>NC_073746.1:319096370-319696370 GCF_029784135.1 Toxorhynchites rutilus septentrionalis | reverse complement strand
TAATTAAAAATAGCGTGCAGTGAGTCTAATAAGCGAAACATTTTGTTAGATTTATCTGTGTGATGACATGATATTTATGAACGAATAAAACATTCGTAAATCGGCAAATTTAAGGTGGTACAATTATTCGACAATGATATTCGATCATAAGTCTACAATTCACAAATACTGTGCATTTTCTTTGAGAGAATAGTTCAGGCAACCATAATGCAGTTTTGATTTAAAATATGAAAAACATAAATAGCACTGTGTTATGGTGCGTTCTCACTACTGACGTTTTCAAACTGCATAAAGTAGAAAATGAAACGAAAATTTAAAAAAAATCACGATAGGTAAATTTCACGGTCAAAGTCACCTAAAATAGAATTGCAACTACTTTCAGTGATTTCTCACCAATGAGAAATTTATCAGCGTTTATATATGCTGAATTTATTCTATTCGTGGAACTTATAATGGTCGGTGTTGAGACAGATCGGACGATGTGTCATTTTTATGATTTCCATGAAATAACCATGAGAGGTTATTTCTGATGTACGCGGGATTTTCTGAATCTGATAAATGTGGTATGTAGCATACAGAATGGTTAACCTAATGCAATCAATAACTCGAAATTTTAAAATTTTACGACTTGGTTCTCTCTAATACCGTCCATATCTCGAATAAGTTAATTAGATATTTTCCACCCGATAACATCTATTTCATCATGAATAATTCCATCTATAGCTATAGATACCACAAGGGAAAAAGCTATTAAAAGCCTGATTCAATTCATTTTATCGACATATGTTGCCCCAGTCATTTGTACTTTCTATATAACGGGTTTCTATATAATAAAAAATGAGAATTTTTTCAATCACATATAAAAAAAATAATTTTTTTTTCATCGATTTCAGTATTTTTTATTAATAACATAATGTATTTTCTTCAAAAAAATGTCAGTGAATGTTTGAGTAAGGGCCGTGGTCTGCTGTTCGACGCAACTTTGTCGCGATGCTCTCACAAGAACGTTGTACGGAACTTACGTCCATTTTCCGGATACAATTCCGGATTCTTGTAGTCAGTTGCTTCGTGTCCTTGGCCCTCCAATTGTTTTTATACACTAGGGCACTGAGTGAGCCAAAGAAATCCTCTATTGGGCGGCACTGGGGCAAGTTTGTTGGGTTACGACCTTTCGGCACGAACGGTATCTCTTTCTCCCCAAGATACGTCTTCTTGGCGTAATGGGAAGACGCCATGTCCGGCCAGAAGACGTACTTCCCATCTGCGTGATGCTCGTTCAGGAACGGCAGCAGGATTTTATCGAGGCACTCTTCTCGATAGATTTGTTGGTTGATTGCCAGACCGCTCGGCTTAAACCAAGGCTTTGAAATGCCCCGGTCGGAAATGGCGATGTACAACATAACCTTTTTTTCAAACTTGTGCTTGAACTTGTATTTCACTTCAGGCGGTGTGGATGATCGCTGGAGTAGTAATTATCATTTCCTGGAATATGCGTTTTGGACAGCGGAAAATAGCTTTCGTCGTCCAGAACGAAAGACGTCCCGCGGTATTTTTTGGTCATCCACCGACACTGTGATTTAACCGTCTCAATCTGCTCCTCCGTGTACTCCGGCGACCTCGTCTTCTTCCTGCAGACGATTCCTTCCATCTTGAGGGTCCGATGGATCAATACGTGGGAGCAGCCATATTTCCGACCGGCTTCACGCAGGCTGGTGGCGTCCTTGTTGTCAAACAGCTTCTTTAACGATGTCTTCCTCTGCTTCGTCATTATCGTCACCGGACGACCACTTCCGACCTTCCGCTCTACGTTCAGGGAACCCAGGATACGATATACCGTACTGACAGGTACATTTTCTTCCTTAAAATGTGCCACCGTGAATTTTTTTCCTCGCTGGAAATGCGTTTCGTAGAACCGTACAATGCGTACGCGGAGCACATTCTGTTTCGACGCCATCTTTGCTTTGACTAAATTCAAACTAGCAAAACCAAACACGCCTACTGTTTCTAGGGAGCCCAAAGAGCAATTTTCTTGGAGAAAGAAAATTTTACGCTCTTTATTTGAGTTACTGAAAGGTATTGAAAAAATTCTTATTTTTTATTCAACACCCGTTATTAATATGTTCAATTGGTTGGTGTTAAGTAAGAGAGTACCAAGTCGCTAAATTGAAAATCTCGAGTTATTGGGCCTTATTCCCGTTTACAATTCACGGAGAAAACGGAAGGAATTGTATCCGCGATGATAACGGTACGGTGTCGCCATCTGAATACGAAATTAGTTTTCCACTAAAACTTATCATTGTAATATAAAATTATCTCCAGATACAATTTTTGTAAGAGATTATTTTACCACATGAATAAAGCAAGATTTTTTATTCACATTGAACACTAATTTGATACGGAGAAGTAAATTTTGTTTCATAATTTCTATTTGAAAGGTGTTCTTCTGCCTGAGAATCCATTATAATCTTTGACGGTTCACTAAGTCGTAGTTCAATTGCGTGCCGTTCATTTTGTTTTCACCGTGAGGTGTATACGGGAATAAGGCCCACATTTTATTTTCACTTGTTTCTAGCTTCGGATATTATTATAGAATGTCTTGAAATTTTAGAATTAACTCTAGTAGATTGTTTTGGTGGCCCTGAAATGGTATACTCGGTCACAGACGATTGTGTATTTGTTTCACCACCATTGTTATTTCATATTTCTGATCAACAAAACAAGAAAAAAACTCTAACAACCTCAATCTACTTCTGGCAACGCATAAAACCAATAATGTGCTTACGCGATGGAAGAATAAATAAGCATTCTCTCTTAGACGATATGATAACTGATGCTTTGTATAATTTCATCGAGTTCCATCTTGGATTTGAAATTAGGAACAAACTCTAGTTGTCGGTTTATCCTCGATATTGCTCGTATAACACGTGAGAACTCAATGAACTTAATGAGTCATTCCGGAATGGTCGAATCGGATGCGAGAATAGTTCCTTCCTTCTTTGTTAACGGAGACATTAAATTTTTCGATTTGAGAAACTTGCTGCTTATTGACCGTAGCCGTCCGGTAAGCACACAAAATCTCAGAACAAATGTATGGTTTGAATTGAATGCTTCCATCTTCCAATTCAAACCTTTTACAAATTCGGGAACTGTAATGTAGTAGCATATCCAACAAATCTGAGAGAATGTTCGGTTCGTCTGGTATGAAAATTATCAAAATCTTATTTTAATATTATTTTAAGAAAACGTGACCTGTGTTTTGATTTGACATCCTTACTGAAAGGTTAGTACAGCTTCATTGATATTCGAATGGGAGACGATTGTGTTGGGTGTTATGGCAGTTTGCATACAGTGGAAACAAATGAACTAATTCATAAAAGAAACTTTCAACATTTTTTTTTACGTAGAACTACGTCTTTCATTGAGGTTGCCAAATCATAAATCAGGTCACGTTTTTTATGAAATAAAGTTAACGTTAATAGCTATTTTTACCGCGAACGGATTATGGCGATTTACATACCAAACGAATCGGAATTTCCCTAGGATTTGTTTGATATGCTATACATTATAATCACATAGTCTGTATATGGTTTAAATTAATGAAAATTGGAAGCATTCCCATTTCCTCATACATTTGTTCTGTCCATTTGTGTGTTTGCCCGAACAGAGCTGTCAATAACGAGCAACTTATCGACGAGCAACGAAGGGGAAATCATAAGATGTAAAGTTTCCGTGAACAAAGGAAAAGAAGAAGAACGAAGGGGAATATTTGCCTAGAGTATAAACAGTGGATCTCGCTGAGGCAAACTTTCATTATTCGTGAGGAAATCGACTGAACAACATCGTTGCTGTGCGAGCTGAACGGCGAGGGATTGAATGCCTTTCTCAAGGCAATGGTGGTGGAGGAGTAATATTATGGATAAAGTAAAGTTTTCCAAGGGCCTTTTTGAAGGTTACAGACGAATGAACTGAATAACTTTAAGGTATCAAGCAAGTAAGGAAGGCAAACTTTCAGTATCGTTCTGTATTCAAAGCAATGAATATCGCTTGTTCTTCCTTGTTTTGCGTCATCACATGTCTTCGTTTCGGATTGAGCTGTGGACGTGACCAAATTACTCACACGCTGATGTCTCTGGCATTGTAATCATTACATCAAACTAACACCATTGCATTAAAGTTCTGAGCTACACGGTAATGTGGTAATGAATCTCTGCCTTTTTCCAAGCATTTAAATTTAATTGTTTTTTGTAATCAATGCATTGACCTATGGTGAAGCAGGTGTTAAGGTTGTGCACCAAAAAATTATTTGAGGAATACGAAGGTATTTATTAATTTATATTGAGTTATTAATTTATTTGTGCTCGCGTGCCAGTCGCAACTAATTTCAACTGGGATTGCATTTGAGCTAATCTTGATCATAATGAAGCAGTGCTACTCTTTTCGAGGTTGTTGAGATTAACAGATAGAGTTCATTTCGTTTTTTTTTTTAGTCACCAAGAAAGTAAATGTCGTTCTGAAATGTTGTATGCGATTTGGTTTCGCTTGTCAATAGCAAAACTTTCTCCACTAAGGATGACAGCTGCGCTTATCTCGAGCATGTATTGTTCTGCAAGCATAAGCATATTTCAAAATTTTTGTAGCATTATAAAATAATATCCGCAGTTATTACTAAACCAATACAAACGACTTGAATTAAACTACAGCGTAGTTCTATGTCAACAATGTGGTCGTGTATTAAACACAACCTCCTATAATTTGTTTGAATGAGGCCGATGTAGTTGTTAACTTGCTCGATGAGATCTGTAATCATCTTAAAGACGGATTCACAGCTCAGAATAATAGCGATCAGTATCCATTTTAAAGGGTGTGTCACATCAAATTGCATCACGGAAAAAACGCTGTAGAAATTCGCCCAGTAGACCGATCCTTTTGAAAATTTTAGACAGTAAAATAAAAACTATTAACCAACTTTTGGCATTTTCTTTTTATTCATACTTCGAGCCCAAGCCCGTATGCTCGCACCTTCCTCTTTACCCCGTCCATAAGGTTCTGTACAACGTCAGGTTGTAGTTTTTTTTGAACAGAAATCCATTTTCTCTTGAAGTCCGCCTCCGATTTGACAACTTTTGGGTTCTTCTGGAGGGCCTGCTTCATAATCGCCCAATATTTCTCTATTGGGCGAAGCTCCGGCGCGTTGGGCGGGTTCATTTCCTTTGGCACGAAGGTGACCCCGTTGGCTTCGTACCACTCCAACACGTCCTTTGAATAATGGCACGAAGCGAGATCCGGCCAGAAGATGGTCGGGCCCTCGTGCTGCTTCAATAGTGGTAGTAAGCGCTTCTGTAGGCACTCCTTAAGGTAAACCTGCCCGTTTACCGTGCCGGTCATCACGAAGGGGGCGCTCCGCTTTCCGCAAGAGCAGATCGCTTGCCACACCATGTACTTTTTGGCAAACTTGGATAGTTTCTGCTTGCGAATCTCCTCCGGAACGCTGAATTTGTCCTCTGCGGAGAAGAACAACAGGCCCGGCAGCTGACGAAAGTCCGCTTTGACGTAGGTTTCGTCGTCCATTACCAGGCAATGCGGCTTCGTCAGCATTTCGGTGTACAGCTTCCGGGCTCGCGTCTTCCCCACCATGTTTTGCCTTTCGTCGCGGTTAGGAGTCTTCTGAACCTTGTATGTACGCAGGCCCTCCCGCTGCTTGGTCCGCTGGACGAATGAACTTGACAAATTCAGCTTATTGGCGACATCCCGGACCGAACTTCTCGGATCACGTCTAAACTGCTTAACTACGCGCTTGTGATCTTTTTCACTGACGGAGCATCCATTTTTGCCGTTCTTCACCTTCCGGTCGATGGTTAGGTACTCGAAGTATCGTTTTAGTACTCTGCTGACCGTGGATTGGACGATTCCCAGCATCTTACCGATGTCCCGATGTGACAACTCCGGATTCTCGAAATGAGTGCACAGGATTAATTCACGACGCTCTTTTTCGTTCGACGACATTTTTCCAAATTTACGAAAAATTGACAGTGAAGCATGGCCAACGTGATCTATACACTCTTATCTGATTATAAGCGAAAGCTGAAGATATAATTCCCAAAAATTAAATTTCTACAGCGTTTTTTCCGTAATGCAATTTGATGTGACACACCCTTATACTGATCATAAACTGAAATGTTGGGATTAGTCTTGTTTAATCTCGAATAACGATAACTATGGATAGCTGTAGTTTACGATGACGTACGGACGATGTTGAACTTGGCAGGTGAGTACCTACAATGATTTTTTTTGACGTACTAAAAACGACGTTGTGATCAAAACACCTGCTTACTGTCGTAGTAACTTTTTCATTCGATGAAAAGGTTTACCTAAGGCTGCAATAAGAAAAAAATATCGGGTTGTTGTGCTATTGACAACACGACAATGGTGATATCAACTGTCTCTGCTGTCCGGTCTGCTGAACAATGGAAGAACAGAAGGTATACTCTTACGCCTAAAAAATGGCTGCTGTGTAATAACAATTTATAGAAACCATAAACATGTTACATGAACACGAATAAAACCCGGCTTTGTTACAGCTAAAATACTAATGAGCCCAAATGAATAAACAAATGGGTTAAAAAAAGGCTTACCCTGCAGAAAATTTTGAGTTATTGGAACAGAGACAAAGAAGCCAGATCGGGTAAATAGGATTGAATGATCTGATTGTACGTTCTTCAATTAGGCAAACTTCGGCATTATCTCAGCGATTGGGAAGTTGCATTAGTATAGTGATAGAGTAGTTTCTGTAATGCAGTAATGCTTTCGTCACATTTTTTTCCATTCCGCTGATCCAAATACTTCTTATGCTGTTCCGATATTGTTTCACTAGTTTGAAGGTGCAGTAGAACCGCGATTATCCGCGGAATAGTCTGGCAACGTCACCTCAAATAACGAAAATCGCGGATAACGCAATGAAGTACTAAAAATGGAGTGCAACCGTGAGAAAAAGTTAATCAGAACCCAGAACTGTAATTAATTAACAAAATCCCTTTACGTCCCAAACTGATGCCGTAACCGTCAAATGTATGTTATGTGCGATTCACATACAACATCCACGTCACGTTACGTAAGTTATTCTACCATGCAATTATTATGAAAACATTCACATACACCGGCAACGTAACGACCCGTCAGCATACGTTCAACGAAAACGACCGGCAGGATTTGTAGGAAAGAATAATTGACGGAGAGGGACTGTTCCTTGGGTTTGTGTCTGGGTTTTGTATCTCGGCTTTTGTTTTGATTTCGGTTGTACAGTAATTTACATCTAATTCGACATTTAGCTATTTGGACAGACCTGTGATGCAAAACGTTTAATTGGACATTTTTGTAAACATTAAGTTCGGGGCCCAAACTGTGGCCCCACATTGAAAGTCGCCACCAGTCGCGAATGTCCAATTACTAGTCAAAATCGCCTCCAATGCGACACTGAGTGGTGCCTCGGCATGTCGCATTATCAGTGACTTACTGTACTTTTTATGCCAACATATCTCTTAGTTCCAAATATCGGAGTGAAAGTCATTCGCGACTAGCTGAGAGAAATAGTCTCTTTATTATTATTGTTGAATAAGAGTCGAACTACGGGGTTTAAGCATTTAAATAATTGAATTCAATGATTTTTATTTAATTTTTCAAAACTTAGAATTGATTCTAGGCATGCTGATTTGAAAGAGGGCATTGCAATTCAAAATTGTTGTAGGTGGTGACACCATGAATAACATTAAATAAATCATTCGTTTGACATTTGACGTGATGGTGCTCGTGGAAGCATTGACTGCATGTGTAAATTGGTGGAGATGTTGACGGAACGTAGACGTTCTTCTCCGTAACGTTCTATGTGAATCGCACATTAAGCGCAAAAATCGACGAACTATCGTCCGATTTGAGCTGTCATTATTTTGTTATATTTTCTGTATCAAACATGTATTCCATGTAACGGAGAAACATGTCATTTACAAGTGATCGGAAAATATTGAACGAGAATTGTGTCTGAAAATAATTTTATATTGTAACGATGAGTTTTGATAGAAGTACTAGGAAATTTCTAGTAAAAGGAAATTGTAGAGGGTCGAAGGGTAATCAATCAAAGAAGAGTTCTGTGATTGGACCCACCAATGTTCAATTAGTAAGAAAACGTTAATGTTTGAAGGAATCATGGCAAATAATCAATAATGGACGGGTTCGCCGAGTCAGCTAGTAGCTTATGAACAAAGATTGACATGGCATATTGAGTTAAAAGTTTGAATGAAGGATAAATAATGCCAAGTACAGTTACACATTTACACACTAATGTAAACTGACCAGACGTCCCGCATTTCAACAAAATGTCCCGCGTAAGATTTCGTCCTGCGAAACGTCCCGCATTTGGCAAAAGAAACGAAAATGTCCCGCGATATCAATATATTCCAATATCACAACATGATCAGTTGATGTTCTTAAATGGATGAACCTCAAAAAAAACTTTTATTTAGCAGACCGTTCAAGAACGCTTCTAATGCATCCAAAGATTAATACTTTGAGCTGGTTTCATCGAACCGACATTGGGCTTTTTGTTTAGAGAGTGTCAACTGGAAGTGACAGCAACAAAATTGGAAAATATATATATATATATATATATATATAAAAATGGATTTCTGTCTGTCTGTCAGTCTGATCCTTATGGACTCGGAAACTACTGAACCAATCGACACGAAAATTGGTATGTAGGAGTTTTTGGGGTCGGGGATGGTTCTTATGGTAGTTCGAAACTCCTCCCCCCTCTCTAAGGGGGGGCTGCCATACAAATGAAAGTTTTAGGATGCAAGAAATGTTTCTATGGTGGTTAGACACTCCTCCCCCCTCTCTAAAGGGGGGCTGCCATACAATTGAAACACAAATTTCTGCATTACTCGAAAATTAATGAAGCAAACGAAACCAAATTTGGCATGTGGAGGTCTAAGGATGCAATAAATGTTTCTATGGTGGTCAGACACTTCTCCCTTTCTCAAAAAAAGGGGGAGGGGTGGTCTGCCATACAAATAAAGCATAAATTTCTGCATAATTCAACAACTAATCAAGAAAATAGAACCAAATTTGGCATGTGGAGGTTTTAGGAGGCAATAAATGTTTCTGAGGTGGTTTGACACTCCTCCCTCTCTCTACAGGAGGGGGGGGGTCCTGAATAACTCGAGAACTAATCAAGCAAATGGAATCAAATTTGGCATATAGAGGTTTTAGAGATTGATAAACATTTTTATAATGGTTCGACACTCCTCCCCCCTCTCCAAGGGGAGGCTGCCATACAAATGAAACACAAATGTTTGCGATAACGAAATTGATTTTCGTTCGAAAATGGAAATGGATTTTAATGTGATAAAACGCACTCTTATATGGTCTTCTATCTATATAAATATGAATGGATCGCCGAATGTGTTGATAAGAGCAAATCTCGAGAGAGGAATTGTCTGATTTAGGGGTGTCTCTATCCTATCATGTTTTCGGTATCAAACATTTATTCCATGTAACGGAGAAACATTTTATTTGCAAGTGGTTGAAAAATATTGAACGTGAATTGTGTCTGGAAATAATCTGATATAATAATGACGAGTTTTGGTAGAAGTACTAGGAATTTTATAGTAAAAGGTAATTTTAAAGATAATTTTTGTTACAATCAATGAACAATTCTGCGATTAGACTCATGAACAGCGCTTAGTAAGGAAACATGAATATGATAACGAAAAATAAATTTTGGGCGGGATGAAGTTTGCCGGGTCAGCCAGTGATTTTTATAAAAGTCCCCTATTGATCCGCAGGGACCAACGTGAGTCAGACGAAAAGTTTATCTTTGGTCCTCTAGCTCGGTCAGGGCTTAACGTTTTAAATAAGCCGGAAGAACTAGTGTATACTCGACAGGAAGAGGCAGAGTTGATGAAGTATCGTAAATGAAGCGCTGCTTGGACATGCCCTTCACGTCTGACAGAGAAGGACCTTCTTCGAGAACTTGATGTGAATGATATATTCGACATCATCGCTTACCTGGGGAACGTAAAGAACCCGGTCCCCTGCCATTCGTTGAATTCTACGAAAAGAAGTTTTCACTTCTTTCGCCGGAAAGAGGTTTTTCACAAGCACCTCAAGCTACTCCTTCTGGGTGATTGCCTGCTGCTCAGATACGGCCGGTATCTTTTGACGCTTCCGCATAAAAATGTCCATTTTGGCCAGATTCTTCTCCGCCGTTTTGCCGGTTGCTTCGATCTCCCGGCTTAAGGAGCGGCGAAGAGATGATATTGTGAATACCAGATCGGCTATATCTGGCGGACACAAAGTGCCTCAGGATGTCCAACTCCTTCGCTGTGGGGTGAAGCTTGCAGTATGGAAAAATCATCAAGCTGCTTGACAGTGCTGCTGCTGCGAATCAACAGCTTTGAATCATTTTTGTTGTAGACATAATAAACGTAAGTTTTAAAGAAAATTTGTTCCTATAAATTATCTTTCATCGCCATCCGAAATTAGTTCATTTTTTTGATTGCATACGTTAACACTAAAATCGATGAAAAATGAATTGGAATTTTTGAGTATTCCATTTGGTAATTTGAAGAAAATTGTAGAATTTGAATCGTGCTTGCCAGGCGTAAATACTCTGATTGAGCGAGTGATTTTCGGGCGTAAACAAAATCTAAACCACCGAAAAATCACAACTAAGTGCCGATGATCAGAAAGAAATAATACTGATCAGTTTAGACTCGCTAAACTATGGTTTATGTTCCCATAACGTATATACATATCGTTTTGTTTTTTGTGTCCCGCGTTAGACCTCTGACCATCTGGTCACTTTACACTAATGTAGCTTCGAGCTTTTCAACCAATCTCGTGTAATTTTCCTGAAATAAATTAGTATTATATTGTGTAGAACAAAACATATGTTTTGACCGATTTCATGCGCCGCATCGTCCACCGTGTGAACCTTTGCCATCGTGTCGTCACCACCAGCGGCAGCAGCAGCAGCGGGAGAGTTTAGCCGCGACGGAGAGAGCGCGAGATTACGGCCGTTTTCTCGCTAACTTTGCATTGCGTATTCATTCGAAGGGAGGGTTCTGCTGCAGCAGTATTTTGAAGCAGCACCAGAACCTCGTACATCGAACCGCTGCTGGGACGACGATGGATTGTGATACGTGTGTCTGTTGTAAATTCAAGTTTCTTGCCCATTTCTTGGAAATTGTGAGTGCCGTTGGGATGTGATGTGAGAATTGATCGAACGGAAGCTGTGTTTGATGGAAGGGCGACTCAAAGGTAATCAACCATACGGAACCTGGTCTTGAGTGATTAGAAGATTAGTGTTATGTGGTTCGGAGTGGTACAGCAATTGATAAGGCACACATTGCGTGTAGCAGAAGCCCATGATTCTCTCTGAAGGAAAGGACAAACTAGGTCGTCTGTAACTGGATTCTGTTCTCTTTAGGGCGCGCTCTCTCTCTATCTCCGCGCCCTGTTTCCTGTTTTGGAAGCTGTGCGACGATAATCTGAACGAAGGAAACAAAAATCAGGACAAATCGAATTGAACCAAAAGGATTCGGGAAGGTGAAAGTTACTGAAACATGGGGATGACAATGTGCACAACTTTCTAGAAAATTACCAACCAAATGTTTTCTAACCATTTTCTGTGTTCGCGGTTCGCAATGGGCTCTAAGTTTCCCATTGGCGGTGGATGACCTAGTAAAGCTGTCCTAGTAAAAACCACACTTCAACCATCCCATTCACACCATTGCCAGAAAGAGGACTCTATTTTGCAAACCATTCGTTCGGGTGGATTCGCATGGTTTATTTTTATGGGGAGTTTCTGGCGGCGCTTTGGGTCATTGGATTCCGGTGAAGCTTGATATTCAAGCTGGTAGTTAATTGTAGTTTCTACTACGATTTATAGCTTCGGTGGGAATAAGTACACATGAATTAGCACACCAGCTGCTAACGATCGTTGTTGCTGGCTTTCGAGCTTTGAATAATAAATGCGTTTTGTTCAGAATGAATTATCGAACGATAGAGATAGTTCGGGAAAAGTTCAATCAGTGCAGCAAGGTTGATTGAACAATATTCATATCCCGAAACGTTGTTTAGACGAGAACACAGGAATGCTCGCATTCCTGCACATACACGTATGGTACGTCAATCTCGTCATGCATTATGCATTTATTCATGCCTCGGATTTGCATTATATATTCAAAATGTCAAGCAAACATTCGGTGATGTTGGTGAAATCAGCAAAAAGCTATGAGATTGACCCGATGCTTATTTTATCACCGACATATTTTCCTTTTCTTTTTTTCAACTAATATAGAGATGCTTTCAAAGCTGTGAAACAAAGCGAAATTCGTTCAGGTTATCCTATAGGTAAACACTAACTAACTAATAGTTCGATGAACAGCGCCGATCCGGAGCTGCTCAAACCCCAAAATCCTCAAAATAAAAGCTATTGCATTCGTTTGCTGAAATCAAAGACTTTGCTCGAGGATTTCGATAATCAAGCTGCAGTCGAGCGTTTACTTGTGTGCTTCTATTCGATGTGACCGAATTTCAACTGAAATGTGTAGCTCTAGCTAGGCAAACCGTGTCAGAATGGTGCCAGAATAGAAATGTTGTCCTGTGAATGCAGATTCTCTTCTCTGCATTCACAGGACAACATTTCTATTGGTAATACTGCCGCTACCATTACTGATTCCGGGCATACCATTTGTTGAAATAAATAAACCAATTCGTTTGTTGAGGTCTCCCAACGGTGTGATATGTTTGCTAGTCTAATCTAGGCGATGGTGACCTGAGGGATGTAGTATTTGCTTCATTTTCGATCGTATTGTTTATTATATTGAACTTCTGTTTGTGAAATGGTGTGTTATGTAATACACATTCGATTTAGATACTGGACGGACCCGATTATATACAGTTTCTGATTTGTTTTCTCTGTATATAATCGAATCCTGTATATAATCGAGTCAAAAAATATTTTTTTGATTCGTTTTTTTTTGCATGTATTTTTTGTTTTTTGAATATAAATGAGGAATTTGGTTTTTGGTTCGTCCCCCTTTAAGTAAGAAAACACCTTTCTCACATGAAAAAAATAAATTTATCCAGATTCTCTCAGAAAGTGATAGACGATCATATTTGATGAAAACAAATTCTCCGACGCATATGTTCGAATTTCAAAAATGACAGAGTTATAGAACTTTTTTTTTTTTGTTTCGGACTCTGTCGCCTCAAACTGGCCCTACATTAAAAAGTACGCTACGGAAGACGATTCTAACAATTTCATTTGAAAGATGAGAAAATTTAGCATAGTGAAACAACTAAATTAGTGGATTTTAATAACATTTTGGAAGTGAAAAACTTAAAAGTAAATCATTTTTAATGTGTTATTATAATTTTATCCTAAAAATTTAAATTAAACTTGATTGTTTCTATAAATTAAATTGAAGCTCTCTACCCGCTAACCGCTTTCTTAATTTCGCTGCAATATCGACATAAACAATTTCTGGTGAAAATTCAAGCAAAATCCTCAACATTCACAATTTTTACCCCACTGTACATGTAATAGCCACTTAAATTTCACCTTAACGTTGAAAGGTTACTTTTCTTCTTGAAATAAGTCATATTTGAAATATGAAAAACATTTTTTTTCCAAACTGTATATAATCGAGTCTAAAATGGTATATAATCGAATCACATATAGTCTAGTCTGTATATAATCGAGTCCGACCTGTAATATTTTACCTTCTGGCTTCCTTGTAAAGAATCTTTCTTGAAAATTTAATTTAACTTGGTTTTGATTAAATTATTGAATGAATGAAACTATTTCCGAATTCAACATATTTACTTTGTTAGTGAAGGGTTTGTAATAAATTACGTTCTTCGTTACAAGTAAATTTAATAAATAAGTCTGACCGTCCGTCATCCTTTCACGCATGGCATGATACACTGTTTCATTTATCCTAGACTGATTCCAAGAATATATGAACGGAGGAGTTGTTTTACTTTCAAAATAATGTGAAAAATCAAATCTACATGTAATTTTACATTAGAACTATCCTACCTGTTAATCGAGATTTAAATAATTCTTTATATATTGAATCGTGTTCGGAAAATACTATAAGGTTTATACTACTGGTGAACAATGTCATAAACATGATTAAAACAGTATTCTAATAAATTTTCATAAAAGCATAAGGATTGTTGCCCAAGACACAGCCGCATTGTTAACGTAGGACTACGAAATTATTGCATTCAATTAGCCTATTCATTATTTCCAGTATTATATAAGAAACGAAGGAAATTTAAAAATTAACGCTTAAGTAGAATTTTAAATTTTTAAATAATTTCATATGTAACTATCTCGCAGATTTAATATTCTTTATATTCATTCTCATGCAACATGCAACATGGGGATGGCTGATCGCTGTCTCAAGTGAAACTGAAAAACGAAATCACAGACCTACTTAATTTATACCTCTCGCTTGAAGCAGCGTTACATGTGTGGAATTGACTCTCAAATCAGCAGTATGAAGCAAAACACATATATTGCATAAGACAGTCCTGCATTCTGTACATACAAACACATATTTCATTGTACAGAATGCTTCCACTGAGCGGCGCGATCAAAATAAATAGATATTTTCAAATAAACTTTCAGCTTTAACACATGGAGTTGGGTGCTCGCTGTTTAGAGTGAAACTAAAAATCGAAACAAAGCGGAAGAAAAAAATTATTGCTCCGCTCGATGCAACGTGATATCTACGAAAAACACCATAACGTGTAAACTAACGCCCGAATTGCATTCAAAAGGGTTACTTGTGGCATTGTAGTATCATTTTATTGGGCAATAAATATGTATTTATATTGGACATTTTCCATAATTTTAATTGGGCTTAAAATAACTATGTGTGAAAAGTGTTTCAATACCATAACTAAAGAATAACAAATAAAATATGTAAACATTTCTACAGTATTACTTGAAAAATAGAAAAAAAATATTCTTGAACAGTGAGGTTTCTGGAACCCCAATAATCAAAATTACACTAATGGCTTTCGTCAAAAAATATTTATTACAACCTGGTTGTTAATGGGATAACATTAACCTAAATTTTCTGAAAAAAATGTAAACGGTGTTAAATATGTTGTTTTTCCTAGAAAGTTCATTATCTTTCCAATGGCTTTGTCGAACACCATATCTTAATCAGTTGAATTTCAAGTTACAAGTCTTTCAATGAAGGTGCAAGATCAGAAAACATGCCAGGTTTTTGATTAATAGTGTGAAACGCTAATAACTATTTTTGCCGCGAATGGGTTTTTTATGATTCAGATATCGAATCGCAAATTCTTCAATATTTTTTTCATATACTTTGCCCTAACGATTCCATAATCCATGAATGGTTTAATGTACTTTTCTGTATGTCAATAACGGGCAATTTTCCTATTTTATGACCCCAGGATTAAGGAAACATGTTAAAATATGCTAGCAGAAATATAGTTTAGAATTTGGCTCCTTCAAACTTATGTAACTGAGCCTGTAAAAATAAACGGATTATTAAAAAAAAATAACGGGCAATCAACGCAGCGGCGGAGCACAATGTTCATATGTGACTGCTAATCAGGTGTCCGTACACACATCCACGGTTCAACAGTCATCCAGCTAATAACCAGTCGACGGCGGCTGCAAGGGTGTCCAAATGGCCTTTCTCAAGGCCGGGAGATGAGAGTTTAGGTTAAGTTTTCTAAATTGATATTTTTTAAAATTTAAATTTAAAGCATCTATAATTCACGAAACATGACAAAGTTTTGTTCAATGCAGCGACCAGTCAACAGTCTTTCTCAATGTTGATGTGTGTTTTGAATGAGTGATGTTGTGTATAGCGGTGCGATTTTGTTCGCCACGTTAAATCCGAGGTTGAGGCTCGATGAAGTCTTTTTTTCTTAGTTACATAAAGTCTTCAAACAAATTAAAAAAAATTAAGGGGTTGTATCTAGGACACGACCGCATAATTTCGACGTAGAACTAGGCAATTTTATTATGCAATCCACTTTTTTACCACTCCGAATATTATTTTAGAATGCATCGAAATTTTTGTAATACATTGTGTTCTTCATTACAAATAAATTTGACGTCCTTTTACGTTTGATATGATGCCTAGGGCTACCAAAATAGGTGAACGGAAGAATTGTCAAACAATCATTGTATTTTCATTTCCCTCTGAAAATATTGCACATCTCATGTTTACGTAGTTCTCGAACCCCGAAAGTTCATTCACCTCTAGTATCTCAAATGACGATTTTCCCAGGCATCTCAGTTTTAAATTACGTTTTAGGGAAACATATTCCTTTCTGCACAACGACAAGCGAGTACAAAAGTACTCAACACCAAAAAACACCCACGACTTGCATATATTTGCAAAGCGGATTCCAGCAGGCACATTAATGTTGAAGTCCGTGTTAGGGAAACACAGCTCAGTGTGAAAAAAATACCCCCGTCCGTGTTAGGGAAACACAGCTCGGTGGGAACAAAAATATCCCGGACGTGCATGTATATTTGCAAGAGCGGATTTCCACAGGTACATCGATTTTGGAGTCTGTGTTGGGGAAACCGTAAATCGGGCAATCAAAACTTATCAGTTAGGGCGTTTAAATAACGTTTGACATTTTACAGTTATTCAATTGTTCATCTCATGAAAAATAATATTTTATTAATTGTGATAGACGCGTAGAAATATTTCCTATTAATTGATGCAAACATCTTTCCGATCTGTTAAGAAATGTTCGAGTTATAAGCGTTCGAAATACGGGTATGGTTAGCACACAAATCGGCAGAACAAATGTATGGGAAAAAAGGTAGTACTGCTCTAACATTTATTTAAATTTTGTCGGTATATTTAGAACATTGCGCTGTACAAAGATTTTTTTCTCGTATCATAAAATATATGAGATTATCTTTACATTGGATTTAAATGGTTTACCAAATTCATAGGAGTCAGCAGTACGACAGAGCTCTGTGAGAAAAAATAAAGCCATTGTGGAAAGATCATTCGGATTAATGAGAAGAACACTTAAAAAAATCAAATTTTTTTTTTTTTTTTCTTTATTATAGTGACTTTCAACACATTTCGGCTGGTTCGTCACTTTTACTTCCATTTTTGGAAGAATGTCGGGAGTGAGAATTGAACTCGTGATCTCTGCGTGAGAGGTATGGATGTTACCACTACGCCAGATCGCCTCCCAATCAAATTATTATTATTTTTTATTTTAATCTTACAATTGAAAATCACGAACACAATAAAATAATCGATTTCATGAAAATGAAAATAATAATGCAGACGACGAAGAGAATTATTTTTGCGTCTCGTAATGCTCTTAAAAATTCAGGGCAAAAATACGCCACATGTAGAACAAAAGACACATACGAACGCATTCAAACAAAAATAAGAGCAGAAGTGGGTCTCAAAGTTATATATTTTTTCAAAATGTCGAAATGCCAAAAAATATATAATTTTTTTGTAACGCATTTTCAAAAATTTTATATTAGATTTTTCGATGAAAAAATTGTTTAAAGATATTTATCGATTCACCTTAGTAAGATGTACTTTCAGTATTTTTTCTCATTTTTGTCTCAAAGGTATTGAGAATGGCGTGAACAAAACGAAAAGGTGCATTTTTCACCATAGATCTGCAACACTGAAAAAAATCACACATATCTAGAAAAGCCGGAGGAATACATTTAAATATGAATCAAAGTAGTACTGAATCTCTAAATCCAAAAAAATTTTTTTTTTTCAAGATTTCAATATTTTTTTTAGTACATTAATTTTCGAAAAAAAATTTTTTGGATAATTTTTCTTGATACACCGTGATAAGATGCACATTCAATAATTTTTCAAATTTTTATTTCGATGTTTTTGAGGATGGCGTGAAATAAACGAAAAAGTACGCCATATACCCTATGTTAAACCGCATAGGGGTTCAAAAAAACCGCCAAAATTTCTTATTTGATATCCTATACACTATTTACCATACAGTTGTTGATTTGGTTTGGGGGCACTTTTTATTCCCTTACCCGGCCAGGCCCTTTAGATGTATTCTTAAACAATACCGTAAGTAATAAAACCCCAATTAATATTTATCATCTTGTGACGGAAGAAAGAAGAATTTCAAATTCAAACATTGTTTCCGTGTAAAAAGTGGCGTCAAAATGCAGCGTAATTTGAGCCGGATGTGAAGAACCTGTTTTTCAGCGGTTAGAGCTGTGTCCCTTGGTGGAAAATCGATTTTATTTCCGCGGCCACCGCTACCGACTATTTTGTTGGTGGAAATGAAACTGTAAAACAATGTTTTATGGCGATAATTGAATATTTCATCTTTTGAATGCTGTTATCTGTATTAAATTATCTGATAATTGGCATCGCCAAAGTTGGATTTTCATTGGAAAATATTGAACGTTGTCTCGAAGACGAAAAATCGACAGCCTCAACCGAAACTGTGCATTCCGGTTTGTACTTCTCGTGTGTCATATCGCATCTATATAGAAGTGAATGTAATTAGATCCATGACATTATTGCTTCCACATGTCGGGCTCGCCCCCTTTTTGCCCAATATAGAAGGTTAATTTTGCTCTTATGTTCTTCTTCTTTCTTTGTTTTTAAGAGGCTTTAAACTTTGCAGTTCATTCGCCTCTAATTTTGCTCTTATGACATCTCGTCTGTTTACATTATCAGCCGTGTAGCCACTTTCGCATTTCTAGGAAACCATTCTACGTAGTTCCTCTATTCTCTAGCAGGGCAGACAGAAGCCACCCTAGATTTTGCATTAGCAAAATGTCAACAAATCTGCCGATATTAGCATAGGGGAAATCATCGCCACCACTACATATCGTTTCCTGTATCCCCTAGCCTAGTGACGATAAACCCAATTATCATCAACGCGCGGAGCACGAGCGAAGTGACAATCTCTGTCACAACTTCCAACAGTTTCTGGGTTTAATCACCGTAGAGATTCGAGTGTGTTACACTGATGGAGCGGTTTTCCAACGCAAGCACTGTTTTATTTTGAAGCGAATTGTCCAGTCCGAAGACAAAAACGGTAAACCACAAAAATTGAAATTCACATTCTCACGGCTACTGACTGATAGCAAATTGACTGAGTGCTGCGAATTGATGAGACCTGACCCACTTCCATAATTTATCGCACCCAACCAACCAATGTCCGTACTGGTTTTGCCTATTTTTCTCTCGCTGTCCGGACAGTAGATGATTCCCCAAGGCATTGGCCGCGGAACGAGACGGAACATAAATAAGGGGTGAGAGACTTTTATCAAATTACCGACACAATCAGATCGACGATTCGCTACTTCCACAATGTGCTGCGCCATTAGATATGGGACCTCCTGAGATATATGGTGGATGGATCTAGCGGCTTGCGAGAGATGTAGAAGGAGTGCACACGGTCAGACACACGATACACTTGGAGAAGTATCGGATTATGTGGCTTGATTCGACGAGAACTGCAAAAGCACCATTAGCACGCAACACTGTCAGGATATCGGGAATTGGTCGGGGTGGGGGTGGAGATTTTTGCGTGTCGGGCGTCAATCCGTGTGCGTTGTGTTGGTGGTGAATGGTATGTGATTTCTCTAAGCTATAATGTGGAATTGTTATTAATCAGCGTTTGCGGTGATGTGAGGTAATCAACATTGCATAACTAGTTCCCCGTATTGCATGGTTTTCTCAAGCTTGAGGAAAATATGATAAAACATAATGCCTCTCGGAAAAATCTCTCCCGCATATGATTTTCACATTCTTTTGAAGCTACACACCGATGCTCACATGGCGCCATTTAATTGGCAAAAAGAACTTCAACACTACGTGCTACCTGTCATGGGGTACCTGCGGGACCATGTCACGGTGGGACCAGAGGAAAAATAACTCGCGGGTGAACGACATGAAATTTTCCGTGTTCACCATGTGGAATTTTCATTCGCCATTTCCGAGCAGCAGTAGGTAGGACTGCCGTCTAGCCAAACTAATCAACACTGCTACACTCATAAGAAGAAAGCATCTGTTTAACATATAAAGTTGTTTTTCCACGAAGACGAGGAAGTAACTTATACCGTTCAGCGATGCTAAGGAAAATGAGTTTACGCTTCCTTAATTAAATTACACTCTGCTAAACTAGTTCCAAAATTCTCACTCAAAATACATCGTACGATAAACGAAATGTCAAAATAAGGCGTTGATAACATATATACCCGAAGATGAATATAAGATGAATATTTGATCATATTTTGAAATCACCCAATCGCTGGTTCTCTTTTTATTGCAATATGAAAGCGCGCTCCTCTGTGACACTCATTACCGCCAATCAGCTCAATTGCGTCGTTGTTCGCAATCTTGACACAATAGAGAATGCCATCCGATTCCTGCGACGAGGAGCGATTGCCTAGGAAATGAGACACAATTTTCATCTTTAAATGAAACCCCATTTGCCTCTGAGACGCGACGAGATGCCAGACTCTGCTGCCTTCCCAGAAGGAGTGAGAGAGAGAGGTGGAGGAGTATCATTGAAGATGGATTGTGTGTCGGTTGCGAAATTAATGTGCTCAGCTTTATTGGTGTATCCTGTTTGGTTGTTTGTTGTTGTCTTGACGACTAGATATGATATCTAAGGTCTGTAGGCTGTAGCTTAACGGTATTGTATATTGATTTCATGGGAAGTAATGTTGTCCTGTAACCGAAAATTTTACTGAATGAACCGGGTAACGACTGTCACTCGTCGATTCCATTAATGAGATTGAGACGAATGCCTAAAATCAAATGTTGTAGAAGTATTGACGTAGGACTACGTCTTTCAGTAAGGATGCTAATCCCATTAAACCACGTCCTGATGACTTCCTCCAGCTTCTCCATATTCGAAATTGTACGGAACGTCATTATTTGAGGTTATTATTGACAAACATGTAGCTTTTGATCAATATTTGCTAAATTAATCAATACTTATTAACATTCACAATTGGAAATGCAAACACAAATGAATAAAATACACCACCTTTTCAAGGTAAACACTTATGTTTTAATCTGTAGGAGGTTCAATCTAATGGTTCTTGTCCTATATTACAATGTGTGTTCTATCTTTATAGTGATTCTGTAGAAAGGTTAACATATTTTTGTATTTTATTAGATTTGGTCATTTAAATTGAAAAATTCTTCCGCACAGATTTGGTTTAAACCTTATTTCCCAGTAAAATTACAAAAAATTAAGAAAAAAAAGATGGTATGTGGTAGCTAATAGATAACACTATTATTTGGTGCAAAAACTTTGCCATATTGTTACTTTTCAATGACGGAAAAATTATCGAAATTGCTGTTCGATTTGTCGAACAGCTGAGCGTTAATGGGTTAAAACGATGAAAATTATAAGCATTCCCATCTACCATACATTCGTTCTGCTTATCTGTGTGCTTACCTATCCGTACCGTCTATAAAAAGCAACTGCGAATATCACTACGGAGCAGTCGCAAGTAAATCGGTCGGTCGAAATGCATACGCAGAGAACAAACACGGCTAGGAGTAAACGGACAGAGGAAATATTGCCATTTAAGCCCTGCCCGATGGCGACAGAATGAGTATCTGATCATAGTAAAGGATTTGCATATTCTATTACACAGCCTTGCTTCATTAAGTGAGCAGTCAGCATCCAATCGCGATGCGATTTTGTTCGCAACTACAAATTCAAGGTGGAACTCGGCCTTTTTCAGGCTAGAGCCGAATGAACTTTGAACTTAATAAAATAAAAAAATCAATCAAATCATGTTCATTAAATTTTCAACAACGAGATTAAACCCACAACTAGATTTTGTTCGTAGCTTCAAACCCGAGGTAGAACTCGATGAAATGATATAAAGCGTTACTAGTTTTAATTACGTCTGATTTTTTATAAGGGCGTCATTGATTGTTTTTTTCAAAAAAATTTGGATGGGTTATACCTATGATATAACCGCAAGGCTGACGTAGGTTTGCCGTTGGTTTAGTAATCATTTGTGTTTTTTTCAATTAGCAATAATCGCACTTCGAATGTTCCTCATTGGGTACGATATAGCCACTGCGCAAAGCCGTTGATTAAATTATTGATCAAACTAGTGAACGAATGAAACAATTCACGAATTCAATTGCAAATTTAGGTCAATTCATGCATTATGGTAGTGGTTATCGCAGCAAATAGTTATCAACATTTTGCCTAATCATCAAACGGTATGCGTAGAAGTTCAGTGAGCTGGCGACATGAAGGGGCATGCAGTCTTGAATAACCGAGCCAAAGCGTTGCATTTGTACCCGCTTTTGTAGACCGTGTTAGCAAAACGCATTCCGGTGTGTAAAAATGCATGGGGGTATAAAAAGTACTGCCGAGATCTGGAATGGCGATTTTCCCAACTTATTGGTTTCGGAATCTGTGTTAGGAAAACACATTCCGGTTTGCAAAAACGCAAGCGAGTACAAAAGTACTCGCAGCTTACATCTCATTTGCAATGCCAATTACCCCAGGCTCCATGGTTTTAAAGTCTGTGTTAGGGAAACATTCTGAATTGCAAAAACGCAAACGAGTACATAAGTACCCGCTGCTTGTATCTATTTTGAAATGCCGATTTCCCTTGGCTCAATGGTTTAAAAGTCTGTGTTAGGGAAACATTCCGATTTGCAGAAACGCAACGAGTAAAAAAGTACCCGCTGCTTGTATGTATTTTGTAATGCCGATTTCCCCTGGCTCCATGGTTTTGAAGTCTGTGTTAGGTGAACATTCCGATTTGCAAAAGCGCAAACGAGTACAAATGTACTCGCTGATTGCATCTATTTTGCAATGCCAGTTTCCCCAGACTCCATGGTTTTGAAGTCTGTGTTAGGGAAATATTCCGATTTGCAAAAGCGCAAATGAGTACAAAGTACCCACTGCTTGTATCCATTTTACAATGCCGTTCTCCAGGCTCCATGGTTTTGAAGTCATCCATTCATTCCTGCGATGGTAACTCAATCGCTGTTCAGTTATAACTGAGTGGATTTCCGAGCGGCGCTCGCTTATATACCGATTGGTGATTTCAATAGCCTGTTCTGAAAGCAATTTTAAGGCTATTAGTTTTTGGACCAAAAGTAACAAGTATATAATGCGTAGACATTTTATCTTTCGAATGAGGTGTTTATCATATCATTTCGTTCAGTTGCTTAGGAGCTATTAACGCTCAAAATCTCGGTCTCCGGCGTAACGCTTTCGTTTTCGAAACTTTGATTTTACACCCCAATATAGAAATGAAAGACGTCAAAATCGCAACTAAAAATTCAGATGTCCGATTCAAATATACTGTTTGACAAAGTTGTTAGAAAATAAATGAACCATGTTGGAAAAACAACATTTAAAATGAACTGTTCAAAAATCATTCTCAAAAAATAAATTTATTATTAAAATTTTTCATACCTCAAAACATCCCCCCTTCGATATTTTTCTTGGAAAGATATCTCGAGTACGGTTACCCCTAGGATAAAACGTTATATATAGTTTTTCATGTAAAATCGCATGTAGATTCCATTTTTCATGTTACTTTTCCTAACAAAGTTTAACAGTTTAACAAAGTATTGGGATTTCAAAAATTTTCAAAACTACATATCTCCATCTTGATGAGTTAACCACGGCACCACTGTACGTTAAACATTTTTTAATTGGGTGTGCTTTGCTATATACCAAAAAAATATTGAAGGGAGGGTGTTTTGAGATATAAAAGCTTTTAATAATAAATTTAATTTTTGAGGAAGATTCTTCATATTTTAATCGGACATCTAGATTTTGAGTAACTATTTTTTGGAAGAAAGTTCAATATCCTTATAAAAAATCAGTCGTAATTAAAATTGGTCATATGATAATGAAAATTGTGACTTTTTGTAGCTTCCATCACTTGCACCAAGTTTTAAAAAAATCGAAGAGGGTCGCGTCAAAATTTGTAATTTTCTGGGGTTGGAATTGCTCTATATACTTAAGAGTTGATTATAAAATTTCAATACATTCTATTTTAGAATGTATCAAAATGATAAACAAGCGATTTGAATAAAATAATTTTTTGTAGTCATACGTCAATAATGCGGTCATGTGTTAGATACAAGATTTTTTTGATAGAAATCTCCATTCAAAGGGCAATGGGATTACTAATTTAGAGAAGATAAACGCGTGAATCGAATATATTTTTATCGATTTTCTCAATTCATATAAAACAATGCTGGCATATTAGGACTAAGAAATTGTCCCCATCAATCATTATTTTAGAATGCATCAATATTTTAGAAATAACTCCTTTTAGTACAAAATTTTGGTGGCCCTGATTGGAGCCGATGGTTTGTGTGGATTTGTTTTGATATTAATTCATGATTCATTCTTTCCCTCACGAGAATAATATACAGGCTGGCGATGCACTGATCTTGGCGTTATAGCTGTAACATCTATCGCGGCGGTATTTTTCCAAATGACACAAACATGATCACAGGCGATTATACATTTGGTCTATCACCGCCATTATTCCACATTTCTTATAAACGAATCATTAAAACCATTTAATGATAAAAACTTCAATCAAGCAATGGTAACGCTTAAAAACAACAATGGGTGTCTGTGATGTAAAACTGTACTTGTGCTCTCCACTAGATGGCATGAAAACCAGCGTTTGGTCATCATTCCATCGAGTTCCACCATAGGCTTGAAGTTGCGAACACATCCGCACCGCGAATCAGCATCAGCTGAAGTTAAGCAACATTTCCTTTCTCCACAATGCCCGTTCACATGTTGCAGTGCTTGTTCTCTGCATTTGCATTTCGAGTGACCGATTAAAGTGCGATTGATTCACATTGATATCTAAAAATAGTCCTTCGCCGATGTTGTTTGTTCTTTATTGATGGCACGGGCAAATGAGAATGCTTCTTATTTCCATCAATTTAAATCAGTCATCAAGAAGGAGTGTGTTTGATCGAGAACACGAGAGGGGAGGCTCATGATTCTCCTTAGAAACGCGCCTCAAAACACATAAACTTGCAAATCTACAGCGGTAACTCTTTTGGAAAAATTAGTACTGGAAAGAACTGATAAATTTCTTCGGCTTGGTAAACAGTGGAATAAAACAGATTGTGACAGGAGCGAAGCATAACAAACATGATGTATTTTCGCTCAGGTTGTGACAGAAAAATTGAGACTCGTTTGCTGCTGCTACTGTTTCCGATGCCGATATTGCTGCTGCCGTTTCAATTGTTTCTGTTGATGTTGTTCTTGTTGGATTTGATTACACTGCTTTTATTTTGGGTCCTTTCTTTTGGTTGATAGTGTTTACTACTTCCCGGTTAGATAATTTTATGAATACTGGCTGAGCGAAGAATCACACAGGGGTTCGGATTTGGTTCTTTCGAAACATCCAACATCCATCCGAGCAAACCCGTAGTATGTGGTATCTGCATTAGAAAAGCTCATTGTCAACATTTATATTGCTATTTCTAATTTTACATATTTTCCATGGAAAGAAAGATTTGTACTGTGAATAGGTATGATTGTTTTTACAGTGGTATTGAAGTATTCAAATTGTATTTCGCTCCTACTCTAGCCGCTTCATTTGAGGAGAACAAATTCAATCAATCGAAACTTGGGATTTAGTGTGTTTAATTAAGGGGGAACCCATGTCTGGAAGATCGAAAAATAATGAATCTTCGTGTTTTTTTCGGGTGTTAGGAATAAAGTGAAGTGTTCAGATATTATGGTTAAAAATTCGAAAAATTGCCAAAATGGAGGTCATTTTTGTTAAAAATGAGTTATTTTTTATGAAAAATTACTGTTTGGAAGCTCATAAAAAATCGAAAAATTAGATTTACAAAAAGGGCTATGTAACGCTTTAGATAATTCATTTCTACATGTTAATAAAAAAATTGAGCCAAATCGGCCGAGTAGATCCTGAGATATCGATACCATCAGTTAAAACAACATGGTTTCGAGAAAAACGCGTTTGAAAGTCCGTACAGCAATGACTCCAAACTTTTGGCTGAAACTTTTTAACGAAATCAAATATCGGAAAATCACTTTAGGACAACATTTCTAAGGGCATAAGCTTCCCAAAAATGCAAAAAAGAAAAATTCGATTTTTTCGACCTTCCAAACCGGGATCCCCCCTTAATGCATGACATTTTACAACTATTCAACTAATCTAAAAAACAACATAACATAAAATAACATAAAAACATAATTTGAAAGCAATACAAATATCTTCGCGATCTATAAAGAAATGGCTAACGCTTACATTAGAACTCTTTATTATATCTTACATGTTCATTCTTTAGATTTTTTTTGTCCCCATATCTTCCTGTTGGACATAGTCCTAAGTCAATAATTTGAGAAGGAAAAGGAAAAGTAACCCTTTACTATTATTTTCAGCTGGTGTACAAACTGCAATCAGTCGATTCGTCAAAATTTTGACTTTTTAGCACAAAACAAAGGCTCTGTCTTTATTCGTCACAAGGCACAACTTGTTCCTATCATTCTGACAGTATACGGTTTCGTCGTCTGATGAACTGGCCTTTGGTGTGCAAACAAACGTTGTTCGACGCCTTTCCTTTCATTTCCAAAGCCATTTTCACCGTTTTACGGTCTATTTAAAGTTGCATCAAAGAATTTATGATTTGATAGTTTTGATGGTCTTCACCGCATCGTTGGTAAGCTATCCACAACTTCAGTGGCAAAAAGAGAACTTAATCACCTAAAAAGGATATAAGCTGGTCGATTCTATAGCCTTGATAATGTTCATCGGGAGGTATAACAAATCATAATATTTCATTACAATTTCCTCGAGTCATCCTCATTTCAAGAGTTCACATCGAATGACAAAAAGGAATGGTTGCAGTAAGAGACATATAAATGAGATGTAAATGTGTGACTTCTGAATAGTTTCATTCACTGATATGTTATCTCATCTGAAGCAAGATTATGAATGGGAAACCATGACTATGGGTACATTTAAATTACTCTTCTTTTCATCATATTTATTGCTACGAAGTGTATCGAATGTATTTCCTCAACTCGTAGATTTTCTATAAACTCAGAACTGCTTTGAAAATATGCCCATCACTTGCACAAACAATGTCTCGCATAAAATCTGGGTCAACGGTTGCACTTACCAAGTAATTCATAGTCGTCCCTTTCGGTGACGCTCCACTTGATCCAACACCAATCGATAGTAGCACCGTTTGCTGGCTTGCTTGCTTGCCATGTTCGCCTAATTAGCAATCTCACCCGCAAGTGTCGTGTCAGTAAGTGTTATTGACTTTTCCGAACCGGTTTACCTCCACAAGTGTGGTGGCTTCGTGAGTGCTGCAGGTAAGCATTGTCTCCGCCACGCACCACAACTTGAGTGCTATATCTATTATACTCCTTCGGAGTCGGGGAAGACTGACCACAAACCTGTGTTTTGTCTATACACATATATATGTTGTTAGATTTCCATTTTTCATCGGACATACGCTTCGGCAACGCTATCAAAATGTTGTCCCATTATCAGGCCTCGCCGTAAAAAGTAGTGTCGAACGACGGGACGGGTACGGGAGATATATGGTCACTCATTGAGACGCGATAGACGTGTAGACAAACTGCTGATTGGACACTGATTGCAAACGGTCAAAATTTGAATAGACAAAACAAATGCGGTTGATACACGAGTACAGGCAGGCATATGCAAACGAAGGGAGAAGAAAATGGTCGTCAACAAGCGGAGGGACGACCGCGTTAATGACCAAACCAAACACGGAAGAGAGTTGGTCGAGCAAGCAATCGCCAGATGCTGCTGGTAGTCAGGTTTCCCTTCTTCTTCTTCAATGGCACTAACGTTCCTAGAGGAACTTCGCCGTCTCAACGTAGTATTACTTGCGTCATTTTTTATTAGTACTTAGTTGAGATTTCTATGCCAAATAACACGCCTTGCAATGCATTCTGAGTGGCAAGCTCTAGAATACGCGTGATCACAGTGCAAGTCGGAGGAAATTTCTTTGACGAAAAATTCCCCCGACCAGAACGGGAATCGAACCCGAACACCCGGCATGTTAGTTATGACGCTAACCACTCGGCCACAGGAGCACAGGTTTCCCGGAGATGCTGATTGTTTTATTAAGTTTTTATGGACGGTCTACTTTTTGTCTGTACTAAATTTAGACACTAGCCCGAAAGTGTTCAACCCAAGAAAACTTCACATTCTTTCTGATTTTAGCAAGACTCATAACTCATTTATTCTCCAGGTTCGTGTGCTATTTTCTCTACAAAACAGTGACGAGAGGTGTATGGCACATTTATCTTCGCCTCTCATAAAAATACTCTATTTCCGTGGTAAAAGCTGGAGGAGTTGAGTCCGTAAAGGGAGGCGACTCCAAAACTAGAAAACAATCCCCCATACACATTCCAAATAAATCGTTTGTTCGCATCGTCGAGAGTATGATGGGGGGAATACACTAAATAAACAGCAATAAAGCTGACGAGCCCGGATGAATAGGAGTTTGTGAATCGCTGTTTTCCCCCCATTCACTGCATACATATTTTCTTCTCTAAGACCACAGCGAATAACTTATTCTGCGGATAACGATTCAAGTTTTTGTTGCATCGCCACCAGTAGTAGCAGTAGCAGCACCCTCACGTACCAACCGGTGCAGCGAGGAAGCAATCCGAAAATATATGCATCTGTGCTGACATGTTTGCTGGAATTAACGTTGGACTTATTTGTGTATGAGGACTACTGGTTCTCGGCAGAGTGGTCACGAGTCTAGCAGAAGTTTATGAGATATGATTCTGCAAGATAAACGGGTGTATACAAATTGGGGATGAGCCATCTTATTGAGGAAGCTGTGTTCGATGAACATTGTCTTATCCATCTGCATAATTGACGTATCGAAAAGTGACGTTTTCTTGCCGACAGCCAACGGTTCGGTGCGGCTTACCATTCAGTAGAATCTCGGTTTTAAAGTCTTTGATTTTGCAGTAGGTTGTATTGCATAAACTAGGCATTAGTATTAACAAATGTTGTTGGCTGCTCGGGAACTGGAGCAAGACTAGAAAAATAATCGCAAATGAAAAAGGATTTATACCCCGGGCCCCGGTGTGAAGACGAAGCCTAAATTGATATTTCATCGTACTTTTCTTTTCTGCTTTGATTCCGTGCATTCCGTGATTCTAGTGCATGCCAATGCTCTGTACTGAGCTTGTTTTGTGCTTATTTTGAGAATTATTTTCATGGAAACAATTTTCCGTTTCCGTTCAGTATCATAGCCAAATCATACAGCCCTATTCTGTATTCCGACGGATTTTCATTTCGTTCGAAATCGTTGTTTCGTTCGAGCTATAATTTCGCTTCACCTATTTCGAATGTTTTGCCCCTTTAATGTTCTAAGAGAAACAGATCGAACGAAATGCAAAAAAAAATTCGAACGGAATACAGAATGGAATTTAATCAAGTCGTTCGAAATATTTCGCATCGATCGAAATACAGAATAGGGGTGATAAACTGATGCCTTGTCAAAACAGAGGCAGTATCTAGCGTGCTGCTTTTTTCGTTTTTCCCTTGCATAGAATGATGCATGATGGGTAGCTACGATTGTTTTCGCAATGGTACAGCCAAACCTGTTTTTGTGTGGACAAAAAAGAAAAAAAAACAAATATGTGTTTTGAAATCCAATGACTATTGACGTCCACGTTCCATGCTTTCCCGTTACTGGACCAATACTATCGTGTTTATTTCAAAGTAGAAATTTTAGTTTGTTCGCAACTGGCGGTGCGATGCGACAGAAGCAAATTTGCATCAAAATTTGGCACTCCTTAAATCATTCTCATCTTTACATCAAATGCAATAAATTGTGCATGACAAGACTTCTAATAGCAACAAGTTTCGACATGCAGCAAAACGCGCAGCAAATTTGATATAGGGGAAAAGGGGGGAATTTGGACCACCTAAGCAAATCGCCTAATATTTCCAAACCAATACGGTCTAAATAAAAAATGTCACATTGTATACTGAGCTACACTTGTTTTCTCTCAATAAATAATGTTTAATCATTATATAAAGCTTCAATCTACCAAATATATCACAAAATAAAAGAGATGATTTTTGGACATTAAAATTTGATGCGGGGTGATTTGGTCTAGTGTGTGTTTCATCGAAAAAAAAACATACTTATGTTTATGTAAAGTATTTTGGGATAATGTTACAATCAATAACAATGTTTTGGGATCGATACTAGGTGTCTTGGCCAGATTCCAGACCACAAAAGTTGGATTGACACCATCTCGAATTATGCATGAATCTTTTCACTGTTGGTCGAGCATTTTCAAACACTTTTGATGCTTGGTCAAAGAAAATCCGTTCTCGATGGCCTACGTTGCTCTTTCAAGCTCCTCTTTCTTCCAACGTTGTCTGTCCATCCTCTTTTTGTAATTCAGCGGCATCTGGAATAAATTAGACCAAAGAAAAGTATCAAACCTGTAGGACCAATTCACCCCACAGAAACCTGTCCATGTCACCCCACACAACACGCAAAAATTAAAATGCAAATCATTTCATTTATTCTCATCAAACTTACAGTTTCGCTACATCAAATTGTTCCTCTTCTGTAGGCGAACTGAACTTTACTGCACAATACACGAAAAGTTTGTTTAATCAGCGGGAAAAACCTTAAAACCACGATCGGAAAACTCACATTTTTTGACGATCAACCGAACCTACCGTTTCCCTCTACTTGTGAAGTTTTATCAAAGTTTTTTTACTTTAGGTACATACGGTTCAACAAAAAAAGGAAATGACATTATAAAAAAATCCAAATTGAGCCGCAATTTTTGAGATAAAGGGGTGGTCCAAATCACCCCATATGACCAAATCACCCCGTGTTACCCTACGTACGGTGACGCGCAACCCAAAGGGCAACATGACCCAACCTACAGCAGGAAAACAACACAAAACCAACGGTGATTCAAGTATACGTAAATCAGAACTTGAGTAATTTTCTACGCGTGGTTTTCTGCATAAACCACTATATAAACATTTTTTTTTAATTCTGCAGCAAAAACTATTTCTCAAAGCTTTTGAGGTAGGACTGCGTCTAATACGAACTTATGGGGGATAAAATGAAAATCCAAACACTGAACATGTAGAGAAAATGAAAGATTTCGATCGTATATAACTCAATCATATCTTAACAGATCACAAAGATGTTTGCATCAATTAATAAGAAATGCTTCTACGCATCTATCCTAATAATTAATTTTTTTAGATATACAATTGAATAATTTTAAAAATATCGAACATCTCAACGCGCTAAATCGCAGGTTTTTGGGATTGGACCAATTTGTGCTCGTCAAATTTTACCGACCAAAAAGGGTAACTAAATACAATTTGAATTCATCAAATTACTTCGAAAATAAACGTAGTTATCCACAGTACATATCATTCTATTCAAGGGAATACAGTAGAACCCCGGTTATCCACGAAATAGTCTGGCTAGCTCACCGCGAATAGCGAAAATTGCGGATAACGCAACAAATGACTAAAAATGATGTTCAAACACGAACAAAATATATTCCAGCATGAAAACTATGTTTTATCAATACAGAAATCATTAAACTATCCATCTATAAGGTCGTGTACACCAGTGGTCAGAGAATGTGAAAGCCACGACTAAAACAAAAGTATGCACTCATTGACAAATTCAGGGACGGCCTATAGATTTACTATGGAACTCACTGTCGCGAATAATCCGCGCCGCGGATCATCCGTTCGTGGTTAATCGGGGTTCCACTGTATTAAAGTATGAAAAATAAGACAACAAACCAACACACGTAGCAGCTAGCGAGTTGTTGTTTGCTATCCTCTTCTTTCCTAATGCTACTGGCACATATAGCTGTTTTCCTCTATACCATGGAAGCTTGAAGAGAAGCGAAGCTTCGCGTCGCAAGCCCCACCCTTGTGTGATTGGATGAATTTCACTGCTCCGCTTCGAACCGATCATACATTTTTTAACCGTTCACTTTTAACAGTTCACATCAGAAGGAGCGGTAGAATGGCAGCAGCTAACGAGTTCCTGTTTCCCTGGCATTCAGATGACAATCATCTATAGCTGCATTCAGTGTGTCAAAAAGAGGAGATGCATTCAATACATGGGCAATAAGGACACATATTTCAACATCATTGTTCTCGCGAAAACAAAAACGAATTCATTCCATAAAACCATAGCGCTTCTCAGTGCCACCGAACCTTTCCCTGAAGAGTTATTTGAATACAGTTCAATGCAACAGTTCGATGCATTCTAACATAATGTCTGAAACAATAAAAAAGCAAATTGATTTTTATAACTTGTTTTCCGGGGAGAGCTTGTGTGAGTTTTGGGCTTATTGGTGTTGGTGACTTTTCGATTGAGTGCAAGACTGCAAGTCGGATGGGAAGAAGAAATTTCCCAGCAGTGAGAGCTGTGTTCATGGATTGAAAACTGAAGGTGAAAATATTGTTCCACTGCGGTTGCCATATCCGTCGCACCACAACACAATCTGTTGCGGATTTTCTGTTGCCGTTCTGCAAAAGGTGCTGCTGCAAATTTGTGGATAATTCTTTGGGAATTGTGTTTTTGGGAGCATTGGAGATGTAATTGTGTTAAAAGATACTGAAAAACTATCTGAATATTCAATAAGTTCAGTGTTTCAGTGTCGTTCTAGACAGCGAGCAATCAACAGTACAAATTAGAGTCAATTTGAAAATTTTATCCCTTCGCTGCTTTGTGAATGGTTCGCGCTGCTCAGTGCAAGCATATAGTTTGCCTACATTACGTCTGCACTGAAATATGAGTAAGAGGAACAGAATGGATGCATCAGCACGAGCGCTTTTCGTTTTGATAATGCTTAACATTTTTCAATTGTTCAGTAATTTGTTTCAAGAAAAATAAAGTTTTTTTTATTTGTTATAGAAATATTTCAAATCGATTGATGTAAATAGCGATCTATCGACATTCCGCAGAGAGTGGATGAAGAGTGTTCAGAGTTTTTAAACGTAATCCTAACTCTTCCATCAAAGATGTCATAAAAAATTAGGGTGATCACAAGAGTATGAAAAATAAAAAACGAATCGACGATGTGTTACAAGGTGTTATAGTGACACTATATCCAGATGGTAAGCAAACCCTTTAACGGGCCGTGAGAATTTGGCATGTAACCAACGCAAACTACAACCTATTTTTTTCTCCGAAATGTTTCCGGAGAAAAAAAAAGATTTTGTGATAATTTACTCAAAAGTCGACCATACAATTATGATCAGTCATGTTAGGGTCATCTCGAAGTTTGATACATCACAAAATGAAAACTTTGCTAGCGGATGCGACGCTTGATCCGTTCAATGAATAATGGTGTGTGTGTTTTCTATAGTTTTAATCGGCTTCGTTCAGCAGAAAACTTTGAAACTCAAAGGCAGTGCATTTGGAGTAGTGATCGCTTTACACATAGCTGTCTGCGTTTGCCCTGTCACACTTGAAGATGCACAAAAACGTTCGAATGAGGGCTGGTTCAGATGGAATGTTTGAACCCGGTAGTCATTACTGCTTATTTTATAGTGTTATGTTGTGTTGCGTTCGGATTGTGTTGTGCAGTCAAGTGTTCGCTACAAATGTGAAATAGGGTAATTGATTTTGGTTTGTCCAGTCGAAAATATGATCACGGTTTGCCCACTTTTTTGAATGCTCTAATTCAGCGCTCCTGTATCAAATAAGGTATTCGAATGTTTCAAAACATATAAATAAAATTGTCTTTTTCATGATTTACAGTAGTTTTATAGTATATTTTTACGGAATCACATGTTTTAAAGTATTATAAAATACACCTTTTATTTGTGTCAATGCGCCCCTCATTCGAACTAACTTTTAATCGATCACCAGATGATTATTTCGCACGTATTCAGACCTTTTCTGAATTATAACACTTACAAATATATCAAACATCATGCTTGCACACCATTTGTATCAGATTTACATAGCTAAACCATTAAATTAACACATTTTGATCAATTCTGACCATGAGTTGTCCAATTTAATGATGTTATTTTGTCCACATGATTTCTGTGGCAACCACTTGGCGCGCTGCAGTTTGTTTGTTGTGTCCTTCGCGGATAGCAGAAATAAAGTTTCTCTGTGTTGAGTGTGTTGCTTTTCAAATGCCCAAGAAAAGGTAATATTCTGAAGAAAGCCTAAATTATGAATGGATCAATATGATGACAGTAAACTCAAGCAATGATAAATGCAACATCTACTTGTGAATTCGAATGTTTTCATTCAAAAATGGTGATTTCTAAAACCGGACAAACCATTTTTTGAGCAAACCATGATCAAAGGTGGTCAAACCATGATCATAATTCCTCTTTAAAGAAAAAAACACAAAAATTTGAATTATTTCAACACCTTATGGTAGTATTAGCAATTATAGACTTGGGGCTTTTCAACAAACTCAAACTCGTATCGATTATGTGTGATTTTCATGAAGAAAAATCGATTTGCATTTACTAGTAGCGTAAAACACCCCAAATTGGACGAACCAAGATTATTTACCCTAATAACAAAAAATAATATTTTTTTTAGAATATCTACCTGTCCTATGAACAATTTGAACAGGCGGACGAAACGTGACTGTCTGCTAGATCTATGATGTGTGATATCCGATTCAATTTAAAGGTTCATCATCGCTACAAGTTATAATGTGATTTACTAATCACATCGAGAGACGTGAGTTGTACGAGACAAAATTATTACTCGAGTTGATATATTTTAATCCGAGCACCCATCCTGCACTTATTGATAGCATCCTAACTAACTCCCTGGAAAACCCATCCATTCTTGTCATCATTTATTCATAGCTAGCAGATGCAGGATAATCATCTTTCGGCTACATCCTTTTCTTGTGTCTCCTTCTAAGCTCTCTTATGTTGGGACTTGGCTTGTAACATTAATGACACATCAAATTGAAATATCAATTATTAACGAAAAAAGCTACGAGAGACAATTGATGGGACAAACCCTGCTGGAATACACATCATAAAAAACGGTTGCAAGTGGCTGTCATTCGGAAGGCATTGAGTGAGTTGATGCAATAATGTGTATGTGTGTGTGCATGTGAAGCATGGGCCTCTGATGTCAACCAGACGATGACAAAGTTTTCTGTCCAAGGCTAATCAATGTGGGAGGCTCGAGTTAATGGAAAATGAAAAATGGGAAAAGTTATTTTCATTCCGCGTTAGCGTAAACTTAATTCGTCCCACGGACCGCGACAGGAATTCAGATTTTATCCTTACGTCAGCGAAAAACGTTCAGAAACCCTTCTTGACGAGAAATGATAAACTTGATTGACTTTAATTGATATCAATTACGTGACGAATTGGAATCTACGAAGGAGCAATGTTCAGCTTTAATTGGGTCGCTACCGGTCGCAGCTTTAATTGGGCCCAGAAATAGTTTACTATGTGCCAAACACCGCTGCCCTGTCATACAAACGGAAATCAGTCCGATCATCATATCTGCTGACTCTCCGATACCGGCAAAAAAGTGCTATTTACATTAGCCGACAACGAACGGCTAGGGACCCCTAAGTTTGGTGAAACGAATGAGATAAATAAAATAAAAATCTAACGATAATGTCGCCGGCTCACGGACATAATTCCTCCCTGAAACACTCAAGAGACCTTGCGATAAGCAGCAGCAGTAACAGCATTCGTCCAATAGCCTAGTGCCTTATATAGGTAAATATAGACAGTGCCTATCTTTCTCGAGTCACGCATCCGTGGCCTATAAGAAAACAGCCCGGGCAGCAGTCGTCTTTCGCCATTCTGGAGCGTCGTCCTCTGCCTAATGGGACTTTCCAAACATTTCTTCTGTTGCTGGTACACGAACGACAGCCAACCGCCGGCTCTCTACCCGGCAAAGCAATTACGTCCGACTCAAATTAGTTTGTTTGGTGTGTGCGTGTCTGTGTGTGTGTCTGTAATTAAAAGTTTACGAGCTGAACCCCCAACACACATGGCTACACGGTTAGTTTTGTTGACTTTCATTTCCGTCGGTTTATTGTTCGTGTCGAGAGATATCTGCTGTTTGTCAACAACGTTTGTCGGGTTGATAAGTCGACGGCTTCCACAACCACACAAACGGTATTGGAGACATCACCACGATAATATGCATTCACGCATCGAGAGTTGAACTCCGCTGCGTTCAGTCAATTAGTGTTTGTGATCCATATCTTGTTCGCTCACTCTGTTTTCTCGTGATGGTACAATTCCGAATATTTGGACCCACTTTGTTTACATTTCCACTCTTGCATTTTTCCCTGCAACAATTGTTTCCTTTCCCTGCAAAATTGTGTGCAGTTTATGTAGAGGAAACGGTTTGAATATCAAGTGCATTTTGCTGTGTAGTGAAGAAATAACAAGCTGCAATCCCCGCCGTTTAGCGTCGTTGTCTCATCTGAAGAAGATGCATTTGCATTCCGAGAAAGTTCATCTGCTGCGGAAACCAACGCCTGCGTGCACTTGATTGTATAAATATACGCATCTTTTAGATGTTGTGTTAATGAAATGTTTTTCTTCTGTTGCCCTTCTGTCGAGGTCGGAAGGGAACGGCGGCAGCCATTTCCAGAACCGTTGTGACCTATGTTTATGGTTCGGTTGGATTCGTCTCAAATACAAACAGATATCAATGTGTGACTTTTTCTGTATGGAATTCTCAATAAGTCCTTCGCATTTTCTATTTGAAATATAATATTGGGTATTCGGAAACTGTCATCTGAAATCATCTGGAAGTTTGAATTTCAAATTTAGCATCCATTGAAGATCTCAATTCAAGATCTTTGTCCGTATATAGAAGATTGAATCTGCAACTGGGAACTATGAATAAGTCTGTTATCTTGTATCTGAAAACGGTTTCTTTGATCTGGAATCAGGCATTTGGAATTGCAATTCTATCGCCTGCGTCAAGATTTGAAAAATTACTTTAGGGTGGAGCCAGAAGAGTTTAAGTCTCAAGTTTAGAGATTGGTAATACATTTTAGGGAATTCAAATCTGAGGGGTTTGGGGTTTTTTTGAAACTGAAATATCTGGGTTTTGGATATGAGGATCAGGCTCCAAAATTTTCAAAAACGAAAAATTTTCACTTCAATATGCCGTGTTGCTCCAGAAAAGGCAGCAGAGATAGTTCCATACAGTCACGCACTTTCCTATTTGAAGGTCTCGGTTGCGATGAGAATGTTGATTCTCTAGCCACAAAAACAGACAACCTGCTAGATCAGATACTTTTTGGCGAACTTCGAGAATATCACGTGCCACCCTTCCATTTCCGGTTACCGTATAAAGGCTGTTTCAAGTCTGCCTTGACGTAGACCACCATCATCACCATCACCATGCAATCAAACTTCGTCAGCACCGTCATGTACAGCTTACGGGAACGTGGTTTGATTGTCTTTAAATGATTATCGTTGTGATTTGCAGTCACTATCTTCTTATTAGTCGTCAATCCGGTGCGTTTTTCAGCTCGATGTACCGCTAAAGACGACACTCCCGGAATGGTTGCGACATCTCAGACGGAGATGTTTGTGTTCGTGAAACCTTAAATCTGAGAATAGGAATCAAAAATCATCTGGAATCCATCAACTGAACTTGGATCTTGATTTCACGAGGGTTTAGAATCTAAAATTTTGAAAATAATACTGAGAAAATCTCAATCAGAAATCTATGTATGGAAACTGAATTTCGGATGTACATTTAGATCAGAAAACTGAACTCGGATTTTGGAATCCGTATCCTAGACATAAAGTTTGTGTGTGGAATCCGTATTTGAAATTAAGTATATGAATCTTCAATCTCGAATCTATAAATTGTATTTCGATTTTTTACTAGAACTTAATTTCGAAATCTAAATAAGTAAACTGATTCTGTATCATAATTGGTATATCAGGGACCTAAATTGGAATCCACATCATTAGCAATTCAAGCCGAAAGTTCTTCTGTGGAGTCTGAAATCTTGAATCTAAAACTCGTATTATGAATCTGAACTTTGAATCTGGGATCTGATATCTGAGTCTGATCATAAACTGATTAAAGATTTGGATTGCAGATCTCAGAATCCAAATTTGTATCTGAGGTCTTAGTCTGCAATTTGAAATCTCAATCCGGATTTCTTGATCGGAAGTCTGAATATTTGAATATTGAATCTATAACGTGAATCTGAATTTATAATTCATATGAATCTAGATTCTAGATTTAGATTCCAAACCTGATCAAGAATTTCTGAAATTGGATCCTGAATATAGAGTCTTTATGCGGATTTCGTATCGGAATCTAAAATTTGAAATCGAAATCTAAATTCAGAATTGTCTTGAAATTGGATTTTACTGATGTTTGATTCTAAAACCTATCGTTTTCTTTCGCAAATAATGGTAACAACTTCTCACTAGGGAAAGAGAAAGATTCAGTAATCAATCCACACAAAAGCACTTTCTGAATCTCTGCACCTGAGATTAAATCTAAAAAGCTTTCATATGTGGGATTCCCCTTCCAAAAGCGACTTGTACAATAGGAAGTCTACAGATATTTATGAAGAATTGAAAACATGAATGAAGAATTGAAAACATGAATAGAATAGAGCAATTCCTCGCCAAATCAGTCGAAAAACAGCCGTATTAACAGGAAACATCTCAATTTCTCTTGAACCTTCATAAAATAATAGAAGAGGCATACTGCTGCTGAACATTATAGTTGTGTTTTGGAGTTGTTTGAAAATATGAAAAGTATATTTTTCATTATATAAAATTTTGTAAGGATTTTGCAAAGTACTGAAATTCCACTTTTGTTCAAGTTCATATACGTCACAGCATTACTAGCCGTAGAACTAGTAGTCAATTAAAATGGTATGGTAATTAAAAATATTTAAGAAAATATCTAAAGAATGTTGTTTTGAGTTATGAAATTTGTTAATATTGGGTTGAGGAAAAAGAAATGTCGTATATTGTCAATATATGGCAACATTTAAACATACCTTGTGTTGTACTTATCGCATCGAGTCATACTATACGGCTATTTGAAGAAGGCAACTGTGTTACAATGAAGTTGTCTTCTAAATGGCAACAAGTTTGTGAACAAAACGGCGCATATTTGACTTAAATTGGATAATTGCGACATTTCTTTTTCCCCAACCCTATATTAAATTAAATTTTCGGGCAACCTTATTGAAAATATATTCAATACTTTTTTCAGGAAGTTCATTGATCAACAACCTTATCGAACGACATATATTAATCAGACATCTGGATCTTTTTTTTTTGAAAATAAGAATTATAGATTAAGGTTGAAAAAAATCGGAGAGAGTCGAAGCAAGGACCGGTTAATTTAACTTGCAAATGTTCTTCATTGAAAGACTGGTGAGTTCGTACATACAAGGTGTATGGAGAATTGTGTTGAGAAAAAGTCACAGGAGGGTTGTGTCTGAGACACGACCGCATAGTTGACGTAGGATTACGTTAGGCTATCTGCCACATGCTGATTTTGGATACGTTTGAGAAACTATATTGTTAAACTCTTTGATAATGATTTGGTGGCTCTGAAAAGAGCCGTCAAAAATCAAAACAAAAAAAAATAAATACATTTAAATTTTATCAATTCAAAACTGTCTTTGGACCTGCTAGTTCGATGGGAGATTAATCTGCCTCCCTAAATGAATATTGCTCATGGCGTCGCTTGGTGCCGCCGAAAGCAGACTCGTTTGCTGAGGAGTGCTGAGCGACAATGAAAATATCTTTCGAAAGGTAGGTCGAGAAAGAGTATGAACTAGTTTTCTTCGCAAGGGCCCTTCTCAGGGCTAGAGACGAATGAATGTAAAATTTAAAGTCTCTATATTCCAAAAGAAGAAAAATATTGCTACCAGATGTCACGAACTTCGACATTTTTTGCTACTATGGTGCTACTCGCCCGTGTAGATGGCGCAAAGGCACAGCAAAAATATTATTTTATAGAATTCCTTCATGCATTTGTTTGATATGGGTTGTGTATCGTTCGTTCTTGTTTTTGAAGGGACTTTAACCCAAAGGTCATTCGTCCCTAACGGGCTGTGTATGACTGGAGCGTTCCGTTATATACATGCATGCATATGTCCTTCGCTTCTTTTGTCAAATCCAGTAAAAGGTGGTTGATGAAACGTATGTTTTTGACGTGATACCTTCCATGTTAGTTGTTAGTAGAAAATGAAAAATAAACAGTATTTTTGATCGGTTTTATATAGTTTTTGTGGTAAGTGGAAAACAGTAAAATAAACTCTTTTGTTTCAAAACAAATTGAAAGTCCGGAGAAGGACTGGAATGGTTTAATGGGATGTACGGAATCTACTGCGTTTCAGTCGGATGTAGCAGATTAGTTTTGGGAGCGGTAGCTTTTACGGATTCGCTGATGCTTTCCTTGACTTTGGCGCCATCGGCTTCTGTGCGTCGATTTGCGAGGGTTTGATTGGCACCACCACGACGAGCTAAACGACGGATAGCGGGTGTGATACGATGCGATGCAATGCACGCATCCGCCACATCCGATTGTTGATGTGAAGAGGAGCGCACCAGCAATGCACACTAGATTTAATTCGATGCTCTCCGCTGCTTCCTCTTCTTTGCTCCCTTTGCCGCACCGCATCCATCGTTGGTTGCCGATGGCTTCCTCTCCTTTGCCGCACCGTATGGTGTTGGTTGATTTGTAGAGCACTGCACACTAGAAGCCCAGATGTTTGCCGATCTGAGCGTTGAACGAGAATGAGAAATCCAAAAATGCTACCGTCCTTTTATATCAGTTGGTATGTGAGAAATAGACGCCCCCCACTCGCTCGCCATGCAAATATTTGACTTATTGGGGAACGAAAGAAGCGAAGCAGGCGAAAAAGAAATGACGTCAATTTCGACCAATCAGTACCGTTTGGATAGGGGTTGAGATTTTTCAATTGTTCGATAGTTAATTACATGATATATATTATTTTATTCAAGGTGAAAAATTGTTATAGAGTGCCGCAATGTTTTGATGTAAAAATCTCATCAATCCGTCATGAAATGACTGAGCAATAAGCGTTTGAAATTGGACATTTTTCACGATGCGATCGATATTCGTTTTTCAATTTGTACCCCAATATGTTCCCGAAAGATCTAATCCTACGTCAAAACTTACGGTTGTCGTTGTAAAATGAAAAACTCTTCTTCATTCAAAGTATTTACCATCGATATCTTCACACATTCATCAAGCCATTTCTCACTTTTTCGTAAGAATTGAAGCGCTGCTCAGCATTGTCGCAAATAGGTGATAGTTGGAAGGACCCAAGTCTGTTGAGCAAGCCGCATGTGAAAGAAATTCCCAACTAAAGGACTCCATCGTTTCCCTGACCGATTGTGCAGATTGTGCAACATGTAGTTTTGTCATGCAACAAAATCACTTTGTGTTGCCTTTTTTGGTACTTTGATCATGATCATTGATCATGCGTTCACGAATGCGTTCAGTATCAACGGTTTCGCCAGATTCGAGTAGCTCATAGTAGATCAATCATTTCTGATCTCTCTAAACACAGCATTGTCTTCCGTCGCTTAGGATTCTCGAAATAAATCCATTTTCATCGCCGATCACTATCTCATGCGATATTTCGGTTTTCTTACTGTCTTTTCGTTCAGCTCATGTGGAACCCATTTTGCAATGACGCGTTTTCCTGTGGATATATTTGCTGCCATTCCATGCCAAATCGATATAGTGATTCTCACATTTTCGTGAAAATTGGTTGTTCGATATTGGGGAGAAAATACTTTTAGCTGTGTTACCAAATTGTATCGAAAAACAAACAAAACCATCACGGGAGATCGCCCTTGTCTAAAATTATGGCGTTAAGAGTTGAGAATTCAATTGAAGACGGCAATATATGAGTTAGAGATTCGACAACATGATTTCGCAAAATGTCAACGCTCGGTCTCAGGTTGCAGATTCGACGAAAACCTATTTCAAAACGCATTAATGGGAAATTATACCCCATCCAACAAATTCAGAAGTAAGCCGGCCTCTTCCGGTTGTTACTTGTTCCGAACCTCGAAACATGGTGCTTCCATTTTTATGGCGATTCTTAGATAGTCACGAAGAAGGTATAGTTTCTCCGGAAAATTCCCTCCTATATATGAAAAGGAATGGCTCGCAATAAACAATACACATATAAATGATATACGCTAAAGATTTTTTGCTTCAGAATAAGGTAAATGATTTTGGTTTGTCCAGTCGAAAATATGATCATGGTTTGTCCACTTTTTTGAATGCTCTAATTCAGCACACCTTTGTCAAATCAGGTATTAGAATGTTTCATAACATATAAATAAAATTGTCTTTTTTATGATTTACAGTAGTTTTATAGTATATTTTTACACCTTTTATTTGTGTCAATGCGCCCCTCATTCGAACTAACTTTTTATCGATCACCAGATGATTATTTCGCACGTATTTAGACCTTTTATGGATTATAACACTTACAAATATTGTAAACATCATTCTTGCACACCATTTGTAACATATTTACATAGCTAAACCATTAAATTAACGCATTTTGATGAACTCAATTCTGATCATGAGTTGTCCAATTCAACAATGTTGTTTTTCCACATGATTTCTATAGCAACCGCTTGGCGCGCTGCAGTTTGTTTATTGTGTCCTTCGCGCATAGCAGAAATAAAGTTTTTCTATATTGAGTGTGTTGAGGAGAACACTTTTAAAATGCCCAAGAAAAGGTAATATTCTGAAGAAAGCCGAAATTATGAATGGATCAATATGATGACAGTAAACTCTAGCAACGATAAATGCAACATCGACTTGAGAATTCGAATGTTTTCATTAAAAAACCGAGATTTCTACAAAAAAAAATACTATTAGTAATATTTTGACAAATATTGCGAATATTTTTGAAAGCTGTGAGTTGTTTAATAGGAGACATATTTCCACAGCTTCCAATGCATAATACTTTACTGTAGCACAAATAGATATTATTTAATAATTCATCAAAATTTGATGTGTAAGTAGTCATCAAATAACACCTCACAAAAAATCTCATGCCCAGCATTATATAGAACTATTAAAATTGTCAATATTGGATAGAAATATTCTTCAGAGTCTTGCCAGATGAGTCATCACTGATTTTGAACATCTTTTTTTTTTACATTCGAATTTTAATATTTTCGAAATAATCTCTTATTTACATTGAGTGGGGGTGAGAATAGGTCAAGAGCAAAATTGAATTCCATGTCAAACCGATAAAGTGATTGATTTTCATGAAAATTGGTAGTATTATTCCTCATCGTAAAATATTAGACCCGTATTTTTTTTATTTTTTTAACAGAGTGGCCATTTCCATTTTATGGTGGTCCGACACATCAATTTCTCCCCCTTTTTTCCAAAAATGACCTTTTTCAAAAATTCATGAAATTTTGAACTACTGGACCGATTTAGATGATCGATATATCAAAATGAAGCTAGTTTTGTTTGGAAAACATTACACTTGAAAAAAAAACAGATTTTTTTTCGTAATTATTGATTGTAATTGTATTTCATAGCTGCATGGTTTCGGAACTAAGGTCACATTATTTTTTATATTTTCTCTTGAGAGCTGATTTTTTTTTACATAACATATTCGGATATCAGAGTAGTGTTTTTTTCGTTTTCGAGAGATTTTTCGAAGTTAACAAGTGTTCAGTTTTCGTTCATTATTCCTATGCGACTGGCCTACATCTAGGCGACTAGAATCCAATTTTTATGCATATGTGGCATTTCATGTGGAATTAAAAAAAGTAAATCGATCATCTGAATCGGCCCGGTAATTTAAAAGTTATGAATCTAAAAAAAAGTCATTTTTGGAAAAAAATGAGAAAAAATATATTTTCCGGACCACCCTAAAATGGAAATGGTCACCTATTCAATTTGATTTGTAGATCATCCGAATCGGTACAGTAGTTCAAAAGTTATGAATTTAAAAAAATTGCATTTTTGGAAAAAATGAGAAAAAAATTATTTTTTGGGCAATCCTAAAATGGAAATGATCACTCTAGTGATAAAAAATACGGGACTAATGTTTTGCGATAAAGAACAAAACTACCACTTTTCATGAAAATTTGAGAACCACTATATCGGTTTGACATGGAATGGCTGTATAAAAACATTTCCATCGCACTCCTAGGTGGATTGACACTATTTTCGTAACTCAAAAAATCATTCAAGATACTTACATGTTGTTAAATTATCTTGAAAATTATTGAGAAATTGATTTCTAAACACAATTCTTAATAGAAAGTAATATTTACTACTTTGACCCATTGTCACCCCCTCCAAGGGGTGAGATTTCAATTCATTCAATCTTTCATTTAATCGTAGTTCAGTGAAAAATTAATATTATTCAACAATTCCTTACACACTTTCGAGTGTTTATCATTAGAGAACATTTCTACGTAATCAGAATTTTGTTTTAATCTAATTTACGAAAGTTATTTAACAAAAAGTTCGAATACTACCTTTTTTGAACCATTTTCATCCCCATCGACGGTACGTAAATAAATCCTTATCTTTTTCCGATCTATGCGGAGCGTGAACCACTATATATTTTCGTTCTGACAACAGTAACAATTGTTTTCAAACAAACAAAAAATCATTTAGAAAATTAAATTACATATTTCTGTCTTGCAGTCATCAATGAACGAAATCTTATGGATCTGAAACGATCTGAATAATACTTCTACTTTATTAGGAGCGGTATCTCACAAAGGTCTCTATAGAAAAATACATTCATCATTTATTTACAACCTCTTATTGGAATAATCTGGACTAGGGAAATGTGTGTCTAGGTTTTATTCGTCAAAACTATGAATAACAGTGTACAATGTTTTTATCCAGAATAAGACGTACCATTATATTATTATTTATGCATTCGCCAATAACATTTTGTCTCCCTCGAAGTATTCCTTCATGAACGAAGCGTTTTTACCAGTGTTTTTTTCAGTTGAAACATTTTCTTTCCATCGTTGTCTTTATCTTCGGTAATAACAATGATTTGCAGGGAGGCCAAGTCGGGCGAATATGGAAGATATCGCATCATGACTGAATTGTTTTATATTTGTTTTATATTTGTTAAAAGTTCAAGAAACCGCAGTAAGATGTGTTCTGCGTGGTTCCGTAATCTTCTGTATAACATATTCAAACAGATGGTTTACCAAAATGTTCCGTGATAGTAGTTGTAAAAATATAATAATAACCGATAGTAAAATAGCATCCGTTGCTACATGGGATCCATATAGTTCAAAACTCACAAATAATATTGATTTCATTTTATTGTTTCGACTGTACAATTAAAGGTGGAATAATGTGTTTATGAAATAGACACCACATGAACACTTGCACTATTCGATTACTCTTCCCCCACATTTTCGTTCATACTCTTCCAAACGCAGCCATGTTGGCAGTGGTAAACCCAAGCAGCGCATTGAACTGCTCCAGGAAGCCCGGATGTTCCTCCCCGTTGGCTCGTTCAGCGCACCTGCTCTCGTACATAAGGTCCAGCTTTGTGACGTCCTTCTCGCTGAGTCCCTTCCGCTGACCCAGGGTTACATTTGCTTCCAGAGCCTCTATTGTTGGCTGCTTATTCCTCGAGAACGCCTTCGCACTGTAGTGCATCACGCTGCCATAGTCATAATCGGTCCCGTAGCTGGTTACCACACTGTCGTTGTACTTGTTGAAATTGTGCTCGTGGCCGGGCTCGATGTTGTCCCACACAATGCGAACGTATTCGTCCCGATTGGAGGCGCTCTGCTGATGGAAAAAGCCCAAAGCATGTAGCAGCTCGTGGACTACAACCCCATGCCGAACGCATCCTGGAGACTGCAGGTTAACCGTCTGTCCTCCGGTTTGCATTCCCACACTGGACCAGCAGCCGCTGGCGTTCGAGCGGAACACAACCCAGTTGGTGTCGCTTTTGTGGTACGGACGAAATTTGACACAGGTCTTCTTGTGGTACTCCTTGATGGCTTTAAGGATTACGAGCTGTTGTTCGTCAACTGCAATCACCAAAAACAAATTTATCTACAAAAGTTTTTAGTTTGGTACGTAATAATAACTTACTGAAATCATCATCTTCGATATAGTAGGGAACGGTTGCGTTGGGCCAGCGCATGGTCTCGTTGAGTATCCCATTGCGTGCGTCGTGTGATTCAAGCAACATATCTCCCTCATACAATCCACTCAACTCCCAAGGGTTAACGTCATCCTCGTCGGATAGGTCATCAATCTGCTCCGCAACGCGGGAGCGTTCCCACTCGTCATTATGTGGTTCAATGCTTCCATATTTCGGCACTGGCGGCTTCTGCCGAACTCCTGGATAGCTGTGCACTAGACCTGCTAGCAGTATCAAAGAAATAACGCAGCGAAGAGCAGCCATTATTGTTTTTCTCGGGACAAGGTGTCGCAATCTACTATGGCTGTTAGCCATGTGGAGACATGCTTATAAAGCTTGCATTTGCACTCGTAATTAACCACATGCATAGCAGCAGCAACAGCAGGGGACGTTTCCCTACGCTGCGTGTGGTCCGGGTTTAGCTCTTATCAATACTAGGGGCGACTCTAGTTGGAATGCGAACACTCTTAATAAAGTAAACCTAAACTTGATTGTTAAGTGGGTCAAAGTGTGAATAACGTGTGTATCATTGCGTGTTCGGGAGATAATGATTTCTAGCTTGTAGCTAATTGTTAATTGGTGACAGTTGTCAAGCGATATAGATTTCTTTATAACTTAACTTTAGTTCGATTCGTTTGTTTGTTTCAATCATTATTGGCTAAATTACTTCAAAATGTACATGTCCATTATGATGTTTCTAGAAACATCATAATGGACATGTACATTTTGAAGTAATCATCTCGTTTGCAACCCTAGGGTTGCATCATTTCTTTTTGAAACGAGCTCTTTCAATGCAGTTAATCAAGTTTCAGGCTTCACACCGGGGATCTTTGTTCTTCCTTCAAATAAAATTGAGCGTAAGCTGAATGTTCAACCATGTATAATTCTAAATTTTCTTAACGAATCTGAATGTCTAGTGAACCTGTTAATATAAAGTTCCTAAGAATGATAGATGACTGTACTGAGTATAAGCGAAATATTATTAGCGTGAAAAGATGAGAGGATAGTCACGCCGCTGAGTGGCTGCGATACCTCGGACTAAAATGAAATTTCCTTCACTATTCCATCCGGTGACAATTCGGAGCTCACGTTGCAATATTTTACCTTTCACCTTGTACTGCACTGTATTTGCAACACAGAAATGCCAAAATAAATGTATGAGGAATTGGAAGTACTATTCATTTTCGTTTATTCAACCCGTTTAGGAATAGGGGAATTGTGGTGTATGGTATACTAAACAAAACCTAGAGAAATCATGATTCAATTGATATTCAGATCACAAAAAATCGACGCTAGTAAAAATAGTCATTATCACTAAAAGTATTTCATAACATGTTTTCTGATTTGGCACCTTCGTTGAAAAACGTAGCCCTACGTCAAATCGTGAATATATTCCAACAATAGAGTCGCACGTAAACAAACACAAACTCTCGAAAATGTTTGAATGACAGAAACCAATAGAGTCCAATAAGCTGCTGCCATCACACAACCGAATAAATTCGGATTTTCTTTTGCCGTCCTGTGACAGGTGCTGCATAGTATAATTTGCGGATTGTTTCTTTGGAAATTATGCCTTTGAGAGCGTTGGAGATGTAATTGTATCCCTTAGATCACTAGTATCTCTTAGATATTTCATGCATTACATGGATATTCCATAATTAGATCTAATTGACAGCCCTTGTTGTGGTCCTACGTCTTTCCAGTTGCGTTAGAGACATGATCCACCCATCGTTCTACTTTGCCAAAGACAGAAAGATTAAATTTTATTGGGGTAATCATTTGTTATATTCATTATTTCTTTCATTTTTAAGATTACTTCTAGCAAAGTTGTTAAGGGGGTAGTCCACTATGAACATCATAAAAATAATGTGATTTTCGCGATTTTTTTCAACGAGAAAATAAATTACTACAATTAATCTGATATGACAGCTTTATTAGGTACATATTACTTAACAAAAAAAAATATTGGTGTCAATTGAACTGCCACCTGAATAACCGCAACCGGTTGTTGAACCCTTGCAGCCAAAACCATGTAAACTGGTGGGAGTTCTACTAGTTTTTCTAGTTGATCGATTTCAACCAATGATTTTTTCGCGTAATCTTGGGTATATTTCCTGTCATCGTACGTAAGATTTTTTCAAAATATTGATTTTTGAGTTTTTTTTTGTAAAAATTGCGTTTTTGCCTAAAAAATCGAAACAAAAACATTCACCAAAATTTTATTTTTCAAAATATCAAAAAAATCCTACGTTCGATGACAGGAAATTTAGTGAAGAATCTGGGAAAAACTACTTCATAGAAATCGGATGGACCGTTCCGGAGATAGAACTCCCACCAGTTTGCAAAACGTAGTTTCGAGTAAAACGCGTTTTAAATTTTGGATCCACTAATTGGCTTGTAACTTTGGAACAGAGCATCGAACAAACCTGGGACAAAAACTACAGTAAAGACATCCCAGAGAACATTTTAAGCCAGAAATATTTTTTTTTGAGTTTGTTCAAGTTTCCATAGTGTACTACCCAATTAAGATTCTGAGGTTTGCATTCCGATTGAAGCCTTCGAGGATTTCGACCTCCAATTCCTCCAAAGTTTACACGGCCGAATGGCTACCGAGAGAGCGTTTTTTGTTTTTATTTATTTCTTGATATGCGACAGCTCCACTGTAGTACAGGGTGACTCAAAAGTCATGAAATTCTTGAAACATAAGATGACTATCAGTACGGTGTCAATAGTCAATAGTTATACTATCAAACAAGCAAGTGACCACTTTACCCCACGTGACCACATTACCTCCACAGCCCCTATACAATACAATGTTAAAAAATTGCTCCAAAATTTGATCTTATGATGAAAACTTTTATATCTTAAAACAGCTCCGCCCGTTCGCAACTTATTGGGTTGAAGTCGACGCGTTAGAGCTCAAAAATGATTGTGCTAATGTACTGCTCCGTACTGATGGGATCAGAAAATTATTCTGCTATCTATGACTTGTTGAAACCGTCTGATGCTATCATATGCCGATGCCGATGTTTACTAAGAACGACAAATCTTCTATCAATATTTATTTATTTTCTTTGTCTTCGAAAAAAATCGTACAGATATATAAAAAAATGGGTCGCCAAATATGTTGCCCAGCGCAAAACTCGAGAACTGATCGTCCTATTTGATTTGTCTTTATTTTGTTGTATTCATCTCTGCCTATATAAAAATAATACGGTGGGAAAATTTTAAGAAATTAGCTGAATAAAAATTGAAAAAAAAATCGGAAAAAATCATAGTCACTGCTTCACACTGATATCGTAGAAGGCGTTATGAGTGCAATAGAGATTCAAGTTGTCGGAATTGAACTTCATGCTCCATTGGTGTGAAGCGAAAATGGTAATGGATTCTCATGGTGAATAACGCAATTTGATTTTTTCCGTATCAAATGTTAATTCCAGATGCTTAAGTGTCATGTTTTGCTTGCAAGTGGCTAATGAATCTTGAACGAGAACTGGGTCTGATAAAAAAATTATATTATAATGATGAGTTTTGATAGAAGTATTATGAAATTTATCGAAAAACTAGCTGACCCGGCAAACGTTGTTCTACCACTATTTCTAGTGCACATTTTCGATGTTAAATAAAAAATAACTAATAAATCGTAAGTGTGTTTGGATGTTCTAACGATCTATAAAATTAATCGAATGTGAAGATTTGAACGAAAGTGTGTTTGATGTTTATGCTGCCGGAATTGACGGTGTGCATTGGCATTCGATAAACAAACGTGAAATATTTGTCACTCTTGTGTTTTATTAAGAAGAAAACTGTCGCAGCGCTATATTGTTGCGGAGCAATTCAGAAATAGCAGTGCAATGAAGCATTTCATGTCGTATCTTCCCGAACCCGAAACTGATGTGAAGGTTCATTCTTTAATAGAGATCGAACGGATATTTGGGGATGAGATCTATGACATACACAAGAATGGAGTGCTACATACAATGAGCGCAGACAAAAATGAGAAAAAAAAACAAAACTATTCATTTTCTTTAAAAAATGTAAAATGTAAAAAAAATGAAAATACCCGAACAGATCGCACTTTTGCGTTCTGGAAGCTTATTTCAATTCATCGTTTTTTGGTTTTAAAAGCATGGTAAGGTTGCTACATTTGCCCAACTCAATTAGGCTTGCGTCCGACGGACAGAATGCAAAATTGCGATCGGATAATTCAGAATACGGATTAGTAGTGAATCAGATGACGGATCTGGAAACTCAGAGAATTATACTATTGATTACCCCAGGGCGTATTTCTTCCACTCCAACTAAAAATGTGTTTGCGATATAATCCACGCGTCAGCCATTTAACCGAATACATCCAGCAAAGTGGGGTATCGAATACGTGAAGTGTTACAATGAATCTTATTTCAGATTTATTTTTTTTGTTTGAACATACGTGGTGTAATATCATGACAATGCATTGCGCTCTTTCCTGGCACTAGCGAAGGTTGTATCGGCATTGCTCATGATAGAGTCTCGCAAGTGCATGTATTTTTCCACACACCGCTCCTGTTTTGTATGTCGTAGAAATCGCAATCGTTCGGTTATACTTTCGCGTACACATCGACCATGAATTGTTGGTGCAGCTCACGACATCGTAGATTGACGTTGTTTTGGCCGTGTCGAATCATCATACGATACACATAAAAATCCATCGAGCTCTTTTTGTTTGTTTCGTCTCCTCTAACCGCATGTTCATGGATATTTATTCTAAATAAAAATAAGAAGATGTTAGGGGGTCTTCGTAGCCACATTTGTTGTGCGTTCACTTAGTAAGCGACCGAACGTGAGTTCAAAACTCAGGGCCCCCATTGACCATCTTTATGTTGTTACAGCTTCACTATGTACACGCAACAATCAGCAGCGATAGAGATCTATCAACGGTCGAATGAAGATCTATTCATCCATACAACTGCTCTGCTCTGCGAGAAACATCGGACTGCTGTTCTATTAATAACACAGCAATGATTATATTAAATGGAATGGAATACTCTTACGCCTAAATGGCTACTGGGTAATGTGCTATTTATAGATATGATAAACATGTGACATGTACACGATTAAAATTCGGCTAATGAGCCTAAATAAACAAATGGGATAAAAAAGAAATGATGTTCATAATGAAAGAAGCACCTGTGGCGAGATCTCGTTATTAAATGTTCATAAAATATCCATCTTGTCCCTTCAAAGTCCCTTGCAAGTCAAAGAATTTTTATTCTGTGGCCACACGCATATTCTAAAACTTGACACTCACATTCAATGCATGTTGTTTTTCATAAAAATCTCAACTAAGTACACCCATACCTCGCTTTCCGACCTAGATACGTTCCACGAAAATCGGCCGCAAAGCGCAAAGCCGTATAAGGAATCAATTATTCTAATACAAATTCATAAAAATTCAATCGAATCGGTTCCAAATTTGTTAAATATGTAACATGGTTCATCATTCAAAATGCACTTTATCTTTCTATTTCATTTAAACAAGAATACATAAATTTGTACAAAAAATAACTAACTTCAATAAACTTATTTATAATAAACCGGTTGAGCTGATATTTTGCACAGTTTTTCGAGGAAATCAATATTTTTAGGGAAGTTTCGTTTGAATATTCAAGATTGGCACTCTAATATAAACCTACCTGAATATATCGACATCGAAAAAAAGTTGTTTTTACCGTTATAGCGAAACATTTTAGGCCTTAAATCGAAAACGTGCCTTGATTGAAGAGTGCCGTTGTAGCGAAATGCCGTATAAGAAGCGGCCGTATAGCGAGGTATGGGTGTACTAATAAAAATGAAGCAAGTAATATTACGGTGAGAATGCGAACAAAAGGGACGTTAGGGCCATTGGAGAAGAAGGTGGAGAGCGTCGATGATGTTTCTTCTTCGAATCATAATTTCTCGCGTCGCTGTGCAGATGCCTACCATAATTCCAGAAATGTCTTCAACAACATGGACATTGGAATTTCACACGTGCTCTTCAGCTGGTATTTCATCAGAATTGATTGAGATCAGGATTGTTACCTTTCAATCCGAGCATGTGTGATTTTTGGAATTTTAATTATGTATTGTGTTCATTCAGAGAGACTTCCGACTTTCCGGCGATGCGCCTTGCCTAAGACGAATTGAGGTTACTTGCGCATGTATGGATGAATTTTCGATGAAGCGGAAGTAAATTCATTATGTTTAAAGAACAACGGTTAAATCATTTGGGTATTGTTTATACAAAAATACTAAAATCGGGTTTGAAAATAAGGATTTTGAGAATATATGTATTTTTTGAAGCCAGAATTTAAAAAAAAAATAAGAAAATATTTTTTTTAATTTTTTCTCCATAGGATCATCCAAATCGGTATTTAACATACAGTAATCGGTACCCTAGCGATATCATATCTAGTTTACGACCTATTCTCATGTCTACCAAGTTTTTTTGTGTATAATTTCATAAGAATCCGTCGAGTCGTTTCGGAGGAGTTCGGCCGCGAACATCGTGACACGAGATTTTTATATTAACACTTTGACGTCCGCACGTTTCGAAAAAAATATTCGCTTGGCGCCGTCAGTGGTGATTCGGATTACTTGGCTTGTCGCCGCCCATTCTTGACATTATCGGGAAACTATAAATTGTTAAGTTTTACTAATCTCATCGTTAGTTTTCATAAGTTATCAACCCTGTTCCCCTATTTTCATTAAATTTCGAAGATATACATACGTAAATATTACAAACCTGTCCATTCTCCCCCCACTATGTGTTCATGCGGGTTATCATCAAAAAAATGTTCTACTTTTCGGTCTGTTTTGATTTCAGTAAAAACATTGAAAAACATTCGGCAGATTAATTTGGAAAACAGTATATTGAAATGCAAGAAACTGCATTTAAATTTGGAGAAACATGAATTTCGAAAAATATAATCCAAACTCTTCTTAATATGTCCGTTTTTCCCATCTCCTTTACTTATTAACCATGAAACTAGTTGACGTGTGTAAGTTATTGTTACCTAAACCAAACCCCAACAGAATGTAAATGATACTAAAGTGCTGTCGCCGGCCACTGAGATACTTAATCGCACGTAACCATTGTGGTGTCGCCGGAGGCCAATTTCTTTCGAGCTTGCTAATCCGATAGAGTTAATTGTTTCACATCACCATAGAGGTCGACACTGTACGTCACCGCTAATTTATTGATTGATTAATTTTATTTCTCGTTATAGAGACTTTTCGCCTATAGCCTTGAAAAAGGATTTTTAGAAGAATAACCAATGAATATCTCCGGGATTGGACCCACAAATGTTCGCTTGGAAGGAAAACGTGAATGCTCGAAAGTAATCATATCAAAAAATCAATTTTGAGCGGGACGAAGTTCGCCGAGTCAACTAGTAACTGTATAAGAAAAACCATCAGAATGAATTTGTTGACATGATAACGTCGAACCGCGTAGTGCAAATGTCGTTAAAAACATTTCAATGGACAGAATAACATAGAATAATTTTTGTCAGGAGTTTATACACAATTTCTTATTTATCAAAAAATGTAGTTCAAGTCAAGCGAATGCTACAATTACAGTTATTTCGAGAACCCGTTCCAATCGTTGTTAATTCACCCATGTGGTTAAATCTAATCTCAACTCAAATTGACTGCGGCTGAACTGTTGTGGCAACACAAGTATTAGAGCAGTGTGCATCTCGATGTAGAACGATCGTGTTTGATATGCTACCAATCGACAGCATGTTTACAGACAACGCACACCGAAGCGCACCATCCAAACTCATATTTGGGTGCACACAAAGATTACCCGACTTCCAAATGGTCATCCATTTAGTTGGAGCAGTGAGAAGAGTTACAAACTGTGGGGTTTCATGGAATGTGAACGATCGCGAGCTGAACGCAAGCAAATCTCTCCGACAACAGATGCTTAATTGAATGATGAATTGCGTTGTTATGTGCCTCAATATTGCTCGGTTGAACTAACAGTATTTTTTTTATTTCTCGTCTTTCCACTATAGATTTTTCTGCTCATCGAATCCCCCAGAAACCCCAGAACACCCTCGCTGGAGAGGCAGCAAACAATCGGCGCATCGTGCTCTGAGGAAGGGGCGCAAAGTTTGTTGATTTGCTAAAGTAATTGTTTGGAAATTCGAATAGTATAAATGTGAAATATTGTGTGAAATTGGTCAATCGGAAGAGAGCGATCCAAGCAAAGTGCATTCTCGAGAAAATCGTTTCCCAGTTTTCCAGTCTCAAGCTGTGGAAGTCAGTGTTATTGTTGTGGTTTAGTGAGCAACCCGAAGCGAAGCTTGTGAAGAGAGCCTGTGTTTATGTATAGTGTGGGTGTTGCGATGAGATGATGAAGAAGAGGAGTGGTGGGTGCGCTCGGAAGGCAGTAACCAGCAACCATTAGGCCATTAGTCTGTGAATAATGGAAGAAGTCCCGATTGAGCAGCATGTAGCCCAGATGTGATCAGCCGACCGAGAGATATAGTAGTAGCTGTGATGCGCGTTGTTTGATTTACTTTGGTTTTTCTGTTATCTGTTTTAGCGATTGCGGCAGGCGGCTAGTGAGTGTGTGTGTGTGTGTTTATATCTTTGTGGGAGTAGATGGTTCGTGTACGGTACTTTGTGGTATGTTGTAAATTAGTTGCGAATCATATGTAGAGCAGAATCAAACGAAAAAGAAGCAAATAAAGAAGGGAAAAACCACCCAAACCGAAAAACGCGAACCAACGTCAACGAAACTCTTTGTTTGCTTGCATCAAAAAGCATCGGCAAGTGACCACATTCGATCTGTGTTAGTTTCCTTAGTGCCAAATTGAGGACAAGTGTTACGAGAAGCGTATAGAAAAGAAACAGAGGGAGAGATTCAATCATGTCACTGGATTCGATGGGACCGTCGACAGTAGGAGCCGGTGGTTCTGGCCCGGGAACACTTTCGGGCACCAGAATGATCCACTCACTTAGCACACCGTCCGGTGTGGACGGTGGCGTTTCTTCATCGCACTCCCGGGGTGGCAAAAAGCTTGCCGTCCGTATCCAGATGCTCGATGATACGGTCACCATGTTCCAGGTTCAGGTAGGTTCTCATATCCAGCTGGACGAGATTCCCAATTTAGTTAATCTGATTAGCCAAAAACTCGTTCTTGTCCGAAGAAAGCAGCTTTCGATGATCCTGTTCGAGCTCTCTCACTACAGGAGACGATCCGGTATCGGTGCTGTAATTATGAAATAATGCATGGCTCTAAACACAATCTTGCTGACGTAACGGGGTAGAGCAGAAACGATAATGATAACCGGGCACTAGCCAACGAATCATACTGGGTGAACTAGTTTGACCTGTTATTGGAAAGACGGAATATGAGCTATAGAGAGACCGCAAAACCTACACATCTAACTCATTACGAGCTGATTTCTGCACCCATAGTCAGCCTCATTTGCGAAGCTTCTACAGGTGACTGACTCAAATTAACATTTTGCTGTGACCAAGCCCACACAAATCGTTTATTGGAACGCTTCGATACAAATTTACCTCCGTTCAACGTCATCTCCAACATCTGTTTCAATTTCCCCATTGAAAAAAAGAAAACCCTGCAGAACCATGGCAGGGAAGGGCCGTCACTTAAAGCGCACGAACTCTGGAAAATTTTGCTCACAAAACACGCACGCACGTTCGGTTATAACCATCGCAGGAAAAGTGTAGCGCTGAGGAGCATAATTTATAGCGAAACAAAGGCACACATCTTCGACGAAGATACACGGGATCGCGCTTATCATGTTGCCCAATTTACCTTATTTATATTTAATCCCCGCGGCACGCAATTTTTGCGCACATAATTCGTGTGAACAGAAGAAGCAACGTGGAGTACCGTTTCGCGAGTGTATATCCACTGATAGTTATGCTGCACCTTTTGCTTCCATCTTCTGGCAAATTTGAAATCGGTGAAACGACTTTCAATGTGTGTCGTTGGCTAATCAGTATTTTCTTTGATTACTTAGACACAAAGACGATTCACCCTGAGAGGTTCACTAATAATAGAATATAATGATGATGTTCATATTATCATCTCATTCATCTACAAAGCTTTTGGTGCTCCTTTGGCCGAGTGGTTAGCGTCATAACTAACATGCCGGGTGTTCGGGTTCGATTCCCGTTCTGATCGGGGGACTTTTTCGTCAAAGAAATTTCCTCCGACTTGCACTGTGATCACGCGTATTCTAGAGCTTGCCACTCAGAATGCATTCAAGGCGTGTTGTGTTATTTGGCATAGAAATCTCAACTAAGTACTAATAAAAATGAGGCAAGTAATACTACGTTGAGACAGCGAAGTTCTTCTAGAAACGTTAGTGCCATTGAAGAACTACAAAGAAGAAGAAGAAGAATCTACAAAGCTTGAGCTGGACTAGTTATCTTGCGGGTAATTGTATAGAGGAATTTCTTGATTTATATCAAACTAAACCAGTAAGCAAGTTGAATGCAGGAAAAACGAACTGTTGTACCATAGGCGGCATATATTCTTCATTAAAAAAACAATATGTTAACGCTAAATATCCTATGGCATGTCGAGAAAATTTCCCTGGAAGACTCTTAATCGATCGTGAATTGAAACCAAAAACTATATTCACAGAAGCCATAAATTCACAAGAAGGTTCCCGCTTTACTACATCCTCGATAATGGTCTGCTAGTGTAATCATTTTCGAGCCCAGAAAGCTGATCAAATCCAAGCCTAATGTCAGTCGATACATCAGACCCATCTACAAACCACGATAATCGTGTCCATCTGAATAACTATCGGTTGAAGACGAGTGGGTAATGTCGATACTGAAACACTGAACTAATTGAATACAGAGGCGACGCATGACTAAGTGAGCTACCTGTCCAATCAAAAATGATGTGTGTGTTTTTTTATCGTTTCCATCGGTTTTGTTCAACATGAAACGTTGAACCTCAAATGTCATCTCTTTTTCTTCTTCTTTGTTTTTGAGAGGCTTTAAACTTTGCAGCTCATTCGCCTCTAACCATTTCTACGCAAGGCGGCGCATTAGTAATAGTGATCGCTTCAAACATAGCTGACTGCGTTTGCTCTGTATACTATACTATCCATCCTGATTTCACAGGGCATGTCCTGATTTTAAGATACTTTTGAAGCGTCCTGATTAATTTTTCATATTCTAGAATTTGTTCTGATTTACATATAAAAATTTTGTTGACGAGAAATATTTTTTTTAGTATATTCTGTGTTTGAGTAACAACTTTTTTATTGGTGACTACAATTTTGCGAGCGTGTAAAGATTCACTGTTGTATCTTACACAAGATCTTCCATCTGTTATCGTTCAGAGTTCTCGTTTCACCCACCATCTTGTGTTCTGTTTAGATGATTTTTGATTTTTTTTAATGTCTAAATGGAAGCATCATTTTACCGACGAATTTCACAGAAATTACCCTTGTTTCATAGAAGAGCTTAATGTTTATGAGGCTAGTGCTGCATATGGGACTCATACGTGTCAGTGGCTAATAGCGGTGTGTACATTTGGTCATTTTGTTGAAACATAAGTTTGAAATCAACAATGTGCCATTACAGGTAAATCTTATTTTGGAAAGTATATCCTAACATCGAATCATTGCAAGAATATTCAGTTGGCATCCACTTCCAAATCGATGCTGAACTATGCGCGCAGAAACCGAATATGAGTTGCAGAAAAAGCTCTCGCGTTTTATGCCATGTTATACTTTAAACTGCTTCAAATCCATGGATTGTACTTTAGAACTTTTGCGCATGTTGTTCGATGACTTGGGGACCGCAAAAAAAAACATCCGTGCCATCATCTCCGGAGTATTTTCACTGGAACTTCCGAGATATATGTTAACTAAAAGAATTCGAGTAGTTAGATTTCTTGAAGGGCAAATCACATACAACGAGTTTGTCTTAATCTATATTTCAAATAATGTCAAAGGGTCATTCAAAAAATAACAAAAGAAAATAGATTTTTTTTTAGATTGTCTATCTGAACAGTTTGAACAGGCTGACAAGACGGCACTGATTGAATACACAAGTAGTGTTCAGTATCTCTTAACCAAATCAAATCTTCATCGCTCCTGAAGACATCATTTTCAAAAATAAAACCAATTATACTATGCAGCACTTTTTGCAGAATAACAACAGCAGAACAAATTTGCACCTTCAGTTTACAACCAAAAACACAGTTCTCACTGCAGTAAAATACCTTCTTCACATTCGGCTCGAAATGCAATGCACCTTAACGTCATTTTAAACATGGAAACATAGTCATAAAGATTTAGGAAAAATAACTTGCTTCTTCTTATTTCTCTAGTTACTTTAGAATGCATTAAAATTTTGAAAATAACATTTTAGTGAAACTTTTGGTGGCCCTAAAAAGTAGTATTACAGCGAAGATTGTTCTTCGAAGTTGGCCTGGTGTAAGAAGTAAAGCGTAATCGGTTGTCATCATCAACTTTCAAAAATTTATTATTTATTCATCATAATTAACCACTGGGTAATTCTGGATACTGTTTCTAAATTAATGTTATGTGTAAAAAAATGCCATTTCAGTAATCAAACCTTAATTTTAATTATGAATAAATGGTTTTGCTATGCTATGCTAGCTAGCTTATGATCTATTTTATTATGATTTATGTTGAGTTAATGAGAAATTGTGGATTTCCGCAAGTTCCTTTGTATCAAAAAATAATGAAATAAATTCAAGTAAAAGTAACACGAATCGATAAACATATTTCCTGAAATGTTCCAATCAGCTAAATGTACCGATCAGCGTCATTGTTCAAGTTCGTGAAATGTACATTACAAATTCAACTATGTATCGATATGCGTCGGAAGCTTCCAGAACTAAAATAATTCAACTTTATTGAATAATTTCGTTATTCAGATTGAGATCCAAATTGGAACCTGAACGTTTAATAATGTTCAAAAAAAATTGAGCTCTATTTCTTTCCGTTTCAACTAAGGCAGTGCTTGTTTTGAAAATATGATTCACAATATTATTATATAATATATTCACAAAACATTGAGAAAAAGCCCAATGCTCCCCATTTTATGGTACTTATTTGTTTGAAATCTTGCTAGAAACATTCATTCGATGTAATTTATACTACAAAAACTATTTCTGTTATTACAGCACGTTTAATGATTGTATACATACATTTACACAGATGCAGAATGATGAATGATAGGGGAAGTGGGGACAAAGTGGTCACCCTAAGGAATATGCCTATTTCCAGCGTCCACACACCGCTTCAATTCTCGTTTCTCGAAGAATATTATAGTTCAACCTATTGTTCTTCAAGATAGCAAACGGCTATTACTATAAAAATCCAAAATAGTACACTTTTCATTATTAGAAAAAAAGGTGAAAAATCGAACTTTTGCTTGGAGGTAAGTGTTCACCTAATGGGGGCAAAGTGGTCACCCGCACATATCAAGCTAAATGGGATAGATTTATGCGTTTTTTTTTTTCGTCCAAATTTGTTCAAATCATATTTGATATAATAGCTGCATGTATGAAATAAGCTTGGCGTATTCACCTAAAGTCTCAATTTTAATTTTCTCTTGCATATAAAAACGTAATAAGAAACACATAACGTTCCGCATAATGAGTTTTGGTTTAGTTGGAGTGGCATATTCATCCAGAGTCAAAGCCACAAAAGAATCTTCTTCAAAAGCAGAATGTGATAAGGTATATCAGCTTTAGTACATAGAACATTGTAAGTTGTTATTCACCTATGACCACTTTGCCCCCAAACATCAACATAATTTCTATGCTAATTAATCGCTGAGATTAAACAAAATATCTGTTCACCTCTACTAGAATATGTGAACAGACGTCCAAACTGACGATTTATCCAATATATCAGATTGAATAAACTAAATTTCACGAGAAATTCCTTAGATACCATGCGCACAGAACTACGGCCGAATGGCTATCGAGAGAGTAATTTCTGTTTTTATTTGTATTTTGACATGCGACAGCTCTACTGAAGTACAGGGTGACTCAAAAGTCATTAAATTCTTCAAACATAAGGTGACTATCAATACGGCATCTGTAGTCAATAGTTATACTACCAAACAAGCAGGTGACCACTTTGCCCCCCATGACCAATTTGCCCTCACTACCCCTACATAAAGAATTGCAAACGTCATCATCGCGGTACCCGCGACTAGAGGCAAATTAGGGAAAAACTAAAACGAGAAAAGTTTTGTTTCACAATGGATCGGTGTTGCTAACATGGTCTACATGAGTGCAAATTGTACCGCAAGTGGGATACTGTGGGATACTGAAGTCAACGAAACGAATACCATTCAGCAACCACCGAATTCACCTGATTAGGCTCCTTGGGACTTTTTCCTATTTGAACGACACGTTTCAACACCCGAGATGAGATAATGGAAAAATCGAAGATGACACTGTTGGCCATACCGCAAATCGAATATAATAAATGTTTCGAGGATTGGATTAAGCGCTGGCATAAGTGCGTTGCAGTCGATGGAGAGTACTTTGAAGGGGACAATATCGATATTGATGTATAATATTTTATTTTTCATTTTCTGAATAAATTTCGGGGAACTTTTTGATCAAGGGGCGGGTTCAGTTGTGATAATAGAGTACGAATCACTCGCCTCGCCTGGTCCGTATTGCTGCTTCAAGATGCACGGGGGGATGCGATATGTAGCAAATGAGTGGCGAAAAGGAATATAAACTTCTGAACGAACGATACTTTGGAGGTGCAATGTCTGGTCAGTATAGCGAACACATTCGTTGTTTGGTCAAAGAAACTCCGTTCTTGATGGCCTGCGTTCCTTTTCAAGCTCCTCCTTCTTCCAACGTTATCTGCCCATCCTTTGTAATTCCGCGACATCTGGAATTAATTAGCACAAAGAAAAGCTTCAGACTTGTAGGACCAATTCACCCCACAGAAACGTGTCCATGTCACCCCACACAACATGCAAAACTTAAAATGCAACTAATTCCATTTATTGTTATCAAACTTACAGTTTCGCTTCATCAAATTGTTGATCTTCTGTAGGCAAACAGAACTTTACTGCACAATACATGAAAAGTTTGTTTTATCGACCCGGGTTAAAGAATGGAGAGTTCAACATACGGTGTGGAATAAAGGGTGTGTCACATCAAATTGCGTCACGGAAAAAACGCTGTAGAAATTCGCCCAGTAGACCGATCCTTTTGAAAATTTTAGACAGTAAAATAAAAACTATTAAACAACTTTTGGCATTTTCTTTTTATTCATACTTCGAGCCCAAGCCCGTATGCTCGCACCTTCCTCTTTACCCCGTCCATAAGGTTCTGTACAACGTCAGGTTGTAGTTTTTTTTTGAACAGAAATCCATTTTCTCTTGAAGTCCGCCTCCGATTTGACAACTTTTGGGTTCTTCCGGAGGGCCTGCTTCATAATCGCCCAATATTGGGCGAAGCTCCGGCGCGTTGGGCGGGTTCATTTCCTTTGGCACGAAGGTGACCCCGTTGGCTTCATACCACTCCAACACGTCCTTTGAATAGTGGCACGAAGCGAGATCCGGCCAGAAGATGGTCGGGCCCTCGTGCTGCTTCAATAGTGGTAGTAAGCGCTTCTGTAGGCACTCCTTAAGGCAAACCTGCCCGTTTACCGTGCCGGTCATCACGAAAGGGGCACTCCGCTTTCCGCAAGAGCAGATCGCTTGCCACACCATGTACTTTTTGGCAAACTTGGATAGTTTGTGTATGCGAATCTCCTCCGGAACGCTGAATTGAGTCCTCTGAGTCCTCTGCGGAGAAGAACAACAGGCCCGGCAGCTGACGAAAGTCCGCTTTGACGTAGGTTTCGTCGTCCATTACCAGGCAATGCGGCTTCGTCAGCATTTCGGTGTACAGCTTCCGGGCTCGCGTCTTCCCCACCATGTTTTGCCTTTCGTCGCGGTTAGGAGCCTTCTGAACCTTGTATGTACGCAGGCCCTCCCGCTGCTTGGTCCGCTGGACGAATGAACTTGACAAATTCAGCTTATTGGCGACATCCAGGACCGAACTTCTCGGATCACGTCTAAATTGCTTAACTACGCGCTTGTGATCTTTTTCACTGACGGAGCATCCATTTTTGCCGTTCTTCACCTTCCGATCGATGGTTAGGTTCTCGAAGTATCGTTTTAGTACTCTGCTGACCGTGGATTGGACGATTCCCAGCATCTTACCGATGTCCCGATGTGACAACTCCGGATTCTCGAAATGAGTGCACAGGATTAATTCACGACGCTCTTTTTCGTTCGACGACATTTTTCCAAATTTACGAATAATTGACAGTGAAGCATGGCCAACGTGATCTATACACTCTTATCTGATTTTAAAGCGAAAGCTGAAGATATAATTCCTAAAAATTAAATTTCTACAGCGTTTTTTCGGTGATGCAATTTGATGTAACACACCCTTTATTCGAACATTCATATTTTTGATATTTTTCTTGGAAGCGCAATAAACAATCTATATTTGGAACTTTAACCTTTCAAATTTCATCAAAATCCTACCGAGAAAAAGCTTATTTTGTGATTCCGGAACCTAAGCAATCAGAGACTTACTCTCTTCTGTTTTTTTTTATTTCTATCCAAACACATTCTTCGGAAGAGACTGATGAAATATTCAAACCATGTTTTGCCCAAAAGCTGAAAGGACAGTAAACGCTCATCCGGTTGTGTAAGTGCGGGTTGGGGTAGAATCGATTCTCAAACCTTGCCATCCCAATAAATTTATCCCTACACAGGGGTACACTGTTTTCTATCTGGGAAATGTAAGAACACATCCCTTATAACCATAATAACGGAAGTATTACGGTCAATTTATATCGAGCATTGCATACGCCTTCTTCCACTATCATATGTACCCAAAAAAAAGGAAAGGCAAACATATGAGTCACCTTTCATTCAATTATTGTCATGGACGGATACACTACCAATCCCGCATACGCTTGCCTTCTAGATCAAACACAAAATACTGCTGGTTCAGAAACTATGGTGCAGTTTGCAAACATACAGCTAAATTAGCACACAGTAGCTTTTTTCGTCTATGAACAAAAACTCGTACACGGCAATTTGACCCAAAAGTCTCAATTTTTTCCATGCTGAACAATACGAAATCCTGGCCCATAAGGACACGTTCTACTTCCCAGTGTCCTTAAACGGGGACAGCTGCTACAAAGGAGCCGGCCTTTCTTCATTACCATCCTTGCCAATAGCAGTTGCACTGCAACTGAGAGGCCCTCTCTCTCTCCCGTGCCGGGTTTGCATTTTCCAATGCAAATAGCGTCAGTTGCTCGGTGCATGTATAATGACATTCCCCGGGCCGAATAAGTTCAAGCGATAAGGAAGGCTGCTACAGTTGCGAAAGTAGACGTTAGGTTCTTTTCATATGATTTATGATAAATAATAGCGAGCAGTGGCCTTGTTGATTTAACCTAGCTTTCATCTATACGGACGAGAAATGGGAGCAGCTGTTTTTGGTGCCGGTGTCATAATGTGACTGTTGACGGTTACAAGTTTGTGACAATTATATGTTACAATTATTTTGAAATTCGTTATAGGATAAAATTTGGTTCGAAAGAGTATAGTTTAAAGATGGAATGGCGAAAAATATCCTAAAAACAAAGCAGCTGCGCCACGGGGTCCTAGATATGTGAGTATATCCGTGAGACTCCAGTGTACGAAATGCCTTGTCTGTGAATGAATTTAGCTGATCTTTCTGGCATTCTCACAAAGGCGGCCGAAAGCTTTTCCCTGAGGTGAATGTGGAAATGAAAAGCACTGTATGCACTTCGAGTATGAAATTCTGAAATTATATAGAGAGGCAACGCCACAAGACACCAGAAGCACACTGTAATTTGGAGACACGCATAGGTACTATGATGAAGCCGTTAAAACTGTAAAGATGTTCATTATGCGCTTTTTGAATGGTACAGAGAGTACACTGCTCGTTAACGGGAATAAATTGTGTTTGCGTGTTCTGACCTGGAAAATATGCATCGTTAAATGTGATATTCATTATATTCAGTGTATGTTGTTTTTATCAGTATGAGAGATCCGATGAATATTAATTCTACATATGGAACAACCCATTGATGCACTCAAAGTAATCTATTGCGTTCTTCAATTCATACATGAGAAGACACTTGCAACCTACCGATCTTGTCGCCAGTATCACACATTACCTTCATTATCACGTTGGTGTCTGTAATGAATGAATATTCATTCAAACCCAGGGATTATTATTCACGAGACTACGAAATGAAAATGATTTTTCACTTCTTCCTTTCACGATTCATTTACCCACACATTAGTACTTTTGTTTTGTTCAAAAAAATGCTATCCCAAAACGATTTGCGGCTACTGACCAGTAATGATAGCATGACCAAATTCTTGAAATGCTATAAATTTTCTCTGAATTGTTTCGAATGGGAGGATATAGCAGTCTCGCTTACCACTAAACCACCGGTGCCGACAACAGATTACGTATGCTGGTGTATTGCATAATTTTCAATCTAATTTTTTGCATTTGTTTCAGTGAGTACGTTTCCAATAAAACAACGAAGATTCCATTTGAATATAGGAGGTGTGTTCAAAAAGTATCGCGAGTCTCGAATTTCCGCGGGTAACGTATATTCGATTTTCATTTTTTCGGGGCATTATGTTGGTATACATGTCTCTCACATTTAGAATGTTCAGTTAATTTTTGACAGCTGCTTTGCTCGTTTTCGATTTTTGTCTATTGCGAAAAATGAATAAAAGAATATCTTAGGAATTCGTAGCACCATCTCAGATTGCAGTGAAGCGTTGTGGATGTAAAGACATTGGAATATTTTTTTGAAAAGATCAATTTTTTTCCACAGACTTGTCTCACTTCTTAACTAGGCGAACCTAGCCAGGATTTTCACCTGCCCCCGGACTTCTGAATGCCAAAGGGGACTAGGCTCTGCGGAATGCACATATCTGCATGCTCGTGCTGTTTTAGTCCTGACCGAGGAATTGTCGGACAATCGCGCAGGCGCTAAGGATGACCGACTTTTGGATGCCGGCCAATTCCTTCTCGATGTTCAACACTTTTAGCGCTTCTAGAAGTGTCTTCGGGACAATTCCAGTTCCAGAGAGAACGACTGAAACAATTCTTGGGACCTCCCTTAGCCCCCACAGTTCCTTGAGCTCCACGGCCAATGGTCGGTACTTGCAAATTTTGCGACCGTGGGTTCAGTGGAATAGCGACATCGATGATGGTGACTCTGCGGTCGCTCTTGTCATAAACCATTATATTTGGGCGGTTGTGGTGGATCGAGAGGTCGGTCAGAACAGTGCGATCCCAGTACAGCTTGAAACGGTCATTTTCCAGGACAGGTGCAGGCAGGTACCGGTAGTTTGGTACGTTGTCTTCCAGTAGAGCACATTGCAACGCCAGTTGTCGATAAACAATACGGGCCACGTTGTTGTGGCACTCGGTGTAGGCTGCCTTGGCCAAAACCGGACAGCCTCCCATAATGTGCTCTATGTTTCCACCTGGTTGATGGCACATCCGGCAAATGTCATCAACGTCTTGATGCCAGACGTACCGCCTGCAGTTTCTCGTCGGCATTATCCTGTCTTGGATGGCTATCATGTCGGCTTCTACTACTGAAGATAGTTCACCACGCGTTAGCCACAAATTTGATGCGGCCTTGTCGACGTGTGGCTGGTCCAGTTGATGGGGGTGGGTACCATGCACTGCCTTCTGCTTCCAAGCTGCAATCTTCTCCTCCACTGTCTGCAGATTGCAGTTGAGATGGTACTCCGCTTGCGCCAAGTGCAGAGCGCTGTATCCTCTATCAGCGGCGCAGACAGCCCGGTATAGCGCGTTTTGGTTGGCGCGTTCTGCGAAGTAATCGCGCAATTGTCGTACCTGGGCAACACACAGTGCAGAAATGTCGACGATTTCAAGTCCCCCTTCTTTGCGTGGTAGTTAAACTCTCTCCAGTGCCGATTGACGATGGTGCATTCCGGCCTGTTTGAATGTTTTCCTCATCCTCCTCTCAAGGTCCTGTAGGTCAGTTTTGCTCCATTTAACTACACCAAAACTGAAGGTCAGCAGGGGAACCGCGAATGTGTTGATCGCGCGTTCCTTGTTCCCCGCTTTGAGGAAAGTCCGCAGGACACAATTCACTCGACTCAAGAACTTGTCTCGCAGCTCCGTCTTGATGTCGGAGTGGCGAATCCCGGTGAGATGTCCCTGCTTATATCTTCGACAACCCGGATAGCTACACCTAGACGCTGACGTGAATTAGCGTAGACCTTGAGATCGTCCATGTAAATCGTATGGGTCACTTCTCCGCGGGCGCCGTCGTCATACCTTATTTTATAGCCATGACCGTTTCTATTGAGCGTCCAACTGAGAGGGTTCAGTGCCAGACAAAACCAAAGCGGGCTGAAAGAGTCGCCTTGGAATATCTCCCTCTTTATCTGCAGCTTTCTAGACTGCAACACATTTTCCCCATCACTAAGGTGCAGAGACGTGCTCCACTGCCTCATCGCATGCTGCAGGAACCTAACGACGACGGGATCAATTTTGTAGAGCTCCAATACCCGGACGAGAAACGAGTGAGTAATGGAGTCATATGCCTTCCTGTAATTTATATAGGCCATGCTTAGGTTCCGTTGGTTATATACCGCCTGGCCGACTATGGCTGCGTCGATGATGGCCTGGTCTTTGCAGCCATGCGTATTTACCTGCATCCTTTCTGCTCTTCTGCGATGATGTTATGTTGTTCGCAGTGAGCAGAAACTTTGGCGGTTATGATGCTGCTTAATATCTTGTACAGACTCGATAGGCACGTTATCGGTCTATACTTTGATGGGTTCAATGTGTTGTTGTCTTTCAGGAGGAGTAAGGTGACGACGCGGGTTGCGAATTCAGGGAGGTTGTGTGGGTCACGTAGCCTTGTTGAAGCACTCAGCTATCTTTGGATGTGCGACGGTCAGCTTCTTGTTCCAGAAGTTCTGAACACTATCGGGGCCCGGTGCTGCCCAGTTCCTCAGGTACAGCGAGGCTTCGCGGACATAGTTTTCTTCGACGATGATAGCTGGCATCTCTCCAATTTCACCACAACTCTCCTCCTCCCGTCTTAACCACATTTTCTCTTCTCGATGTTGTACTGGGGTCTCCAAATACCAGCCCAGAAGTTCGTCACATCGCTTATATCTGGCTAAGGCCGGGCTTCTCGTCGCCAATGTGGTCGTGGAACTCTTTCTCGTTATCTCTGAACATCCGATTTTGTTCTTGGCGCTTTGCAGAGTCAAATAAAGTCTCAGCAGGACGCTCAATTGCTGTACTAGTGTGTCGAGTTTTTCCGTCAGCTGGTGAGCTCCCAGCTGGCGAAGTTCAGTAGGCCACACGATCACAGCAACTTGGCGTCATAATTTCGCCGATCTGCTGCCTCCTTTATATGCTATCAGCCTTTCAAATGCGGCGCGCTTGTTTAGGATCCGTTGCTCAAATCTCCTCCGTCATGGCTCACGCCTTTCAGGGAGATGTTGGAGCAGTCCGCCTCTTGGCCTTACACGGTATCCTAAACTTTTGGCGGTCACCACAGCAGCACAGTAAACCTTCAGATGTAGCTCCTCCATGTTCTCAGCATCAACCAAGTGCAGCGGAAGAACGTGCTCGTTCATGAGCTTTACAGCACTTGTCAGCCTGCGGGAATGCTGCAACTTCGGGATCCTGGGGCGCGACAAAGGGTCTGTGTCGCGGAACTGTGAGATCGCCTCGTCGTAGTGGAAGACCAGATCGTCGCTCTACGCTTCGCGTTCATCGCGTTCTGAGCAAGCCTCCCGACGAACTCTGGATACCCTTCCTCGAACATTGTGAGTATTCGAGGGCGGCCGCTCATGTCCGTTTCCAAAGCAGTGCAGATATAATAGGCGCGGATCACGAATTCGTTCATTTCGTGTGTCCACATGATCCGGCGCCTAGTGGTACCCACAAGTGTGGACGACTGTCGTCTGGCAGTCGCAACACGTCTCGCTGGCGCAGTGTTTCATGGGTGAAGTCGATGGCTGCTTCCGTGTGGCGGTAGCTATTCGGATTGAACCAGGCTAGTGGCCCGCTCTTGCACCTCGCCATCCAGCCGCTGGCCGCTCGCTCTTACGCCCGTTCCAGGATCAGCTCCAGTTCGGGGACCCTCCTCGGTTGATCGCATTCACATATTCTTCTCGATCGTAGCTCCATTTCATGGGTGTATCTCCTTTGCCTGGGAGACAGCGGGGCAAAAGAGATACACTTTTTTTTCTCTTTATTATAGTGACTTTCAACACATTTTGGCTGGTTCGTCACTTTTACTTCTATTTTTGGAAGAATGTCGGGAGTGAGAATTGAACTCATGACCCTTAGCTCTATCTATTTTTTTTTATTTTTTACAAAATTTCCGATTCAAACTACATATTTTCAAAAACAACCAAGACACATGTCCGACTTGTCGAAGCAAGTAATACAATAAAATGTTGTTAGTTGTATTTTTCTGGGTTGAAATCTTCGAGAGCAGACTATGAAATCCTTCCTAATTTCTATTTTGTAGCTCTCCGTTTAAGCAAATGAATTGAAATCTGAGGATAAAGCCGAAGCTCGATCACACAATCGAAAATCAAAATCTCTAGTCGGTTGCTAACTGACTTCTCTTTTCTGTTGTTCAGTGATTTCGCATGTGTGCGCTATTTCTTCAAAAACAGTCCTCTGAAACATACTGGTTTCACCTCTCAAGCGCCAAGGGTTAGAACTATGAAAAAGTGACATGTTTTCCTGATTTGCTTCCTTATAGAAAGACGTAGTTCTACATAAAAGAAACGTCTTTCATGAACATGTATACAGAACTGTTATGCAGATTTCTGATTATCCAAAATTGTTCACACCACGCAATAATGATTAGACATGAGTCCATCATTCAGATTGCGAGTGTGAATAGCTCAATTGAATCTCAGCGGTTGTACCCCAGCCTCCCCTCCCCAATGATGTATGCGCCCCACAGCGGTCAATCAGTCGGCACGTCAGCTCAGCTCTCCAACACATAACGTGTTTCACGTGGACTCAAAATTACACCATTCACGGGGTGTAGTGCTACCCACTGCACCGCGCACAGCATGCAGGTTGTGGGAGTTGGTTGAAAACGAACCAGTCAATGAATCATATGTGTCCCTCGGCTTGCTCAATTGTTGGCTGAACTGCAGCACAGAAGGTGGTGGTTCACGTGCAAACCACGCGCTTGATCCAATCGCGCTATGCACCTAAAACTGCCACAATATCTGGCACACGCCACTGGCACCGGTAGATATCGTTATTCCAGGCCAAAACCTACATGTAGGAACTATACCGTTGGTTTCCTGGTGTGGGATAAGCGGCGCCAGACTGTACCATTCGTTCCACCGCCATGATGTTCTTGTTCGCCACCTTTGCAGAACCGGAATCACCCGGTGGGTGTATCCTCTTTCCCAGATTGCGACCAAATGCAAATGCAAAAGTCCAACAAAATGTAATTGATTCACTCAGAAGTGCATGGCATTAGTTACAAGTCTCGATTTCCTCGCACAGTATTCCAGCAGCATAACGTTTACTTTTTTCCAGATTGGAACAGCTCAACTGCAACGCTTTCAAAACGCAAATCACAGGCAAGGGAATGGAAAAAATGAATACTTATCAATGTTCAAATATACCGAAGGCAAATATACTTCTACTTCGTTTACCCCAGAATCTCCACGCAAATGTGGAAAGTCTTTTTCCTTCCCTAGCCGGGATTAAATATCTTTTTATATCATATCTCTTTTGCTCCACAAGATATCGTATGCCATCGTCTTTGTGTCATCGATATATGATGGTATAGCGGAATGGAAAAAAAAAGCCATCTTGAACCGACGACGGAAAATATGGCATCAGCGGTTTTCAAAACAGTTAAACATCAATCTAATTAGGCGAAGGGGTGAATTTTTATGCGACAGTTCTCCCCGCGAAGGCGCGAGACGCGCCCTGAAATTTATCTCGTCATTAAAAATTACTTTCGTCAATGACAGAAATAGTGTGGAAAAGGGTGAAGGAAGAGAACGGAGGAGGACGAAGAAGAATGCAAATCGCGCTTCTTCCTTTCCATCAGTCACGATCTCGGTGGATGGGGTGCGGCGGGGGGCTTGCCGTTACACGTTAGGCATCAGCGATAGTGACAAGATCGTAAATAAAATTATTCTCTTCATGTTCACGCCGGGGTAGGAACCTCCTTCCCCATTCGGCTGCTCACCACTCCTCCGCTGCTGTTTTTGTTAAACCGAGATGGCACTTAAGGGAGCTACTTTTAAACTATTAAATGAAGATGGGATGAAACGGGGATTGACTTCCTTCCGGATGGCCTGGTTGGAAAAATTATATAGGCCTCTGCAGGCTGATGTCGTCATCGCCTCGTCGTTGGTGGCTCCTCGAGTAGAGCCTGCCACTCAAATGCTGTTTCCTCGAATGTTGGAAAAATGGGACGGCCAAAGTGTATATGATACCTGGTCATCTCAGCTGCCGTGGAGTATGAATCCGGGTGTACCAAGCAGAATGTGTAGAATCGGAAAAATGATGCGGAAAAGTCATTTGCCGTGTCGAGTTGTTCGGTCGGTTGGAACTATTTGGTGTGAAAATAAATGCCGGTGAAGCCACTCTAACGAGAATAGAAGATATTGGTTCCGGCAGATTGGAATTCAACAATCATCGGTTATTTATTATGTATGACTGACAGAGAGAAAAATCGATTGCTAATCTTCGATGAGTAAAAGTTGAAGCGAAATCAGTATCGGTTATGAGATTTGAGTTTCATTCAATTTCCTACATGATCACATAGTTTTCAGAGAACTCTTGCTCTTTGTCAGCTAGATGAACCCCAAAGTGGCAATGACACGATGATAAAGCGAAATCTGCTCTATATTTGTCGACTGAATAGACTTGACTGGGGTTCAGTGTAGAATTGATACTGCAATACAATGTAAATTGGCCTAATAATATTTATAATATTTTATTAAATTTATGATTTTTTCGGTTGTTTAGATCGCAAATTTTGGACAATTTCTGAACGACCCTCGAATACCTAATATATAATACTAAGAATACCTATCACGTTTGAGTTCAGCATTCCAACATCTCCGAAACATGTAAGGTCCATATAAATTTCGCGTGGCTTTATTTTTTTACAAACACAAAAATTATAACGTTGCTCTATGGATTTTTGACGTAGAACTACGTCTTTCATTAAGGGTGCCAAATCAGAAAACGGGTCACCTTTTTAAGAAATAAAGTTAACGTTAATAACTATTTTTGCCGCGAACGGATTCTGGCGATTTACATACTAAACGAATCGGAAATTCCCTAAGATTTCTTTAATATGCTATACATTAGAATCCCCTGGTTTGTAAATGGTTAGAATTCATGAAAACTTTACGCGTTTCCATTTTCCCATACATTTGTTCTGTCCATTTGTGTGCTTTCCCGAACAGAGCTGTCAATAACGAGCAATAATCGACGAGCAACGAAGAGGAAATCGTAGGATTTAGAGTCTCCATGAACAAACGAAAAGAAGAAGAATGAAGGGGAATACTCGCCTAGAGTATAAACAGTGGATCTCGCTGAGGCAAACAGTCAGTCTCGTTCTGTATTCAAACTAATGAACATCACTTGTTCTTCTTTGTTTTGCGTCATCACATGTCTTCGTTTCGGGTTGAGCTGTGGACGCCACCAAATTATTCACTCGCTGATGTCTCTGGCATTGCAATTAATGTTTCTGAGCTACACAATTGTGTGGGGAATCATCAAGCTAGGCTATCGTCGGCTCACCAAGAAAATAAATGTTCTGGAACTTTTCCTGTAATTTGGTTTCGTATGACGGTACTGTTTTCGAGGTTGTTGATATTAACAAAAAGAATTTATTTCGCTTATTTAGTCACCAAGAAATTAGATGTCGTTCTGGAATTTTGTATGTGATTAGGTTTCGCTTGCCGGTAGCAAAACTTCCTCCACTAAGGATGACAGCTGCGCATGTCTCGAGCATGAGAAAGTAATGCAACTTTATCCGGAGCCAATAGTACTAATAGATGCGTTTCTTTTGAGAATAGCGCAAAATGATGAGAAGTGTTTATATTCCTAGTAGTTTTAAGCCACCAATACATGGCTCTGCATGCATGCTATGGCGAACGCTTGTTTGGCGCTTGGTTTACGTTGTACGAACGATGCCTAAAGATCCGATTTCACTGAGGCAAACTAAATAACATGTAAAGGGTGTGTCACATAAAATTGCATCACGGAAAAAACGCTGTAGAAATTTAATTTTTATGAATTATATCTTCAGCTTCCGCTTATAATCAGATAAGAGTGTATAGATCACGTTGGCCATGCTTCACTGTCAATTTTTCGTGAATTTGGAAAAATGTCGTCGAACGAAAAAGAGCGTCGTGAATTAATCCTGTGCACTCATTTCGAGAATCCGGAGTTGTCACATCGGGACATCGGTAAGATGCTGGGAATCGTCCAGTCCACGGTCAGCAGAGTACTAAAACGATACTTCGAGAACCTAACCATCGACCGGAAGGTGAAGAACGGCAAAAATGGATGCTCCGTCAGTGAAAAAGATCACAAGCGCGTAGTTAAGCAGTTTAGACGTAATCCGAGAAGTTCGGTCCGGGATGTCGCCAATAAGCTGAATTTGTCAAGTTCATTCGTCCAGCGGACCAAGCAGCGGGAGGGACTGCGTACATACAAGGTTCAGAAGGCTCCTAACCGCGACGAAAGGCAAAACATGGTGGGGAAGACGCGAGCCCGGAAGCTGTACACCGAAATGCCGACGAAGCCGCATTGCCTGATAATGGACGACGAAACCTACGTCAAAGCGGACTTTCGTCAGCTGCCGGGCCTGTTGTTCTTCTCCGCAGAGGACAAATTCAGCGTTCCGGAGGAGATTCGCAAGCAGAAACTATCCAAGTTTGCCAAAAAGTACATGGTGTGGCAAGCGATCTGCTCTTGCGGAAAGCGGAGCGCCCGCTTCGTGATGGCCGGCACGGTAAACGGGCAGGTTTACCTTAAGGAGTGCCTACAGAAGCGCTTACTACCACTATTGAAGCAGCACGAGGGCCCGACCATCTTCTGGCCGGATCTCGCTTCGTGCCACTATTCAAAGGACGTGTTGGAGTGGTACGAAGCCAACGGGGTCACCTTCGTGCCAAAGGAAATGAACCCGCCCAACGCGCCGGAGCTTCGCCCAATAGAGAAATATTGGGCGATTATGAAGCAGGCCCTCCGGAAGAACCCAAAAGTTGTCAAATCGGAGGCGGACTTCAAGAGAAAATGGATTTCTGTTCAAAAAAAAACTACAACCTGACGTTGTACAGAACCTTATGGACGGGGTAAAGAAGAAGGTGCGGGCATACGGGCTTGGGCTCGAAGTATGAATAAAAAGAAAATGCCCAAAGTTGTTTAATAGTTTTTATTTTACTGTCTAAAATTTTCAAAAGGATCGCTCTTCTGGGCGAATTTCTACAGCGTTTTTTCCGTGATGCAATTTGATGTGACACACCCTTTAGCATGATATTTGGTCGTTTTTAAGTCAGACCGGACCATGTGACATTTTTATGATTTCAAAAACGAACATGAAGTTTAATGCTCTGCAATTTTCAAAGCATTTTTCGTCAATATTGTTCTCAGAAATGTTAGCTACTCTCTGGCAATACTTTGACGTATGATAGTTGTAAAAAGTATCATGCCGAAAAAGGCAGTTATTTGGTTGCCGTTAGTCCAATTTGACTGAACCAAATGAAGCATTTTTTAAGAGTTTGTTCACTATGACTGAACAATTCCGAAATATTTCAATTAACAGTTGTGAGTCAAAGTGTACCATTCTGCTATGAATATTAGAGCGAGAAGGATTGTGTGTTTGGAACTGCGTAAACATTTGGTCGCGTGCAGCCTAAAAGTCTCTTCCATCTGAATATGATTGCACGGTAAACAAGTTAAAGCAGAATCTTCCCATTTTCAATCATCTCAGACAGTATTCGTCAATAGAATGATAAAATTTTTCATTGTCTTCGCTACAGCCTAAATCGCATTCTGAAATAGTTCATTTTGCGATCATTCACACTGGAGACCAGCATTTTTCACTGATCCGTTCAGTCGGAGTGGACCAAGTTTATGTTTTAATATACTCAGAATGTGCACATTTTACACTAACGGGTTTAAGCACATTTCGACAAGGTACCTATTAGCTTCAAGAAAATGTCTTGTTGGTTTGAATTCGGTGCTTGGATATTCTTTAAATTCAATATACAAATGATTGTCACATGGTCCACTCTGGCTGCGCATGATATAGAGCCATTTCGCCATGGTAAATGGTATATGGTCCGCTCTGACTGCATATTATGAGGGATTTTCGTTGATCAGTCATAACAATTTCGATCCGTTATTCCTGCTGTATGCGTGATTTTCCAAATCTGATAAATGTTGAAATTTTCAATTTTGCGACTTGGTCCCCTCTGACTTAACACCGACCATTTGATACTTGCAAGTGTATCAAATTCACCGTTTCCATGCGGTGCCAAAGATATATTGATGTAGTTATGAGATGTGGAATAATGGTGCTGGTGCAACATGTATATAATCGACTGTAGCCGAGTCATGTCAATTGCGAAAAAGGCCACCGGAATAGCGTTCGAGGTAAATTTTCAATGCATTGACATGAAATAAATTGCGACATACGATCAGTTAGTGTATTGTTCAGCGAGGACAAGAATGAATCATCAATCAATTATCGTCAACTGATTCTACAATGAAAAAACCATTTCAGAGATTATTCTACTAAGCGGTTGTTTCTAAAATTTCACAGCATTATAGAATAATATCCGAAGTTATAAACAAGCGACTTATATAAAATAACAGCGTAGTTCTACGTCAACAATGCGGTCGTATCTTGGACACAACCTCCTATAATGTTTTTTTATTTTTTGTAAAATTACGAATATGGTTTAATTTTGAATAGGGGCATAAAAGCTTGTCGAACAGGGCCCTCAATTTTCGAAGATGAAAAATGGAAATCGATTTTTCTCTCAGTCGCTTCGCTTCGAACAAGACTACTTTGGCGTTCGCCGTCAAGATGCCCTGAAATGATTATGAATTAATTGACGAGCTTTAAGGGCGAGGATGACTGATGAACTAATCTAGCAAATGATTATTCTAATTGACGTGACTAATTAATACAAATCTGCCTCTTCATTAAACCTGACTTCAATCCACACTACTACTACCCCTTACACAATCTCGTTACTCGCGTACACAATCTTATTTTAACGTCCATGTAAAGTGAAACGAAATTACTGATGCAAAAAAGTGTAGCTCCATTAATGGACGGCTTCATTGTTCACCCACTCAAACCTACGAACTTAGACAGTTACCAGGTATGCTATAAAAATCCTCACGTTAAAATTAGGGATTGTTAACCGGTTTCACCATGGGGGGTCTTCGTAGCCACTTGGTTACGCGTTCGCTCACCAAGCGATCGATCATGAGTTCAAACTCAGGGCCCTCAATTGACCATCTGTGTGTTGTTGTAGAATAGCTACGTCCACGCAACCATCATCAGCGATGGAAATCGATCCACGGTGGAACAAAGATCGATTCATCCATACAACTGCTCTGCTCTGCAAGAAACATCGGGCTGCTGTTCTATAAATAACCCAACAATGATCAATATCAACTGTCTCCGCTGTCCGGTCTGCTGAACAATGGAAGAACAGATAGAATACCCTTACGCCTAAATGGCTACTACTGTGTAATTTACCATAATGTAATGGAACAGAAAACTTAACGCCTAAATGGCTACTACTAACTACTGTGTAATTTACAATTTATAGAAACATAAACATATGTACATGTACACGATTAAAATCCGGCTCTGTTACAGCTAAAATGCTAATGAGCCTAATAAAATAAATAAATCGAATAAAAAAAACCGGTTTCACCCCGGGTCATTTTTCATTACCGAATTACCGGTAATTGTACAATCAAAAACCGGTAATTTCTGTAATTTTTTATTTTTAGACCATAAATAACATTGGGCTTTATGCCACTTTATGTCACAAAATATTACTCGAGAATCGAAACAAGGTCGAAAAAACAGAACTAACAGTGTCGCGTCAATTTTACGATCTCTGAACTTCAGTTCAAAAATCGCTGCTTGATCTGAAAACGAAACACAGCATAATCTTCAGCGATGAAGAACTGACAGCGGTGAAGGAACTGGTTGATGCCCATTAACTAGTTCTGGTCGATGTTAAACTGCTATGCCGGAAGAACCGTACCCTTCATGAAGCTGATGTCGGATTTAAATTTATGCTAGAAAAGTTATCGGAGCCACCATCAGAAATTTCGAAGCAGCTGCTTGAAGTCCTGATTGCAGAAAAACGATTTTTTTTAATGAGTTCCGATCTAGATTAGAAGACGACAAAATAGCATTATTTGTAGTTTTAAGTGTTACTTTAATCAACAAACTAAGTAGTTTGGTTTATTTTAAAGTATTTTTTTACCGGTATTTTACCAGTTTTACCGGTAATGAAATTTTTATTACCGAATAACCGGTTATTTAATTTTGGGACGGTAATGCAATCCCTAGTTAATATTAGTAAATAGTGTGCAATTTGGGAGAAATTCTAAACAAAATTTTAGTTCACTTTGTCTCAATTTTGTTCAATTTTGTGAAAAAAAACATACAGAAAAACTTATATAAAAAAATCACAAATTTGTCAGTGTTTCTGAACACAACACAGTACGCTATTCTATCTGTATGAGTAATTTTCGTGTACGATACATAAAAAAATCTAGCTCACCTATAGTATATGTCAAACCACCTTGAACTCAAATACCGATACATGCAAACGTGACACATGAGAGAGAGAAACGAATTAATTTTGGGGGGAGTCACTGCAATATGTAATGAAGTCCATTTGACGGGGAAGAATCAAATGAGATAATAGAGTCGTAGAGTGAGATAGTAACTAAACGCTCGAATGACTGTTGAGTCATGTTGACGGAGAAACAGCTGGAAGAAAAACTCATTTCCAATTGGATACAAAGGCGATTTTTATCATAGTTCCCACTCTCCTCCTCAGTTGAATATTACAGGGTCTTTCAGATTAAACGCTCACGCAAAAAAAAAATCGAATAGCTCCTTATAAATTTTTTTTTCGCTCCGTCGATGGTAACACTGCATTCCCCACTTCGGGACGATAGTATTCGGCAACTCTTTCAGTCTGATCGGATGGTTTTTAGTATCAAGATGTACAATTTACAAGAACGTGTATTTTTATTGATTATCGTATTACTCGAGCAACCGAAGCCTTAATGAAACTTTGTCCTCTTATGGTAAGAATTTCAACATTTCTCGTCGTCGACTCCTTCCTCTAGGGGTACATAAAGGACTGTTGTTATTCTAATAGGCCACAAAATTTGGAGGAACCTAAAAAAGAAATTACTCGGATTTTCAACAGCATCGAAGTCGTAATGTTAGAGTTGTGCATGAAGAATTTTGTTCGCCGTTTAAAACGTGTTTTCGAAAAAAGGGGTGGTCCCATCGAAAATATCCTAAAATAAGCTTTTTTTTCTTGTTTTTTAAAGCCGCAGAAGGGTCGTGTCCGAGACACGACCGCATAGTTGACGTAGGATTCCGTTAGGCTATCTGTTGATTTTGGATATGTTTGAAAAATTACATCGTTAAACTCTTTGATAATGATTTGGTTTTAATGTCGCTGTTACAGAACACATTTCGGTAATAACAAATGTTCCCTCTACCTTCATGTATTTGCAATGTTCATTTCCCCCAGGCAGCTTGGTTTTGTTGTCTCTGTTAGGGACTCGCCGAATGTGTCGTCAATTTCGACCAATCAGAAGTGGATATTTCCGTTAGGATAGGAGTTGAGATTTTTCAATTGTTCGATAGTTAATTTCATGACATATATTATTTTTTTCAATATAAAAAATTGTTATGGAGTGCCGAAATCGATTGACGCAAAAATTTCATCAATATATCATGAAATGACAGGGGAATAAGCGTTTGAAATAGGACAATTTTCACGATGTGCTCGATTTTCGATTTTCAATTTGTACCCCAATATGTTCCTGAAAGATTTAATCCTACGTCAAAAATCGGTTCATTTTTGTAGAAGTTATTAAAATTTGTTGCGTGAGTGTTTAATCTGAAAGACCCTGTACTTCGCGGAGCCCTGTTGCCGAACACTAATTTAGAAGAAAACGATTATGTGTATTTAACACATACATTATTTGACATGAAATTGCATCCAAAAAAGTCATTCGTTCGATAAAAAATGAGTTAAGATCAGAGGAAACGCGAAGTTGTTCAGAATTTTGCACAAAGAAATTGCTGCAACTTTTATTGATAAATCAAATATTAGAAGGGTGGTGTCCAAGACATGACCGCATTCAACCTATCTTGCATTGACAAAGTCTCCTATACGTAACAGTTCGGCTGAAAAGTTTATAAGGTAACAAAGTAAAACTATTTTTTTTTGCAAAATTCAATTTTATCATTCAACATAATTGCCTTCTAGGGCGATACAGCGTTAATAGCGACCTTGCATCTTGATACCATTTTTATAGTACTCTTTCGGTTTTTCCTCAAAATAGGTCTCAGTTTCGGTAATCACTTCATCATCTTAAATTTCTTGCGAGCATGTTCTTCAGGTCTGCGAACAGAAAATAGTCGCTGGGGGCCAGGTCTGGAGGATACGGTGGATGCGGAATCTATTCGAATCCCAATTCATGCAATTTTGCCATCAATACATGAAATTCGGATTTTTCCATTTTTTTCACAATAACAAAAGTTGGTTCACTCTCAAAGCTGTAACTCACGAACCAATCGACCGATTGCTGTCAAATTTTGACACGTATCCATTGAAAAAGTAGAAGGGTCTGAGTCTAGGGGTACGAACGAAAGTTTGACGTAGGACTGTGATTGTTCGGAACAATTGTTTTTTTTTATGTAATTCTTTTCATTGTTCATTGTTCAATCTGTTATTTTGACTCTTTTGATACTCCGAATGATGACCCTGAATAGGGCCGTTTGTTATATGTACTCATAACCGTCAAACGTCAAACGCGAACAAAATACAAAATTAGCTTTCCAGCCAGAAGCTCAACTATTCAACTGTCTAACTGATATTCAGTGTGATACATAATAAGGTGGAATGTTAGACGAAGTATATGTGGATCGGTAAACAAAAAAATTATTTCGTCATTATTACATTGAATAAGAAGGAAGCAAGAAATGTTGGAATACTTACGATTTCGTGATATTTTGGGACAAAATACACATGAAATCATAAAACTGATTTATTTTTAATGGATAACTATGGTATGGTAAGTCATCGGGAGTAGTAGCTATTTCGGTGAAATAATGTTGAAATAACTTCACGGTATAAATGAAATGAACAGCACGTCATTGAACTACGTTTTACGATTTGGTGAAGCGTCAAAGATAATAATGGGTTTTCAGGCAGAAATAAAAATTATGAATGACATTTAGCTTCTCTGCATTCAATTAGTGTTTAATGTGAATAGAAAACTTAGTTTCCGTCATGAAGTGAAATAAGTTCTTTCCAAAGTTGTATTTGAAGATAAATTTATATCATAATGACAAGCCTTAGTGGAAATCTAATTTCGTAGCCAGATGTCGACACCGTACCGTTGTCGCGCGGATACGCCTTGTATTTGGGAACAAGGCCCAATGAATTACTATGGAATTGCAGCTATCTTACTAACCCACTCCACCACCTACACATTAGGCCGTATGAATAAAAACAAAATTCACCTTTACTTTACTTGATTCGAGCAGTCGAGCAGTGAGATTAAGTTTTTACTACGTTCGGTATGAATAAAAGAAACAACAAAGTATTTACTTTTCTAAAATGGATGTTTAGCTGATTTCGTAAGAATAAAACAGCATTCATCAAGTATTTACTTCGTTATTATCAAGTTTGCTCATGAGCATACTTTGGATCTGAAAACACTATCATTCGTTTTGATGTCATATCCGATTTATGTTTAATGCTGCTATCTTGCGCTTGAAGTTAAACAAGTTCACGATCCGCATTGATGGCATTGAGCTTCGTTAACTAGTTTAGGGGAGCGTAAAAAAATTGATTGATTTTCAGGCGAAATGAACACGTTTTTAAAATTTAAATTATGAATGAAAAATAACCTTTCCATACCAATTTGGCATTCTGTTTAAATGAAAAACACTTTTGTTTGCAGGTGGTGAAAAAATCTTGTACGAATATTGTTTTTGAAGACAACTTTATATTATAGTGAAAAGTTTCAGTAATGATGTTGGAAATGTATAGACAAAGGGTTAAATAAAAGTCGGAAAATAGTGTTTTAAGTGATTAAATAACATGATGTGAACATTTTTATTCAAATTTGAAAACTGGCTTCGTGTCTTCTAATATGATAGGTATTGCACTAACGAGATAGGGACCCAAAATATGGTCCCTAATTTAAGTCGCCACCAGACGTCGACACTATTCCTTTTTCATCGCGAATTCACGTCCAAAAAAAAAACGTTTTGAAACGAAACCTAAACAATTAGTTGATAGATGTTTGACAAAGTAAAAACTATGTTCGAATTCGAAAATCAAATTAGTAAAGCAAACTTTTATTCATACGGATTCAAGTAAATACTAGGAAAGTTTACTTTACTTGGAAACGGGCAGGATAAGTAGATACTTTTTTTTTTATTCATTCACGAACCAAGTTGAAAGAAAGAATGCATAATACATGATTAACCTTTGCATTCAGATGCAAAACATACCTCTTTTATTGGTGAAATATCTCACTTGTTTCATTATCCACTGTTGATGTCTCAGGCGTAAAAAATGCTAGATAAATTTGCCGTCAAACGGTATATGTTATAACATATATCGTAAGAACGATTCAGCGTAATATGCATTTGAAAACTCTTAATTTTTGTTACATTTTTTGTAGAGTGACCCCACTATATAGAAATCAAAGACGTAGTCCTACGTCAAAAATATCTCCTAATTCTGAAAAAAAAAACGCTTCGAGAAAATCTAATTTTGGGTTCCAAAATTACTTTTTTTCATAATATATGATCCAAATTCAGATAATTTTCGTACAAGTTATTCTCAGGAACACATTTTTGCAGGAGTTATGATTTTAAGTCCGATTCATAAAAAAAAAGTTCACATTTTCGAAAATAAACAAAACAAATTTGAAAAAAAAATTAAGCTTTGTAGGGGAACCGCTAGTAATACGGACAGTGGGGGTAATATGGACAGGTGGTTGATTTGTACAGTTACATTTTGAATTTCATATTTCTGTTAATGAGAACATCTTCTACATGTTATTCTATAATATTAAAGCCACCCTATGGCAAGGCATACTGATCTAAAATGGAAAAGGAAAACATAAACCGAAAATCATACATGATTCCGCGTGTGGATGTAATTTTAGCTGCTTCGATATTGGGCATTTTGAGTGGTTTAATATCAAAATTCAATTCGCTGATGGTTATATTTCGGTTTGTGAGTTTACAGAGAAGCGATATTAGGTATGTACGGAAAAGTAAATTCATTTTTGAGTGAAAAATTTGAATTATTGAAATAATTGATGCCCTGCGTCTATAAATGGAAATCAAATCGCCAAATGTGGGCTGTTTAGAGGCTGACTGACTGAAAAAACAAAATAGTTGAAGGTCTGTCCGTTTACTAGGTGGATTAATTCGATTTTTTCATCATTTAACGGTCATTCGTGATTAGTTCAGACCATGGTCGAATAAAATTATTCCTCTCGCGATCGATTAGCCTCTACGCTTACAAACCTGTCCATATTACCCCCACTATATGTCCATATTAACCGGATCGAAAAAAATGTTGTACTTTTCGGTCTGTTTTAATTTGAGTAAAAAAAAATTGAAAAACACTTTTTTGTAAAATATTTGGCCAATTAGGTAGAAAAATAGTATATTGAATTGCAAGAAACTGCATCAAAGTTTTGGGAAACATGTGTTTTCAAAGATATAATTGAAGTTCTTCTTAACATGTCCATTTTACCCCCACCTACTCTAATTAAAAAAATTAAGTATGTGATGGACAATGTAGTATGTAATGTAACGATAATCAATCCTATGCGGACCAAAACACAAAAATACCAAACAGCATCGTACAGTTTTGGTGAAACTAAAGCACCTGCAAGAAAAAACTTTGTGCAATTAAGTATATCTCATCGGATGAAACCGACACTAAATTAGTGAACCGATCTAGGTTCAATCAATATTGTTTTTCAATCAACCACATCTTTATTGTAACTAAGATTCTCAATCTGCACCATATGTTGAATTTTTCAAGTTCATTATAAAATGAATGCCAACCTCATTATACTGAACAACTATCCTACACAAAGCTGTTCGTTTGACTATGTTCAAACACCGTGATCAGATGGAAATAATATTATGTCGGTTTGAATAGTTGATATGTACGACCGTCTTCCGATGAAATAAAACGCAAAGGAGTGAAATATTTCCCACAGCAGTTCATTCATCCGTAATCTGCTTCAATAAATGGATTTTCTCTCCATCGCGTTCACAAAGTTTATGTTCGTGGTGGTGGGATGAGACGTAAGGAATGCCGTAGTTTCAAGTTTGTTTTTTCCTTCCTTCTGGGATAGTATTCGGATCGGTGCCCTAGTTTCCAGCGATAGTTCCGTAATGTGGGATTGATTCCCGTCACGTTCCGAGAAAAGTATTTGCCGTAAGAACGAGAAGAAGGAATGCGGTAACTAAAGAGTGATAGATGTTCCCTCAATTATTGAAAAAAACTGTTCATATATTTTGCTCTACATTTTATTTATATGAAATTTTTGTCTTTGTATTTGCAGGTAATTTAATTTCGATTATGATGGCGGTTACTGTGCTATATTCTTGTCGAATAAAGGAAAGGTACAGTATTAGTGAGTTTCGAAAGGATGTAGCTTCACGAAAATGAACGCTGAGCTTCCGAGCTGAAATTGTACACAGAAAACATGGAAAGTAATGCCTATATTCACGAACTATGTTTAGTTTTATTGGAACAGACAAGGACAATAAAATTGAGACACATAAAATTTACATATGGAAGGTAATGTTCCAAAAGAAGATAAAATTGAAATGGCACCTATTAATAAGCAATATTATATATCTTACTTCTATGGGTTCAATGACACCTGCGTCAATTCTTTTACGTAACAATTCAACATTCACGTTAACTGCGATTCGCAGAAACTCTTCTTGCCCCCCAAAGATCGCACACCATGGGAAGCCAATGAAATCAACTTTCGAAAGTCCCATAAAACGTGTTAATCATGCATGAAAAGAAAGCTTATGAGCCAAACAATGGCACACAAGCGTTCACCTCACTCCCCACACACGTGTTATTATGATCCTCGTCGTTTTTATTTTCCTTCACAGCTGACAAAGACCGACTTGAACCCCAGACTCACTCTCACACACACTACTAGTGCGCTCGGATTGCCGAATCTGGGGGTCGAAAACAACGAGGGATATTAATTTGTGAATTACACTTGCAGTGACCGACCGGTGCCTTCGAAGAAGAATCGTAAAATGTTCGCTTATTAGTATGCAAATCTTACCTATTTCCATTGCGCTGCCTGGTGCTCCACAATTGGCGGCATCGGTTTGGTTATTTTATGCTGCTCCTTTTGTTACCTCCTCTTTTGGTTTTTTATTCAGTGACGAGATTATAGTGAAAGAAGCAATCGCCATGATTACGATTTTATTCGCGGGGACTTATGTTATCTGGGAAATGTGTGAAGTTGATAACCTATGAATGATCTCGCGTGTCTGTATAAAAGAAGTACTTTCAACATGTAACGTTTGAATACACCCTTATCACTAAAATATTTTTTTAAGTTGAACGCGAAATTGCACAAAAACTAGAGGGGTGATGTCCAAAACACGACCTCATTGTAAACACGGACTTCAAAATAAATGCCGGCGAGAACAAACATTACAGAAATTTAAGGATGATCTATTTAGTACAAATATCTGATAGCACTGACAAGGGTCGATGAATGAATTTAGGTAGACTGTTGAATTACCTCTCAGCAGTAATATGTACTGTGGATTACTCGCTGTCCACACCCAAAGTTCATTTTTAGCACATGTTCTGGCATCCCGATTTATTACATTAAATGAGCTGAAATGAGCATAAAATGTTCTACTCCCCAATACATGTATATCATTTGTATAATATATATGCTAAAGCCAATATGAGGGAGCGAAACAGGAGACACATTTAAATGAAAGCATATGAAAGCTTTTCGCATAGTTTGCCAAATACACGGCCCAGACAGAGAAAGATATATTCTATATCTTTATCTTTCATATTCTTTATCGTCGTAGAAAACACCTTCCAACTTCATTTCATGATGAGGTGTAATATTATCACGCTCCTTTATAATAGCGCTGGCAGCTATATGGATAGCGTGGTCGTGTATAGTAACTTTGCATTACAGCCGGCCTTGGTTCGATCCCCATTGACGTCGTATGGATTTTTTTTTGCACAATCCCAAATGAAAAGAGAAAAGAAAACAGGAAGAGATATCTGCTCGCATACATACAAACCATTTTCAAGCTTTACAAGTAGCTCATTATTTGCGCATTTGACTCTCATGCACACGAAATGGCATCTTTTCTGCCAAAGATGACATGTTTTCTGCCAACGCTAGTTTGGGTGTAGAGCGACACTGAATCACTGAATTTATTGCATATCCAAGTAGTTGTTCAGTATCTTTTAGCAAAATCACATTTGTGTGGTGGTGGCGGCGGCGACAGCAACCGATGCAGAATTAATTTTCGCCTTCATTCGGGAATAATATTTTATGGCATCATCAAATTACCGCCTAACCTAACCAATAAGTCATTCATGATTCATCAGTCATCCAGCTAGCGAAAACAATTTTCTCCAAATGGCCTTTCTCAAAGGCGTGTTTCCAAATTGACATTTTTCAAGGCTAACGTGTAATAAACTGAGAAAGTTCAAGCGTCTATAATTCAAAACATCATCATCGCCAATAAATCCGAACACACTTCTAGCTTTTTCCTGCAAAAATAAACTCGCCTTTTATTACCTAGAATATTACTTTAGAATGCATCGAAATTTTACAAACAGCTTTTCAATAGTTCGAGTAGTTTCGTAGAAACAGCTGAAGATAGTTGATTCATGTTTCATTCTTGTTCTCTTGAAAACAATGCACAATTGAGATTTGTGTCCTTTGTTCCACCATCGCCATTATCTATCCTTGACAACGAATAGCATCAACAATGCTTGTGTCTAATTCAATTATACATAAAAACTCTTCACCTAACGGTATGCGACCGACCGAAATTGCATTGCGGTGGGATATATTTCATTCACAGCAAATTATCGGAATATTTCTCTCAGACTTCACGTCGGACTGGCTGCTCGTTGGCTGAAGCCGGACTAGACTGCCCAAATATGCATGGTTGACGTAAACACATATAAATAATAATAAAAAAGGATATTCCCGACCAACTTGAGATAGACGTATCGTGATGTTTTTCATAAGTGCAAGAAATATTGAATACTCTTGATAGACAAGAAAAATAAATAACATATTTCGTATTTCATAAAACCTCGAATTACAGTAGGTTACTATATCCGGCATCCTGCCGGGTAGAAATATTGGTCGGATAGGACGCATATCCGTTTTATTTGTAGTCTATAGCATAGTAGGGGAAATGAGGTTAAAATGAACAGGGTTGGGAAAATGAACCAGTGCTCAAACTTCGATAATTAAATTATGAAGAAAATGGATACTTCTTCATTATCCTATTCTTGGGACATTTGAAGCTGTTTAAGACACCCTGTTATGCATGAAACTGTCAAATGTAAAAAATAATAAATAAAACATAAATTTCTCTCCCGGTAGCCATTTTGATGTAATTTTGTGCACATCGTATTTAAAGAATTTTATTATTCGTCCTGATATCTTCGACAAATCATCAGTTTTGACAACTGTTCACATATTCAATGAGAGTTGAACAGATGTTTTGTTTGATTTCAGTGAATAATTCGCATTCGGAATTACTTTGTTGTTTGGGGAAAAATGAGCCACCACTGGATAACGACTAACAATGTTATGTTTTCCAAAGCTGATCTACCTCATCAAATGTTGCTTTTCAAAGGGTTCCTTTTGTGGCTCTGACCCTGAAAAAAAAACCACCTCGACCAAAACCAAACCTCAATATGTGAAGCGTTTTATGTTTCTTACTAATTTTTCGCACGTATGAGTAAATTCTAATTACTACCCTAGGTGGATAAGCTCAGCTTGATTCATACATGTGCCTACTATTTCAATAATGATTTAAACAAATTTAGATAAGGAACAAAGCATAAATCTATCCCATTTAGCATGATATGTGTAATTGTTCATTTTACCACCACCATGTGATCATTTTAACCGCACGATAAAAAATGCTTGATTTTACATCTTATTGTCTTTTAATGACAAATGTACTATTTTTATTTTTTATAATAAAAACCGTTTGATATATTGGACAACAGTTAGCTAAGCTATAATTTTCTTCGAAGAACGGAAATTGTTGCAGTATGTGGACGCAGTAAATGGGCATATTCCTTAGGGTGTTAATTTTACCCACTTTTCCCCTATATAGAATTCGGAATCCAAATCCTACCTGCAGATATCAGATTTCGAAACTCTAATGTTATATTTCATTTTCAAACTACAGATAGGATTTTCGCATTTAAATTTCCATCCAGATTTTAGATTTCAGATGATTCAGACATAAAATTTTCTATAGGCATTGCAAATATGCAGCTGCCAGATTCCGATCCTGATGGTTCGTATTTCAGATTAAGTTTCCAGTTTTTAATTCGGATTCAGATTACAGATTCAGTAGTCTATACCAGGGCCCGAAAATCGACTCTCCTTTGTCTCCTCTCTCCTCTCCTTTCCTCTCCTAGCTTCGCTACGACTAGGATTATTCAGCATGCGCCGTCAGCATAATTTGAATTAACTGGTGAATGAATTGACGAGCGTTGAGAGCGAGGATGACAGATGAACTAATCTAGTCAATGGTTATTCTTATTGACGTGACTAATGAATACAAATGTGCCTCTTCATTAAACCTAACTTCAATCCACACTCCTACTCCCCCTGACATGAATCTTATTACACGCGTTTACAATCTTATTTTTATGTCCATATAAAGAGAAACCAAAACTTGATTTCTGATGCAAAAATTAGTTACACCATTAATGGCCGGTTTATTGTCTACCCACAGTGAACTAAAACCAACGTACTTAGACAGTTATCAGGTATGCTATAAAGGTCCTCGCGTTAGTATTCAGTGGTAATTTTGTTCTTTATCGCAAAACATTAGACTCGTATTTTTTTTATTTTTTTTTTTTTGGGGTGCCCATTTCCATTTTGGGTGGTCGAAAAAATCACTTCCACAATATTTTTTTATATTTTTTCTGGAAAGCTAAGTTTTTTTTCCATAACATATCTCGATATCAGAGATGCATTTTTTTAGTTTTTGAGTTATGATTTCTCAAAGTTATTCGATGGTTCGAAATAACAATTTTTCTCATTTATCCAAAAATTACTTTTTGCAAAAATTCATAACATTTGAACTACTGAACCGATTTAGACGATCGACATATCAAATTGAAGTCAATAAGATTTTCCGGACCACCCTAAAATGGAAATGAACACTCTAACAAAAAATATGAAAATACGGGTCCAATGTTTTGCGATAAAAAACAAAATTACCACTTTTGACGAAAATCTGAGAACCACTTTATCGGTTTGGCATGGGATGGCTGCATTAGTAAATAGCGTGCAGTTTGAGAGGAATTCTAAACAAAACTTTAGTTCACTTTGTCTCCGAGTTCAATTTTATGAAAAAATACAAAAAAACGGGTATATATTAGGCTGTCAAAAAGTCCTGCGGTATTTTTTTTGAATTTTCATTTGTTCATAAAATTAGTTACAATCATCTGTTTTAAGTCAAATATGCGCCGTTTTGTTCGATGACTTGTTCCCAACGAGATGCCAACTTCATAATACCCCTGTTATAGAAGCTCGCTTCCTCATTGTCAAAAAAACTCGGATAGCCAATTTTCACAGGCCTCTTTTGTGGCTAACTTCTGACTACCTAGCTCGTTCGCCATGGACAAAAACAGGTGGTAGTGACTTGGTGCAAGGTCCGGACTATACGGCGGATGCAAAAGAACCTCCCATCCGAGCTCCCGGAGCTTCTGGCGCGTCACCAAAGAAGTGTGTGGCCTGGCGTTGTCCTGATGGAAGACAATGCGGCCTCTGTTTATCAAAGATGGCCTCTTCTTCATGAGTGCTACCTTCAAGCGGTCCAGTTGTTGGCAGTACAGGTCCGAATTGAGCGTTTGGCCATAGGGAAGCAGCTCATAATAGATTATTCCTTGACAATCCCACCAAACACACAGCAAAACCTTCCTGGCCGTTAATGAGGGCTTCGACCACGAACGTTTGCGCTTCACGTTGTCGTAAGTGACCCACTTTTCATCGCCAGTCACCATCCGCTTCAGAAACGGGTCGATTTTGTTGCGATTCAGCAGCGATTCACATGCGTCGATACGGTCAAAGATGTTTTTTTGCGTCAACGTGTGTGGCACCCATACATCGAACTTCTTTGTGAATCCAAGCTTCTTCAAATGGTAAATAACGGTTTGATGACTTATCCCCAGCTCTTAGCCGATGCTACGGCTGCTACTATGCCGGTCTTTCTCGGCTAATTCAGCGATTTTGTCGCAATTTTCGACGACAGGCCTTCCGGAGCGTGGCGCATCTTCGACGACCTCTACACCAGAACGAAAACGTTGAAACCATCGTTGTGAGGTGGAAATGGAAACTGTATCGGGTCCATAAACTGCACAAATTTTATTGGCAGCTTGAGATGCATTTTCGCCTTTGTCATAGTAGTACTGTAAAATATGTCGGATTTTCTCTTTATTTTGCTCCATATTTGCGACACTATAACTCACGAACGACTTAACCAAACAAAACACTGTCAAGGCGCGCAAAAATACTTTTTCAATAAGCTATTGTATGACTCGATACAATGAATACAACTAGAACTACGCGCTTACAACGACACCTCGCGGAAATACCGCAGGACTTTTTTGACAGCCTAATATGAACAAAATTCACAAATTTGTCAGTGTTTCTGAACACCACACTGTACGCTATTTTATATGTGCGAGTAATTTTCGTTTACGATACAAAAAATCTAGCTCACCTGTAGTATATGTTAAACCACGTTGAACTCATACATCGATATATGTGTACGTGATTCATGAGAGAGAGAAACGAGATAATTTTGGGGGGAGTCACTTCAATATGTATAGAAGTCCATTTGACGGGGAAGGATGAAATGCGATAGCCGAGTCGTAGAGTGAGATAGCAACTAAACGCTAAACGCCAAGTCGTAGAATGAGATAGCAACTAAACGCCTGAATGACTATTGGATGATTTTGGCGGAGAAACTGCTGGAAAAAGCCATAACTCATTTCTAATTGAATACGAAAGGGAATTTCTCCATAGACCACTGACTATCCTCAGCTGAATATGACTGAGCCCTGGTTTACACTCCATAATTCAGATTGAAATTCAGATTTGAGATTCTATAGTTCTCGCTTTTGAATTTCAGTGTCTGAACCCGATTTTAGAATCACAATCCAGATCTATTTATGTGCATCCAAATTCCAAAGTATTGTAAAAGAGTATCCCAAATTTGAGTCACAGTTTCAGGTTTCAATTTTAATTTCCAAATTCAGATCCAAATACAGAATTGTGTTTATTTTGAATGAAGATTCCAGATACCGAAAGTAATTTAGACTCGATCTTGAATTAAGAACTGAATTTACAGATCTCGCTTTTTTATCCTATTTGTTAGCATTTTAGCTGTAACAGAGCCGAATTTTAATCGTGTACATGTTAAATGTTCTGTCGTATCTATGTATAGCTCATTACACAGTTGCCATTTTCAAGCGTAAGAGTTAGTGCTGAAAATAATCAGTTCATTTATTTGAATTCGAAGGACAAATATCATCAGCCATCAGTTCTCTTCACACGAATATCGCGGGCTCATTGGCTGTTTTGACATATGGGCATGTTTCACTCATACGGATCTCTTCTCACTGTATCCCTTCCACTCGATTGAATAATCGCACCTTCATTCAAGCCGCTTGCCATGCTGTTATTGGATATTTACGTTTGTCCCTATCAATCGAACTAGTGACCGACACTCAATTGACACCCGACGATGTTTGGTTTGTTTACAGAGAAAACAGAGGAACAACTGGCGAGAGTGATTTTTTTATTTCTTTCATCCTTAAGGCTGATTTAGACGATGCCAGTCAGCGCTCTAGTTGAAGTATCCAGTGAATAGAGAACAGACACTCTGTTCAAGTTAGAGGCCAATTACTTGTTCGATACTGGTACAAGTAACTTGAACAGAGTGTCTGTTCTCTGTTCACTGGATACCTCAACAAGAGCGCTGATTGGCATCGTCTAAATCAGCCTTTACGCTCCACGCATTACTGTGAGAGTGTGATGCAAACACATGACTGAGGGGCATTGACAGTGACAGTGAATAAACCGAAATAATGCTTTAAGGTGAAAATGGAAGCTAGCCACAAATGGCTGCCACAATGGTGTTCATTTTTTTCATCTCCCTCCCTCACCCCTCGACCGAAAATCAATAATTTTGCGAGACAGTGTGAAGGAAATGATCGTTTTCGCACACTTCCCATCAAGTAATGTCAACCAAACTCTAATCGATTATTCACAAGATATAAAATTTCCATCTGCTGTCGCACTGTATAGTGCAAAACGTCGAAAAACTCGAGCAAGTGCTCTGAAAGATAAATTTTCATTTTTCAATTTTCGACAATGGATTTGTTTGTATTGGCGAAAGCATCGTTATTTTTTCGACACTGATGCCAGACAACATCATCGAAACAGCTTTAAAAACCACTCAATAAAATGTTATTCCTGAGTCATAACGTTTCATGTCATGAAAATCAATAGAAAAAAATTGTGTTGATATCAATACAATTATTATTGTTACGTTTAATGGGTCTATAATGTTAGTTTTAGCAACTTTAACATTGGGTAAGAAAATTGTATTGCAGAGCTCGGAACACTGCCACGGCTGCCTATGCTTTCAAAAACAGTAAACGGAAAAGTATTACATTCAATCAAAAAGCCTCGGCCAACGAAGAGAAGAGTTAAGGCTCTCCAACGTGAATATGTGAAAACAAAACGATCAACGGAGGAAAATATTAAGGAATTATCAACATCGAGTTACTATGCGGAAGAACTTGTTAATACCAAAAGAGCCCCAATTCGCATGTGTTATGAATATCCTCATGTTACGCTCGCGTATAACCAGAATTTTACTTCACGTCCAAATGCACCTTCTATATATATTTATATTTGCACTTGTTCATCGGAACATATCGTTCATACATTTTACTTTAGTATTGAATTGTTATTTTTTTCCAAATGTATTCAAAGACTCGTGCTAAGAAGCGCCACACAGTCTGATAAGTGAATTGATCTATTTACGTGTGCTTTGCTCTTCGCTCACAAACACTATTACCCCATTTTTACTCGTGGGTTTACCTATACTACTACAATGGCTAGCTTCCACCTTCACCTTAATGCGGAAAGCCGAGGTTGTGAGAATGAATTATTTGTTTTCGTTCGTCCAAATACATTCATCACATTCAAATGAGAAGGAACAGCGTTCATTTGACAATGTACCCTTTTGGATCTCAGTTTACGGGATTACCCAAACTCGAGCGATCGAGCAATGTTTTCTTTGATGACAAATGATATTCTTTGTCATTTTCGTCGATTTTTTTCGATTGCTCTGTTCTTCCATTGTTCAGTTAGGCCACCAGACAGTGGAGACTGTTGATATGATCATTGTTGTGTTATTAATAGAACAGTAAGCCTAATGTTTCTTGCAGAGCAGAGCAGTTGTATGGATGAATTGATCTTGTTTCGACGGTGAATCGGTCTCCATCGCTGATAATTGCTGCGTGGGCGTAGTTATTCTGAAAACACAAAGATAGTAAGTTGAGGGCCCTGAGTTTTAAACTCACGATCGATCGCTTACTAAGCGAACTGCGACCTCAGATTTAGATTCACGTGTCAAAGAGGAAGACTAGAGATTTTGATTATTAGATTTCAGAATCTTTTTCCATTTTTTGCTCTCAAATTTCAGAATTTCAGTCAAATTTTTTCATTTTTTGCTCTCAAAATTCAATTTCAATTCCAAATAAAATTTCTTTATCCGTATCTAGAATCCCAATGAGGCGACGATAGGCAGATCGTGAATTTGAAGAAAATCATGTAACCTCGAGCAACATACGAAATTGAGAGAGCGTCGCGTAAAAAAATCACGGAAAGAAATCTCGCAAAAAAGAATCCAGTGTAAGTGAATCTCATTACTGATCATTCCGAGTACATTCTCTATGAGAGGAATTTAATGACTCTGCTCACATTGTGATGATAGATTGTGGCACTGGTTATAATACGATTCGTATATGTATTCGAAAATGACACGTTCTAGCATATCATCAGCGTTCTTTGCGTAATTGATTTCTTTCGGGTTAAGTCGAGCAGCAATAATCTTGTAAAATGATACGAATTGATTGGGAAGACACGGAATGATTGGCAGTTATCTCTTTCGCACGTAAATTACTATGTTGACTCAGAGTGAGGGAAATTTTCAACTATAATATTTTCATTACAAACACATTGCATTCTAGTATACACATTCGAAAATAAATTGCATTTCAAAAATTGCAAATCTTAGATATACCATTAAAATAACGCACTATGAACAAGCAAAGTGTTATCTTTAATCCGGCTGTTTAATAGATAGTAATACCCGGTCAGAATCTATATTTTATCCATTATTAAACAAACCGTGCGACTATACCATACACCGACAAAGAACTCTCGAACTTGCCACATATCTGTTTAACGATTATTTTTCAGCTATATATTTTCTCCGGGATTCCGAGCATTTGATTATCAGCCGCACATTTTGAAGAATTTCGAACTCGGAAAATGGCACTGAAACTAAATTTGTTCCGAACATGTAGCAAACGACACCGACGAATAAGACGTCTCTCTAATTAATTCAGACGAAATGACGATTAAGGCGAAATCCTCTATTCATTACCGATGTAGGTAGGCTACAGCCATCTGAGCCCCCAAATCAACCCTGTTCAAAACAAGTAGCGAACCATGTGCAGCCAGAGATTCCAACAGAACCCCGCTGCTTTAATTGAAACATTCAGCAAACGATGCGCGCGCGCCCTCTGCCTGCGTTTCGCTCTGCGGTCAACCATCGTCGCATTCAGGGCGCCACTTTCCTACCTGAAGGGAGGTACCTCCGCTTTTCACACAACCCTACAATCACACCGAATTCATTCCGGGAGAAAACAGCAGCGGCAGCAGCAGTTAAAAGCTTTTCATACGGCACGTCATCGTCATCAACGACAACGAGAGCGAGTGCTGTCCTTTGTGTAACAAAGTTTTTTGACAGCTGCTTGTTGTGAAGCCCCCTCGATGAGCGCGGGGGGCTTCTCGGAGCGGCCGCGGAGGACACGACAACACGACAAAAACAAAATGCTGGAATGATGCTATTTTCGACCGTCTGAAAGTTCTTAGTGCAGGTGCAACAGTGGTGTAAATGGATCTGAACATTATTATTTTTAGTTTCCGTCTAGTCTTAGAATCTGGTGTCGTGGAGACTGCCAAATCAAAAGTGGTTTCATTTCAAACAAGGCAGATTATGAGTGCTAATCTAGATCTCTGTCTGAGCCGGGATTTCATCTGTTTTCTTCGGAATCGTAAAATCATTCAGAATGGACGTCGCTATTTTGTCGAATTGAGATTCCCGTTTGAACAGGCAGTGAAGTTTATCCTGAGATTTGCCGCAGCAGAGATCTGCACTCAGTAAGTAAAACTTGACCCACTTGTGGAAGTAGTTCCAACTAATGTTGAATAACGACTCCCGCTTTGTGCTGGCTGTCTGTATTCATTGGATTTAATTTTACCGCTGCCTTAGTCAAGGAAATCGTAACAATGGCGATGAATAAATAAAATTATATCGTACCCATTGAACCTTGCTGCTGCTGATTTCATCTTAGTATATATGAATATGAATGGGTCATCTTGTGGAGAAGTGTATTCCATTCCATCCGGCTTATTATTACGTACAAATTGCCCTGTCTTTGGTTTTCTCTTATTATTCTGTGCGGTACAATAACCACATCACCGCATGTTTTCATACGCAGTTATCCACTTCCGAGTGGGCAATATCATACGAGTGCAACGCGTTATGCATAAACAATAATATCCATCACCCACATACATGTATGGGAAAGTGACCGTAGATGGTAAGAAGATAAATATGGCGGGACCCGTGTTTGCTGATACCTAAATAGAAAACAAAATCAACAACAACAGCAGCAGCTATCTTTTAATCGATTAGCAGTCAACCCCACTGTAAACAACGTTACCATCGTAAGCGATTATTTTTTTCTACACTTTTTCATGTGGATTTATTTAGTGTTTTATCATGCCGTTGCACAATGGCTAATGGCATGATGAAATAAAGCTTAAACTGTGCACATTTTTTTTATCTTACTCTGATATCTTTTTTGTAGTCTAGTTGTTCAAGGGTACGCAGCAATAATATTTTTTATTTTTCATAAGTTCTGATTTCCTAAGGTTAGCCTCAAACCGTGGTTCAAAAGTCTGGACTTGAGTCGGGACTTTATTCGTACCTTCTCCCGACTCATGTCCAATCACTGTTCGTTAGATGCACTACTCTTCCGCTTTAATCTTGCCAGCAGCAATCTCTGCGTTTGTGGCAAAGGTTATCACGACATTGAACACGTTGTTTGGTCGTGCGAGTTGTATCTTGTCGTCAGATCGAATTTAGAAAACTCCCTTCGGGTCCGAGGAAGACAGCCCAATGTGCCGGTGAGAGATGTGTTAGCTCGGTTAGACCTTGATTACATGTCCCAAATATATGTTTTCCTTAAAGCTATCGATCATCGTGTGTGATTGTCCTTATACCCATATTCCCTTCTTTTCTTCCTTCGCGAGCAATCGGTTCTCTTCTTACTAACAATAGAATAAGTTGAAATAGTAGTTATAAGATAGGTTTAAGAGTTGAGTGTGATGAGTGTGAGTGAGAGTGTGAGTGTGAACATTGTCAACATATCCTTACATCCCATCCTATTCCTGATAAAAATATGTCACCCTTCTAAACTCGAGTCTACCGCGAGTAATCGGTTTTCTACCTTATTAACAATAGAATTAAGGAAAATTGTTCATATATATATAGATATAGTTAATGTTTAGTTAAGAATTCGGCTCCTTAAAACTTATGTAATTGAGCCTGTAAAAATAAACGAATTAATAAAAAAAAATAAGTTCTGATTTGGACATTTCTAGAATTTTGAATGTCCACGCTTATTCGGATTATCGAGCTTATCGAAAGTTGAAAATGAAAATGTTTTCTTAGGGCGTGAAAAAGAATTTTATTCGATAAAAAATATCCTCTGTAAATATTCCGGATTTTTTGCATTAAGAAAAGTAGGGATGGGTGTATCGGGAACCGACCTCAACACTTTTCACCGTCTTCTGGACGCGTGTAATGTATTCTCATTAGAGGTGGCTACCGCGATCGTTGTGAGACACCACTCAAACCGCCCTAGAATCGTACACCCAAACTAGCGTTGGCAGAAAACATTTCATCTTCGGCAGAAAAAAATCTTTTTTGTGTACTAAAGAGTGAAAGGCACAAATAAAAACACTTTTTTCAGAAGTTTTAAAATGTTTGTATGTATGAGAGCATCTCTTTCTATCAGACCGTACGTCAGTTGGGATTTTCTCCTAAAAAAAGTTCAAACGATGTCAACGGGGATCGAACCAAGGTCGGATGGAATGCAAGACTGTTTTACACGACCCGCTATCCACATAGCCACTGGCGCTGTTACATAAATGCGTGATAATATTACACCTGATTATAAAATGAAGTTGGAAAGTGTTTTCTAAGAGTAAAAAGGAGAACATAAACGTGAAACTCCATTCTTCCCGGTTTCGGCCGTGTATGTGGCAAAGTATGCGAAAAGCTTTAATGCGTGCTTATTTTATATGTGCCTCTCGTTTCGCTCACCCATAATGCTCTTATACAGCTCTGACATATATATTATTCAAATGATGTACCATTATGGGGGAATAGCACATTTTCTGTTATTTTTGAGCGCATATAATGTAATAAATCGGGATGCCAAAACAAGTGCTAAAAATTAATTCTGAATGTAGAGGCACCCTTAGATACAACTAAAAGTCATCAATGCCCGACCGGGCACTACCTTAATGCGGATCCTGGGCCACTCCGATATCCCCGAGAATGAAAAGGCAGACAACATCGCTGGATCTAGTCGGCTGGTGAGTAGTATAACGAAATCGTCTTGGTAAGCGACCTATGAACATGAGCTACCAAAAAGCGGACCAGACAACACACGTGAATATTTCCTGCGGAGAATCAAGGCCGATATGTCAAAATGGAAAGATCTTAGAGATCACCGAGATCAACAGATGGTCTTCAGATTGCGAAAGAGTCACACCGTTTTCGTAAATAACTTGGATGCAGATAAATTTAAGATACAGTATGACATATACCGCGTTCAACAAACAGCAGAACGCGTACATAACCACTGCCCTCAGTACGAAAGTAAGAAGACAACATGCGACATCTTTTGGAGATGTTTGTGAAACTAGTAAAAACCAGAGCAGAGGGTCCAAAGCCTCTAATGAGGATGGTTGTAATAGTTGTTATTCGTGGTTATTATACAAAAACGGACATGAATAAACTTCTAATCACATCACTATAATATAATCGCTGAGGATCCACGCCATAGAGGGTACCCTTCTGGCCTTCGGGCGGCGAATATCATACTAACATTCCTTTCCTTCCCCCGGTAACTGTAAGGACGAGGCCGGTGTCGTTATCAACTTTTTAAAGCTCGATTCACCGAAGCTTGCACAATGAGAATGACTTGTTACTCCCAAGCGTCATTCGGTGTGTTCTTTGTGCAATTTCGCTAGTTTAGGTCAATCACGGAGAGCAACTACGAAATGTACAGTCTACCCAAGTTCAAGCTGTTCTTGCGGATTTTGATGATTTTAGTGCAATTAGAACCTTTCTCATTTTTCCATACATTTGTTCGGTACATTTCTGAGCTTACCTACCCGTGCTGTCAATAACGAGCAGGCTGCGAATCTGGGGTTCAAACGCGCGTAAATCAATCGCTGGAATTTCAAATGCAGTGCTCGCTCTACATACGCTGATCAATTCAAGCTCCGGCTGTTTGCAACTCATTGGACATAAAACAAGCTATTCATGATTTCTATTACACAGCTGCGCTCCTGCCAGCGAGTAGTAAACAGTTAATGCTGATGTTACACACAGCCGTTTTCTTGATACGAAGTGCAAGAGGAAAACCACCCGGAGGGTCGGTGTGTGTGTTGTGAATAAGATATGTCGCGTACTACGGTGCGATTTTGTTCACAACTCCAAATCTAAGGTGGATACTTGATTAAATGACGCATGCCTTCGGTTTTCATGCCATCTGGTCACCAAAACTTCTCACTAAAGAGTTAATTCTCAGAATTCGATGAATATCGAATTAATATCTAAAGCTATAATCGAGCGAATTGAATAAAATAATTTCGTAGTCCTACGTCAACAATGGGATCGTGTCCTGGACAGAACCTCATATATGTTTTTTGTTACTTTCGAAAACATATTCTTTATTAATTATAAATATACCAGCATACCCGGCCAACTTCGCCCCACCGAAATTGTTTTTCTTAACTTTTCTTCCGAAGTTGTTCTTTTTCTCGTACATCGACGACAGATTACGCCTCTCAAGCTCCAGTTAGTGAATAAATGTTCGGATTTTACGAATTGCAAATCTCCTCAGAGTACACCCAAAGTTAATTTTTAGCACATGTTATGGCAACCCGATTTATTACATTAAATGAGTTGAAAAATAACAGAAAATGTTCTACTCCCCAATACATGTACAGTGGAACCCCGATTATCCGCGAGCGGATGATCCGCGGTGCGGATTATGCACGACAGCAAGTTCCATAGTAAATCTATAGGTCTACCCGGAAATTGTCAGTGAATGATAGTTTCATGCACTTTTGTTTGGTCATGACTTTCACATTATCTGACCACTGGTGTACACGATCTTGTAAAGGGTGTGTCACATCAAATTGCATCACGGAAAAAACGCTGTAGAAATTCGCCCAGTAGACCGATCCTTTTGAAAATTTTAGACAGTAAAATAAAAACTATTAAACAATTTTTGGCATTTTCTTTTTATTCATACTTCGAGCCCAAGCCCGTATGCTCGCACTTTCCTCTTTACCCCGTCCATAAGGTTCTGTACAACGTCAGGTTGTAGTTTTTTTTAACAGAAATCCATTTTCTCTTGAAGTCCGCCTCCGATTTGACAACTTTTGGGTTCTTCCGGAGGGCCTGCTTCATAATCGCCCAATATTTCTCTATTGGGCGAAGCTCCGGCACGTTGGGCGGGTTCATTTCCTTTGGCACGAAGGTGACCCCGTTGGCTTCGTACCACTCCAACACGTCCTTTGAGTAGTGGCACGAAGCGAGATCCGGCCAGAAGATGGTCGGGCCCTCGTGCTGCTTCAATAGTGGTAGTAAGCGCTTCTGTAGGCACTCCTTAAGGTAAACCTGCCCGTTTACCGTGCCGGTCATCACGAAGGGGGCGCTCTGCTTTCCGCAAGAGCAGATCGCTTGCCACACCATGTACTTTTTGGCAAACTTGGATAGTTTCTGCTTGCGAATCTTCTCCGGAACGCTGAATTTGTGCTCTGCGGAGAAGAACAACAGGCCCGGCAGCTGACGAAAGTCCGCTTTGACGTAGGTTTCGTCGTCCATTACCAGGCAATGCGGCTTCGTCAGCATTTCGGTGTACAGCTTCCGGGTTCGCGTCTTCCCCACCATGTTTTGCCTTTCGTCGCGGTTAGGACCCTTCTGAACCTTGTATGTACGCAGGCCCTCCCGCTGCTTGGTCCGCTGGACGAATGAACTTGACAAATTCAGCTTATTGGCGACATCCCGGACCGAACTTCTCAGATCACGTCTAAACTGCTTAACTACGCACTTGTGATCTTTTTCACTGACGGAGCATCCATGTTTGCCGTTCTTCACCTTCCGGTCGATGGTTAGGTTCTCGAAGTATCGTTTTAGTACTCTGCTGACCGTGGATTGGACGATTCCCAGCATCTTACCGATGTCCCGATGTGACAACTCCGGATTCTAGAAATGAGTGCACAGGATTATTTCACGACGCTCTTTTTCGTTCGACGACATTTTTTCCAAATTTTCGAAAAATTGACAGTGAAGCATGGCCAACGTGATCTATACACTCTTATCTGATTATAAGCGAAAGCTGAAGATATAATTCCTAAAAATTAAATTTCTACAGCGTTTTTTCCGTGATGCAATTTGATGTGACACACCCTTTAGATGGATAGTTTAATGATTACTGTATTGATAAAACATAGTTTTCATGTTGAAATATTTTTTTTTCGTGTTTCGAACTCATTTTTAGTCCTTTATCGCGGTATCCGCGATTTTCGTTATTCGCGATGAGCTAGCCCGACTATTTCGCGGATAATCGGGGTTCTACTGTATATCATTTGTATAATATATATATGCTAGAGCCAATATGAGCGAGCAAAACAGGAGACACATTTTAATGAAAGCATATGAAAGCTTTTTGTATAGTTTGCCAAATACACGGCCCAGACAGAGAAAGATATACTCTCTTTCATGTTCTTCTTCATCCTCTTAGAAAACACTTTCCAATTTCATTTTATGATGAGATGTAATATTATCACCCTTCAATATAACAGCACTGGTAGCTATATGAATAGCGTGGTCGTGTAAAATAGCTTTGCATTCCAGCCGGCCTTGGTTCGATCACCATTGACGTCGCATGGACTTTTTTTTTGGCACAATCCCGAATGAAATGAGAAAAGAAAAAGAAAGAGATGTCTGCTCGCATACATACAAACCGTTTTTAAGCTTTTAAAACAGCTCATTATTTGCGCAGATGAAATGCCAACGCTAGTTTGGGTGTAGTCTCGTTAAGACAGTCTGAAGCTGAAAGGTTGTATCAAAGAACTAGCTGACTCGGCAAGCCAAAAATTTGTGTTTGACATGAACTCATTCGAACATTCGCGTTTTCATACTAAGCGAACGTTCGTGGGTTCAATCTCAGAGCTCGCCATTGATTGATCTTCTAATTTCCACAATTTCCTTTATATAATTTTCCTATTACTTCTACCAAAACTCGTCATTATAACATACATTTATTTTCGGATCCAATTTTCGCTTAAGATTCTTCATTCACTTGCAAATAACATGTTTCCCCGTTACATACAAAACATGTTTGATATAATTTCAAAATTTTCACCATAACATAACATTAATCTAGAGCAGGGGTTCTCAAACTGTTTTGGGCAAGAGACCCATTTTCCATAATTAAGTCATACCTTAGACCCCCTTAGCCAAATTTTTTTGAAAACCATGTTTTTAGTTTTTTTCTGTTTATAAATAAAAAAAGGAAAGAAGATTATTGTGATGGAAATATATCAGAGAAAACCTTCAGGAAAGTAATATTTTAACTATTCTCTGCACTGATTATTGTTTTAAACCTTATTTTTTACGTCTTCCATTCTTTACATATCCGATAAACCAGCTGTTGTAAAGAGCCGTCGAGCCGCTCAAATGAGCCGGCAAACGGTTTTGCCCATCCCTATGCAAGAGACTCTTGGTGGTCAACGAACTCAGCGTGTAGAGGTATTCGAGTAAAGATTTCGTCATTTTTCCCATATATCTGAGCAAATAATCGAGTGTTCAAAGAATTGGTTCGAAAGTTTTTGATAGCACTCATAACATATAGTAAAGACTGATCTAGGGCTCAGATTTTTTGCTACTAAATGCTGTCTGTAAATCGCGCAGTGAATGGCCGGTATCTCAAAGTTCTTCTATGGAATAGCTTTTTCGGTGAAAAAAACCGATCGATTCTCCTCTAGTATCAGTCTTCATATATGTAGCAAAAATCATTTCTTGGTACATATTTTCATCTTTAATATATCGAACATAGAATATTTTGTTACGCCATGCACATAAATGACCAAGTATTTTGGAATTTTTTTTTTCAATCACTTTATTCTAGTTCACTTCATTTACAAGTAGCTTTGTAAATACCTTGTAATCTATGAATTGAATTAAAAGTTGAGTACATTATCATTCAAGCTCCAACGTATTTCAGAACGCATTTGAACTTGCAACCTAAGGGCAAGCTTGTTATACAGTAAAATATCAGGAGCATGTTTGGACATGAATTTGATGATGACTTCCTTCGTGTTAAATCGTGTATATGTTTAAAATACAGAGAAATGTTAAATATCCTTGAGGGACTCGTACGCACAAACACATTATCTTGCACGAACCTGTTCACGTTTTTTCACTTGCCGAATTTTTCATCTTGTACTTTTTGTACTTTTTTATTTAATTTTATTTCATTTCTCCATTCCTTCCAAAGATGTTTTTAGGACACTTTTTGATAATTCCACATTTATCAGTGTGTGTTGAGTGAATATTCTCGCTTCACAATGCCAACAAAACAATGTTCTAAAATCGGTTGGCTTTCACAATGATGGACTCTATTTTGAAAGCAAAGAACATGCAGGATCAAATGTGGCAACCCTGGTCATTCTTATAACAGGGTGGTTAACACAACGTATGGAGCATCTTAAATATTTCAAATACGATCTTGTGTTTTTTCATAGAGGTCGATATTCAAACTCCGTCGATCCTCAAAATCAATTCTCACTTCTGTCGACCCCTGGGAAACCCAAATCGACCTCAGGGGGTCGATATCGACCACTTTGAGAAACCCTGATCTAGAGGAAGAGACGAATACAACAAAATAAAGACGGCTCATATTGAACCATTCCTTCCTCGGGTTAGGTGACTATTCTATCAAATTCCTTCTAAAAATCCTATTCAATTTAAACGAGGAAAGTGTCACCGATATTTGGGTGACGGTGCGACGAAAGTGTCAAGGGAGAGTGGCGCAAAGTGGTCAAAGTTTGAGTTTTTTTAAAATCGAAAAATCACTCAAGGAAGGAGTAAAGCAAAATCGGGGTTTTCGAAAAAAAAATTTTTGATGCCAAATGTCTTAAAATTGCATCTCAGTAGAACAGCAGACCCGAAGACAGAATACAATTGTTAGAATGTGAATGAAAATGATTATTTAATGCTATTAGAATACACTCAGGTTTTTTTACGCGGATTTTCCAATTAACGCGTTTTTTTACGCGGATTTTCCAATTATCGCGTATTTTTACACGGATTTTCGAATTAACGCGTTTTTTACGCGGATTTTTCTTATGCGGTTTTTTTTACGAGGTACGTATCCCCCGCGTAAAAAAACTGGGTGTAATACAGTACAGTATTACGTACGGTAACAAAGTGAGTAGCATCGATAAACGCTACCTATCATACATCGCAACACTGTGAACTCGATAAACGTGTTTTCCTCAATCGAAGACCGAATTATTTATTCCAAACAAATTATCGAACACGATTGGAGCGGGCGACATACGAAGAAAGAGTGATATTGCCAGCTGAAATAATTTCATGCTCTGAGGCAAAACATTGTGTGAATGTTGATACTGACCAATTACTGTTTTCACAGTGCAATCATTCGATTTCCGAGAAAAGGTGTGTTGATTGATTTCTGTAATCGAACGTTATACTTTTATTGGAAATTGTTTCCGCTGAGCTATTGTATCGATCATTTAATGCTAAGGTTTGGAACAAAATAAAAACCACCGCTAGGGAACACGTTCCGAAAAGGTTCCCCCAACGAGTTTCTATTTGCCTTGGTAATGGACTGGAATATCGGCCAATGTTATTTCTTTCACGCTTGAACTTCTCTGCGAATTCATTGCTACTTAAATCGGTTATTTTCGGTACGTGACTCGCGTGACTGACTGGTACTGCCGGGCCAAACTTTTTAGCCAACTGGGATTAACGTTTAGCAAGCGTAACGCAAAACGTGAACCAAGCCAAGTGACTGAATCATATATCAGAGCACACTTACGCACCATTGATGAAAACTGAATTCGTTTTCTCCTGAAAATGGCCGTAATCGTAATGAATTCATTCGTCTTCTATACGGCGAACAGTTGGGTATGACAGGTTTGATTTGTATCTCTAATACGACACCATTTCGAAAACAGATCACGACTTCATGAAAACTTCTGCAAAACGTTGAACGTCATCGCGAATCAATTTAGAGTGAGAACGGCTTCTAAAATGTGACGACTTTCAATCAGAAGGATCAAATACAAACGACAAACGATAAATAAGGTTAATGAGCAACTCACCTTGAAGCGACTATTTATGTAACCATAGCTCCCGAAAACCGATAATTACCTGCCAGGGAACTAATCCAGAAATGCATTCCATAAGTGCATCACGCTAATTGCAACCAATCAGCCCGAGTGCAGTGTCATCGCTAGATTGAAAATTTTGGGATCCACACGAATGATTTCTCCGAGACGATACAGAGCGTGTGGAGGAATAATTATTTAGCTGCTGCGAGTCACGAGACCCGAATAACCATCCAGCCAACCTGTCCAAAATGAAGCAATTAATGTCAACGCAATCACGAAAAGGAGAGCATTGTTTATGGGCCGCGCGTGCAATGAATCCAATTTTCCGCCCGGCTACTGTCCGGAGGAGTTACGATCGGCTAACCGTTTCTAGATTTATTTTTGTTTTGCTGTATTTTTTTCTCGAAGAAAAAAAAACAATGTTGTCCAACAGTTATGATTATTGCTACTTCTATCCGTTTAGAGTGTTTCTCTTCCGTCCATCGCCACCGACGACTAGGGGCTAGGATTCGACACACCATGACGGCCTGCACAAACCTGCCAGACTTTGTGGAGTCGAATAAATTTTCCGCATCGGCTATAACGGATGCGGTACACCTTCGAGGATGTGAATAAATAAACGGAACGCATGGGGAGACGTAATTTATTGGCAACGCAGAAGCAGCTTTTCCAAGAGTACAGACTGTCTTGAATATAGCGATGGAGTTCGAGGCATTTCTATCCGGTCCGTAAATTCTAAATGAATATGTGAAGTTTTGACGAATAACATCTCTGATATTTCAAATTTTATAGTGCGGGAAATATGTGCTGATGATTTTTTTGTCGTTTTTGTATTAACTGTATTTGTGTTGGAAATGACTATTCCATTTGCGTGAAAATAAAACATCATTGCTGCTTGTGTAAAAATGAGAGAAATATTGGTGTATACCTATATCCAAGTAAATCAGTTCGGACCAGCGTTGCCAATGTTCCAGTTTAAACTGGAATCTTCCAGTTTTGACGTGGGACTACGTCTAACCTAAACACAGAACATGCAGGAAAAAATGAAAGATTCCGATTGATTATAACTCGAACATTTCTTGCTGGATCGGAAAGATGTTTGCATCAATTGATAGGGAATATTTCAACGTTTCTATCGCAATTAATCGAATGTTATTTTTCATTAGATAATCAATTGAATAACTGTAAAATGTTAAGCGTTATCTAAATGCCCTAACTGCCTCATTTTGATTGGCCCGATCTACGGTTTCCCTAACACAGCCATCAAAACCAAGTAGCCTTGGGAAAATCGGCATTGTAAATACATGAAAGTATGGTGACTTTTGTTCTCACCGAAATGAGTTCCCTAACACAGACTTCAAAATCAAGCAGCGTTGGAGAGATCGGCATTGCAAATACATGAAAGTCGGGGGTACTTTTGTTTCGACTGAAATGTGTTTCCCTAACAAAGACTTGAAATACATGGAGCTTAAGGAAATTGGCATTGCAAATACATGCAAATCGGGGGCATTTTTGTTCCGACTGAAATGTATTTCCCAAACACAAACACTTCAAATCCATGGAGCGTGGAGAAATCGGCATTGCAAATACATGAAAGTCGGGGGTATTTTTGTTCCGGCTGAAATGTGTTTCCCCAACACAGAACCAAGGTGTTTGAGGAAATTGGCATTGCAAATTCGTGCAAGTTGGGGGCCTTTTTGTTCCGACTGAAATGTGTTTGCCTAACACAGACTTCAAAACCAAGATGTCTGGGGAAATCGGCTCAGCAAATAAATGCAAACTGCGGGTACTTTTGCACTCGCTTGCCTTTGTGCAAGTGCCTGAAGTTCATCAAATCAAGCAAATTCGCGATTCGAGAAATACGTACACTTGAGAGATGTAAACTTCAGAAGGAAACGTAAAATAAAATAATCGTTTGATAATTCTTCCGTTCACATATTTTTTCCTAGGCATCATACCAAACGTAAAAGGACTGTCATTAAATTTACTTGTAACGAAGAACATAACCTATCACAATGCATGAATTGACCTTATATGGAATTATACAATATTTTTACTCACAAAGCATATATTGATTTCAATTGAATTCGGGAATTGTTTCATTCTATTAAAAATTCAATCAATACAAACGAATGATTGCTACACTAAGGTAGTCCCACGTCAACCTTGCGGTTATGTCATAGATATAACCCACCCATTTTTTTTTCCTCGATCCAGTCAAATAGTTAAACCTTACAGACTTCCAGTTTTTTAAAATATTGTCCTGTTTTATCCAGTTTTTTTATATGGTTACATCATTTTACAAAGTTTTTGTAAAATAAATTCACGATGTAAATCATCCTTCTCTCACTCTTCTTATTCCTCGACCAATTTTGTTTGTTGATATTATTTTTCCGATCGATCCAAGGTGTATTTGCTATGCTGGCTTAAAATTTTTGTAAAAATCAGACGTTATAGGTCCACCAAATCATTCTAAAGCTCAGAAGTTCATAGGGTCAATGTGCTCTATTGACTTTAATTGATATGAATGTAAAAAACAAGTAAAATTCCTTCTGTTTACATTCGTTTACATCAACCACCATGTGTCTCAACATGGCTAGAAAGATTATTTTTAGATAACCTGAAAAAACCAGTATAATTTATTGGATCGGCTATATATTCTACTATTTATCGCATGCATCTTTTCTAATCGAAATCCAATCGCAACGATGGAAAGTTAACTGTGGGAAATCTGCTCAAAATACTCCTCTAAAATCAATCATCCCGCCGATATATTATGTTATTCGTAGCTTATACACTTTATAGAACTCAATTCGTGACGGCGGAGAGTTAACCCGAAGTTCCGCGTACGCTTTCTAGAAATTTCATCGTGACGGAGGAGAGTTATCTTTTGTTAACCTGAGAAGGTAACCGAGAGAATCCTCTAAAACCCATATTCCCGGCGATATGTTCCGTTATCAATCGCGCGTACTCTGTATCGAATTTCAATCGCGACAGAGGAGAGTTATCTTTCTTTAGATAATAGCCACGAACAACAACTTGCAGCCGTTCTCCTTAAGGGCTTTGGATACTCTGCTCTGAAAATAAATACGAGATATTTGTTTTCAAAATAAAACCATATTTCTAGAGGTTCTACAAGAAACGATCCTCAAATATTGTTTTACAGTTATGCTCGGGTGGTGGAAAACGTTATTTTGATCTGCTCGAATGGGTAATGAATAGTTTATTTCGCTATTTTATGAGCTACATACGCTTCGAAGGACTATTTCTTAAGAATTGGAATAAGTAAAAAAAAAACGATTTTAGATAAATCAAAGCCGAAATTCTCAAAATAAAACGATTTCACAGGATCCAGTTTTCTTCCAGTTTTTTTTTAGATCAGTCTTCCAGTTTTTTTTTAGATCAGTCTTCCAGTTTTTTGAAAAATATTATTGGCCACCCTGGTTCGGACGTTGGGACCATCTCTGCTACTCTTAAATTTTTCCTTCGTTTGTGAACATTTAGTAAAAGTCAATCGATCGTCATTCCATTTGGCTGCAAATTCTGAAAAACTTGTTTATCGACCGTTTGAAGTTTTACTCTAATATCAACTTTTATGAAATATTCCATGAGCGATGTAACACAAATGAATCGTTTGTTTGAAAAACCCTCATAAGTCCAACTAACGCACTTGCAAGAAAACGACTAAAAGCAGTTTTTCTCCTACTTGTTGCTATCTATTCGGTGATGACATCCAAAACATAATATGTGAAACCACCTTTTCATCAATATGACAGTTTAAGCTCAAAATATAACGTTTTAAGTTGGTGGGCTTAGGGGGTTTCTTGAACAAACGAGATATTAGTGGTTTTTTTAATCGGTTTGAAGTGATTAAATTCAATTTTATGCATCTTTAATGTTCAAAATGTTCATATCAAGTAAGAATGGGGTTTTTCATAAGTTATGCTCTGCATTGAAGGAGGGAGGCGACACTTCCTCCAATTTTCATGTTTGGTTGGAATATGTGTATTATTTTTACGGGACCCCCTTACCCTTTCAGAGGAGGGAGGGGTGTCATACCATCGTAGAAACATCTCTCATGTTCAAAAACCTCCATATGCCTAATTTGGTTATATTTGCTTGATTAAATCTCGAGTAATGCAGAAATTTGTGTTTCATTTGTATGGCAGACATTTTAAAGAACGCCTTACTAGTCAAAAATACTTCTTTTTTTTATGTTGAAGAATTCTAATAGATTCATCAACATTAACTGCAGCTTTAGTAGCAGATACATCTACGTCAATGAATGTTTGAGAGATCAGTAACCGTTGTACAACAGGACGTTATTACAAATATTTTTCTTTATGCTCAAAATATGGTACAAATCGATAAAAAAATACGAGACAAATTGTCGAAAAAACGATACTGTCCCGTTCAAAACGGTACGTTTGGTCAGCCTAGTTATGAGGCATGTGAATATTGTATATCCATTAAATGAAATAATTTTTTTTACACACAAACTTTTAAATGGTTTTATTGGACAATTCATATCATGACTCTTATTACTCGAATTAGATTATTAGCCATGTTTATCCCGAGTTTCTGTGTTATATAATCTATATCCAGAATAAAGACTTTCCATTTGGTTATGCAGGGTTGACAAGGAGATTCCATTGACCTGGTTTCGATTTGAGCAGCCAGAAAGTACTGTTGTTGACGTCGCGTATGTGATTTTTTCCCACCGCCATTTCGGACGAGAAAACTGATTGAACTGCGAAAACTTGAAATGGATTTTTTGATCATTGGGGGTTTTCCGGCCACTGCTTTCCAGAGAAATAGTTGTTTTCTCGCGTAGTTTCTCGTAGTTTTCTCAACGATGGTGTAGTGGGATACTTTTACGGGAAACGACGAACGTGTTATCTAACAAGGTCAATTACCGTTCTTAGCTAGAGGTTTACGGAAGATGATTTGACTCTCAAATCGTAATTGTAATGTCGAAACATTTTACCCATAAGTATTTCCTCTGAATGGTTTACCTAATCCATCCGAGATATTTCTCTTCCGATGACGTTTGATATCGATCAAGTTTTGCAAGTATCAGTGCTGTTCGCTTGTATTTTCAACCAAGCAAACCTGGTGCAATCCGCTTCTACTTTCACAGCTGGAACATCCTTCTTCCTATTTTTGTATACCTTTCCATTGACTCATGCCCTTTTTATGACTTCCACTTTGTATTCTGCTTTCCGCCGAACACCACACTTACATTTCGTGGTCATGTCCGGGTCAAAATCCGGATCAGAAGACATTCCGATCAACACGTTGAGCCCCGCGTCAGTCCCTATGGGCCTACGTCGAGATTTTTGGTTACAAAATAAGAAAATAAAAATATATACGGTTTGTTTTCGGATGTTTTACGAAATGTGACTAATTTCTAGTCGAAATTCTGACTATTTTCTATTTACAGAATAAGTATCTTTTGGAGCTGGGACCGACACTGATATTGTGCAAACGCTCTTAATGCGGGCTGAATGGAATGCGCAGCAAGAAAAATCGGGACTCAACGGGTTAAATTGAGTTGCGCATGCTTCTTACGGATCGGATGTAAAATGTATATCTATCGCAGCGTTACCCTTTGTGATAATTTGAAACATGGACTTATGGGTTTCTCAAACAAACGACTATTTAAAACACCAATTGAAGGAGGTTCGTAGAACTAATTGTTCCGAAATTTTGATAATCAATGAGGTACCAAGAATCAAAAACTGCCAAAAAGTAAAATTAAAACGATTCAAATGTTTTCGCATTTAGCTAAATACAATCCTCAATATCAAATGATTCTAAGAAAGATGACCATGATTTTATGGATACATTCATCTAAAAGAATGTTTTTCAAGATAACCGACCGTCAGCGTAGAATGATAGCATTCACAACAGAACGATTTCAATTTGGAAACCAATCCCAAGGATGATGTGGTTTGGCTTGGTAGTATTATTTGTATGTGGTCGTTATTTCACCCTCATCCACCACGATGCCATCGATTCCGAGAACACGCGGGTGTGTATCCTTGTTTGTTGTCATCGCCCTCCACGTCCCACGACCATCGTCTCGCAAACCCCAAGTGGCCCCAAGACACATTCACATTGTTTATTTATTTTTTTGAAGCTATTCACATTTATGAGTTAGCGACTTCAACCTATTTTGCTGCCGAAGGCAAGGTGTGGCGGGAGAAGAAAAGTCATTACATTTCGAACCCTTTCTAAAAAAGCGCAAGGATGATGGTCAAAGATGGAACAGAATTATACGGCGGACAAAGTTTTCCATCGTTCAATTAATGAATGCTTCGTGGAAGGGGAATATAATAATCCATTTAGAACCGAACTTGTTTGAATTGAAAAGTTTTCCAGTTGATGATAACACGTGCGGTTACAATTTGCTAACATTTGCCAACTGCGTCTGCAGATCTTCCGATAGAGTACACTCAATAACAATAATCATCGTAGTCACAACTCTAGCTGAAAAAGGTCTTTCCGAAAAACGCCAGAAGAGTTCTTCGTCCTGGCTGTCCATGTCTGCTGCTGGCGGTTGATGTTTCTTGTGGTGCTGACTGGTGCCTGAAGAACTTTGTGGGCCTGTTTCACCGGGCGATGGGGCGCGCTATTTATAGAGCGATCCCGTTTCTTTAGCAATCACCGCGCCGCAGCCATTCTTCTTGCTCTCTATTCAGATTTTGTGGCTCCGGAAAATCAGAGAGCTACGGCCAAAGTTTATCTTCGTTGCTTCGTTCCTTTGTGTGTAGTTTTTGTGGCAGCCTTTTTCTTATCAGGTCGTCGGGCCTATAACTCTATGATGGCGCTCTCAATCGTGAACGGAATGGTATTTGCCTGAGTTTCCTAGAGCGGCGTCAAACTGGGTGATGGGCGTGTGTTTTTGACGATGAGTGGGTGGCACTTGATGCCTAAATGTGTATCCGGGAGATATTTCTAAGAAAACGGTCCGCGTATTGTTAACATTGCGTTTATCAGTTTCCCGAACGTTCTCAAACTTTTGGGGAACGTTTTCATGAAAAATGATGGAGAGTTTTTTCAGTGGATAATGGATACAATTTCCGGTAAATTCACTTTTGATTTTTCCGGGACAAATGTATACGTAACACTCAACGCAGTTCCACAACTTTTCCTATGGCATTCACTGGCGTCATTACTTTCGACACAAATTCAATTAAATTTGACAGAAAACATAAGTATTTTTAACGATCTTTGATTATTTTTATAGAACCACGAATTGTCTAATAAAATCTTAGCGTTTTCAACTAATTCGCTTTATTTTTAATCAGAAGAAAGAAGAATACATTCACGTAAAATTTTACTATACATTTGGGATTTCCTTCATCGTTAAGCTGGAGTCTTGGATATGGTCAGCTACCTCATGACCTCATCGGCATTCCACGGTATTCCACTTTACTGAAACTCGAACCCCGAATACGGCTAGTATTCGGTGTTGGTCATTTCCAAATTTCACTAAGGCATCCTAGCATCTTTTTCGGGGCTTCCGCTTGAGTTTTTTTTTTGCAATATGTCGATCAAATATTTATATTTTGCGCAGATAAACTGAATACCAGTGCACAATGGTCCAGGAGATGTATTCAAATGGAAATAAGCATTTAGAGCTCGACAGTTATTCTCTAGACAAAAACTGTCTTCGACAAAGTTGTTACATACAATAGAGCGCTCATTTTTTATGTTATCAAAAATAGGGTGACCAAAATTGTCGATGAAATAAAAAATCTAACTTTCTTATCTTTATAGATAGATGTAAACATAATTCGACAATGTTGTAGTACTAGTTATTTGAGACATCTTTGTCGGAAAAAGTTTTTTTCTATCTCTTGAAATAACCGATATAGCACCTTTTTTCTAAGTTACGTTATGGTCACCATGAAAAAACTGTTTTTTTGCTTTTACTTTTATATGTCAAGTTCTACATACAAACTGTCTTCTGGAGACTTTTAGAACATACTAATACAAACATTTTGCGATACAGAACTTGTCAATATCTCAACTACTCTCAAAGTTATTGATATTTTTCCCAAAAAACACGCTCTTTTCATTTGGTTGTCATTCTTTCTGGAGCAAACATAAAACATGTTTGTTGACGGAATTTGAAAGAAAAATTTCACTCTATAAAATGCGTGAGTTTCAAAACTATGTTATTTTTTGTGTTTGAGTAATCTAAAATTGAAATCATGAGTTTTTGGGTTAAAAAACATCAATAACTTTAAGTAGGATTAAGATATTGACAAGTTATGCATCGCAAAATGTTAGTATTGATAGACTCTAAAAGTCGTACGAAGACAGTTTTGATGTAGAATTTAAAATATAAAAATTGAAGCAAAAAACCGTTTTTTCATGGTTACCCTAATGCAACTTAGACAAAAAGCGCAAAAAACAACTTTGTGCGAGATATTTGTTCTTTAGACGAAAACTGTCTTCAACAAAGTTGTTACATATGATGAAGCGCTCATTTTTATGTTATCAAATATAGGGTTTTATGTTGTCGATGAAATAAAAAATCTAACTTTCTTATCTTTATAGGTAGAGATAAACATAGTTGAACAATGTTGTAGCCCCAATCATTTTAAACAACTTTGTAGAACAAAGCTTTTTTCTATCTTTTAATATAATCGATTTAGCGCGTTTTTTTCTAAGTTGCATTAGGGTGACCATGAAAAAACGGGTTTTTTTTATTTAACTTTTATATTTCAAATTCTACATCAAAACTGTCTTCGTACGAATTTTAAAGCTTATCAATTCCAACATTTTGCGATGCAGAACTTGTCAATATCTTAATCCTTCTTAAAGTTATTAATGTTTTTTACCCAATTTTAATTTACTCAAACACAAAAAATAACATAGTGTTGAAAATCACACTATATAAGTTAAGATCCCTACATTCAGACCCGCCGCCAGGTATACAACCATAGATGCAACATAGAGCATGCTTTCCACGTGGGTACGCATTGAACAAGGACAATGCTAGGAAATAGGGTAAATAAAGGAGATACAGGTAATCCGCCTATGCTGAAAAGGGTAGATAAAGTAAAGTTTCTAGCCGTGTATAAAAATAGGAAACAATGTGAAATAAACTAGTTCTAGTCTAGAGCTCAAACTCTATCATTGTTTCATTGACCCCTGAAGTTCTTTACTTATATAGTCACCCTATTTTTGATAACATAGAAATGAGCGCTCTATCATATGTATCAACTCTGTCGAAGACAGTTTTTGTCTAGAGAATAACTGTCGAGCTCTAAATGCTAATTTCCACTTAATTACATCTCCTGGACCAGACCATTGTGCAGTGGCGTAGCGCACGGAGGATGAGAGGGGTCGGTCCGCCCCGGGTGTCACCTCCAAAAGAGGGGACACTATGGTGCCAATGAATGTATGGGAAAGAATCGACCCTAAAATTTCGAAAAGTTACCCTATACAAAATGTTCACCACCTCGAAAAAATACCCTATGCCAAATTTCAGCTCAATCGGACTTGAGGAAGAGTGGCGCAAAGCGGTCAAAGTTTGAGATTTTTAAAAATCGAAGAATTACTCAAGGGGGGAGTAAAGGAAATCGGGGTTTTCGAAAAATTTTGTTGATGCCAAAAGTTTTCAAATTGCATGATATCGAGATCTACTGTCGTCTCGAAAAAAAAAATTATTATTATTAGCTCATTCGGACTTCATTTACTGGTGTCACAAACGTTAAAATTTAAGTTTTTTTTTTTGAAAAACGAAAAATCAACGAAAATCGAAGTTTTCAAAAAAAATTTTGATGCTCAGTGATTAGCGGTTATATTAAGTGAGTAATATAACCGCTAATAATATAAGTAATGAGTGAGAAATGTTAATGTAAAAGAATCTTTCTTATTTTTTTTCGTTTCGGATAAGGAAAAGATGGCTAATTTGAGTAACGACATCCTTAATTAAATGGAGAGTTACACTTCAGATTCCATGGAGTGTCATGAAGTTCACACTATTCGACTACACTCTAGCCATGTCAGGATCAAATGGGGAAGTTCAAGTTTTGTTGAGAAAGCAACATTCAAGGTTTGTAAACTCTTCGAACGTATGAGGGCAATATGCATGCTGTTAAATCTGTTTACTTGCACATAGCTGAGATAAGATTCTGAGTCACACAGCTGTGATGGCAGAAGGTTACCGCAAAATCGTGAGAAAGATCTAGCGCAGAACTTTTAGAGGATTGTTTCTGCTCAATTTTCATGAACTTTTCTTTAACTGGTAACTGGTCCACTCTCACTTCGAAATCTAACTTCATGAATAACAGAGTTACATTTATCAGATTTTATATGAATAACTAGCTGACCCGGCAAACTTCGTCCCTCCCAAAATTTATTTTTCGTTATCAAATTCACGTTTTTTTACTTAGCGCACGTTCATAGGTCCAATCGCAGAACTGTTCATTGATTGATTTTCTAATCTACCCTTTAAAATTACCTTTTACTATAGAATTCCTAGTACACCTGCCAAAACTCGTCATTAATATCAGATTATTTTCAGACACAATTCTCGTTCAAGATTTTTCAACCACTTGCAAATAACATGTTTCTCCGTTACATGGAATAAATGTGAACCCCCCGCCCCCCCCACCTCCATATGCCTAATTTGGTTTCATTTGCTTGATTAATACTCGAGTAATGCAGAAATTTGTGTTTCATTTGTATGGCAGCCCTCTCTAAAAGAAAGGGGAGGAGTGTCTAACCACCATAGAATCATTTATTGCATCCTAAAACCTACAGATGCCTAATGTGGTGCATTTGCTTGATTAATTCTCGAGTAATGTAGAAATTTGTGTTTCATTTGTATGGCAGCCCCCTCTTAGAGAGAGGATGAAGTGTCTAACCACCATAGAAACTTTTATTGTATCCTAAAACCTCTATATGACTAATTTGGTTTCATTTGGTTGATTAATTCGCGAGTAATACAAAAATTTGTGTTTCATTTGTATGGCAGCCCCCCCTAAGAGAGGGGGGAGGAGTATCTAACCACCATAGAATCATTTATTGTATCCTAAAACCTACAGATGCCTAATTTGGTTGCATTTACTTGATTAATTCTCGAGTAATGTAGAAATTTGTGTTTTATTTGTATGGCAGCCCCTCATGGAGAGGGGGGTTGAGTGCCTAACCACCATAGAAACATTTATTGTATCCTAAAACCTCTATATGACCAATTTGGTTTCATTTGCTTGATTAATTCTCGAGTAGTGCAGAAATTTGTGTTTCATTTGTATGGCAGCCCCCCCCCCTCCTCTTAAGAGAGGGGGGGGGGAGTATATAACTACCATAGAATCATTTATTGCACCCTAAAATCTTCACATGCCAAATTTCGTTTCATTTACTTGATCAATTCTTGAGTAATGCAGAAATTTGTGTTTCATTTGTGTGGCAGCCCCCCGTAAGAGAGGGGGGTGGAGTGTCTAACCACCATAGAAACATTTAATGCAACCTAAAACCTCCATATGCCTAATTTGGTTTCATTTGCTTGATTAATTCTCGAGTAATGTAGAAATTTGTGTTTCATTTGTGTGGCAGCCCCCCGTAAGAGAGGGGGGTGGATTGTCTAACCACCATAGAAACATTTAATGCACCCTAAAACCTCCATATGCCTAATTTGGTTTCATTTGCTTGATTAATTCTCGAGTAATGTAGAAATTTGTGTGTTTAGAAAAATAATGATGACACATTATGACGCTTTAGGAGGGGTCAAAAAGGCGTTTCTTCGAATTTTGAACAATTTTCAACTAAAAAAATAATACTGAAAAGTTTTGATATATTATTGCAAACCCTTAAATATCTAGATACATAAATAATGAACCACTATCAAAAATAACAACTCATATTATGGTGTATATATGCGGTAAAGAATTTCATTTTATAAAAATGTTGAAGATGTGATGTTAATGTCGAAAAGTGTTTACTTTTAGCTTCACGTGCTAGAAGTAGCCCCGGACAACGGTACTTGTACTCTGAACGGTCATATCTAGCATTCTCGTGCTAATATGAACAATTCAAGAATCTTCTATCATCTCGTAGTATCACATACAATGCGTAGAAACTTTCCGAGTCTCGACACACATACGCTTATTTGTGGAGGAACAAAACTTAGTTCCCCATATGTATCCACACATCTAATTTATATTTGTTCGACGAAAACTCGACTCAGTTCTAGGAAAAACGCGTCAAGTTTTTCCTTTCTCACCGTCGACACACACACACAGCATCCTTCATCCTTCTAGGCTGAACGCTGGATCGTGTCTAGCCAGATGGTCCGTTCGTTCCACATGAAGAAGTGTACTACGTGTGTAAGTGGGAGTGTTTGTCGCATTTGACTGACTGTTGACTGTGTGTGTGCACACATGTGTGCGCGCGATGTAACGATTTTCTTCTGTTTGCTGAATGTTGAATCATGCCTCTCCCAGAAGAAGTCGTAGTAATGCTAACGGTATACATTTTTTATGGTTATGGATTTTCTCCGACCTACGCGTTTCCTGACGGTCAGAATTGTGCTGAAGACAGAATGTTATCTCTGCTTCTTTCATGAACGTTCAAGTTTACGCGAAGAAAATTAAAAATTAATTTTGCATAAATCTGAGAGAGCCTCGCACCGGTAGAGTGCACTATTATACGGCAGAAAATGTTGACAGGAAGAAAGAAGGATGTATGGATCCGAACAACAGGCTGAGAAGATAATCAAGATTTATCAAAGTTAATTGGATGCTAGTGGATTAAATTATTCAACAACAAAAAAGATGGGGAAAGAAGAAACGAAAATTGGAAGTGAAATCCGTTTTCATACAGCAAGTGCAGGCTTGTTCTGTGATGCCGTTTTTTGTGCTTGCCATATTTTCCTTCACTATTATGGTTCACAGAGATGATTTACTCTACCGCCGGTGATGTGTCTGTCAAGTGAAGTACACAACACAAATATCCCGCGTTAATTTCGATGGCACGCGTACCAAATTCCACCGCGAGGGAGAAAGCAAAACGAACCCAAACGCGCGAGATTTTGGTACGATGACGGATATGGATTATTCGGAGCTTGCAATATAAATCTTACGCTTAGTGTCATAAATTGTTGCTTCTCTGAAAATATTTTTTTTTTCCGGAAAAAGATGATCATTCAACTGGGGATATGTATTTCTTATTTTCCTAAAGGGGGTTTTCTAGTGTAGAAACACGAATTTCGGACGTTTTTTCGAGCTCCGTTAAAATAAAACAAAGAATATTTTTACTATCCATTATATCATTATTTGTTCATCTATCTTTTGACAATAAAACAAAAATTGAACGGAGAAAAAATATTCATAACTAGAATAATTAAAAGCTGATGAAGTGAGAGGGTTAAAAAAAAGTTGTACCATGGCGTACACGATTCCAGCCCTTCTGGTTATCTGAAACAAAAAAATCGAACAGACTTTGAATCAGTGGAGATGTCGCTATCGTATGAACCTCGGACAAGTCTAAAACTTGTTTTGAAGTTCATTGTTATGGTCGTAACAGGTTATATACCGCATCACTAAAATGACTCTAACTCGGTAAATAATGGGATTTTCGATAAGTCCTTTCTAGGGAATATTCTTGAATGCCTAAACTACAGAAATATGAAGGAAATATGAAGACTAGAATGCTCCCTTAATAGTAGACGAAACGAACAGTAATAGAACGAGATGTTTCGATGAAAATCTACACGTGACCTTGGCGTTGCGATGAGACGACTTTAGTTGAACGAAGGTAATATTTGTAGCAATTATCTTTATCTTTTGATCTCTGAACGACATATTGACCGATGTTATTATTTTGAGACCAGTTCTGCGTAGAATAGAAAATCAATCATAGTTTAATCATATGAAACGCGTTACGGTTACGCGTGATGATTCTCAATGATTCCCCTCTCGCTTGAGTTAATGCTGTACCAGTATGGGTGGACAGCACATTTTTGTTACTTTTAAGCTTATTGAGTTATAATGAATGAGTCAAAATATCTGCTGAAAACTTATTTTGTTTGTACATTTTGTCAATATATTACGGGAATTTGTAATTTAGAATCTTCCCATAGAACATTTTTACAATTTTTTTAAGTAGGTACAACTGTCAGTGGTCTTTATGTCAATTTTGGGCAAGATCTGTCATTTTGCCAGCGTCATTAAGAGCACGTTTTTTTTTGCTCAGTTTCAGTGTCATTTCAAGTAATTTTCTTGTGACGAAACGTTGAAAATGTAGCAGAATACACTTGATGACTCAACTATGTCGAAAACACGGATGTATGAATGTTATAAGGCATTCAAAAACGACCGAGAAGAGATGGAACGATTTCCCACGTTAAGGACGATCATTCACTTCTGATGAAAACACTAATGAAAACATTAACAATATAAAACAAATGTTGCTAAGAAAAAGTCATCTAAGCTTGAGAGAGTTATCCCGTAAATTAAATATCTATCACAAAACCGGCCGTCATGAAAATGACGCATCACTAGTGCCAAAAAAGCTCCATTCTCTTCGCAATCGCAATCAAGTTGTTGCTAATTGGATCAACAAGAAGTGCTGTAGTGTGAAGTGTTTACTGCCGATGTTTACAAACGTGAAATGAACAAATTGAATGACAAGCTGTTGTGAGAAAGACCAGTAAAAAAAGGTTATTCTCCTATTCTCCTTCGACCATACCCCGGAATACCCGTCAAGGAAACATTGATGCACCAAGGAAACACTCTGATCGATGCAGCACAATTCAAGTTTTTTAAGGATTCCAAATATTTTTAAATATATTAAAATTATATGCCGAATATGTTCAACATTCATTAGGGAATGTTTTTTTTTGTTGAAATAGCGATATGGAATTGGTTGTTTGTGCTAGCTGAAGGGCTCAATTGAATACGTTAGACACCTTAAATTTTATCATCTCTCTGGCGATTTACGGATTTCGTAGCGAAAGAAGCGTTCATCTTTTGAAGCCAAGAATGAATCCAGCCTATTTTTGATACCCTGTTCTGATTCGCGTATGCTATTCAAAGCGTTTTGCATCGATCGAAACGAATGGTAGTCGGAAGAGGCAAGATCATGGCTATAAGGTGGGTTAACTAGGATTTCCCATTCGCAATTGTCCAAGTAGTTTTTATCTCCAACAGCAATGAGGCCGAGCGTTGTCATTATGGTACATGTCGACTCGTGTCTGGTCGCATGATCTAGACGTTTTTCGGCAATAGCTCGCTTTAACCGTATCAATTGTTGTCTGTGGAAGTCTCCATTCATCGTTTGACGATATTTTAGCAGCTTATAATGGAGCATACCCTTTTGAGTCCACCATATGCAGTGTATCACTTTGGCACAGGATATTCGGCTCTGGCGTTATTTTGCGTTTTGGATTGTCGTTGTAAATCCATTTTTCATCCCCGGTAACGATTCGATGCAAGGAAGGCTTTCTTTTGTGTCGTACAAGCAGTATCCCGGACATGCAAAATCGCCGCTCGAAATCTTTCGCTTTCGTATAGCTTTCGTATAGCTTTCGTATTCGTATAGAACATAATTTGCTTGCTTTTGGATCATTTAAATATAGCTTGTCGAGTTACTCCCAATGATCCTGCAAGCTATATTTATAATCGACACAAATCTTGATCTGTCCCTAATTCTGCATCTTCAAACTTTTACGGTTAACACTAAAACCACTACATTCAAATCGTCCGAACCATTCCCTACAAAATCTATCCAATGGCGCAGAATCACCATAAACTTCCACTAGCATTCGATGCTCTTCAGCTGCGCATTTCTACCATTGGAAACAAAAAATCTAAACTTGTTGTGCAAAACTTAAAGATTTGTAAACAATATTTGGTTGACAGATTTCAGGCTTTAGATTAAGCAGAATTGAGCTGTCTTGTGGAAATGGAACGAATCAAGTTGCAACACCCAATATAATTAGAATATGGAATCAAAGTCTGCGAGCAAAATCTGTAAATCCGAGCTTTCGACTTGGAAATGTTTGCTCGATAGCTTGAGTCTCGAATTCCACCCTAGAAGAAAACTTGAATGTTGAATATGAGTCTTTGAATATGATATCTGAAACCCGAAACTCGAAATTTCTTCAACGTTTTTTTCTGAATCTCGTATGAATAAACCTGAAATTACAAACCGGATCTGAACTCTAAGCTCAAAAGTTTTCCATAGTTTTTTCGGTTAAAGCTAGAGGACTCTATATTTTTTTATATTTTTTCTTGAAAGTTGAGGTTTTTTACATAACTATATTTAAAAATCAAAAAAGTGTCTTTTTTCGTTTTTATATTATGATTTTTTTAATTAAACTTGTTTGCAGTCTTCGTTAAATATTCCTATGCAACTAGATGAGATCTATGCGACTAGAATCCAATTGTTTCGAAAGCATGAAGTAGCAGGTAGGCTTCAATTTTATGTGTCGATCATCTGAATCGGCCCAGTTTATGATTTTTGGAAGAAAAGGCAAAAATGATTTTTCGGACCACCCTAAAATGGAAATGGGCACTTTGATGAAAAAAATGAAAAAAGCAGATCTAATATTTTGTGATAAAGAACAAATCTACCACTTTTCACGAAAATCTGAGAACCACTATACCGGTTAGACATGGAATAACTGTATATTTCATCGGATTTTGCGCTATAGAGAGCAATATGAGCGAGCGGAACAAGAGACACAGTGCAAATAAGCACGCATTAATACTTTTCGCATACTTTGCCACATGCACGGCCCAGACCGTGAAAGATATTGATTCACGTTCATTTTATAATCAAGTGTAATATTATCACGCATTTCAGGAACAGCCTAAGTGGCTATGTGGATAACGAGGTCGTGCAAAACATCCTTGCGTTCCAGCCGGTGTTGGTTCGATCCCCGTTTACATCGTTAGGACTTTTTTGTTTCCAGTCTGAGTTTGTCTCAGTCTGAGAAAAAAACCTAAGGTGCGTTTATTCATTCATTTCACCTTTCAGCACACGAAAAAGCCTTCTTTTTTTGCCGAAGATGAAATGTTTTCTACCAACACTAATTTGGGTGTGGTCGTTAAAATTCGAAGAAAGCTATGTATGACTCGGATCATTAGACTGCAGGAAGAGATAGTCCTTTCCTATTCCTGTTTTTATTATGGACTCTTGTAGACTATCATGTACTATCATTCTTGTAGAGACCTGATGTACGCACGGGCTGTCTTCATTTCGTTCATTCGGACCAAACATTCATTGCTTTATCACAGTGAATCGTTGTTTATGATTGAAAATGATTAATTTCGGAACTGACTGATGTACGGTAGTTTGCGTGCGAAGATGCTTTCCAACCGTACAATCAAAGATGAGGATTTTCTCTAATCGATGGACCTATTTGCAGGATGGTCGTTGCGTTAGCAGGATATGGTCCGTTTCTTCTAATAGTGAATTCGTTTTTAAAACCGGATTAGTTCCAAGCTGACTCTGTAATAAAAAACCTTCTCGGGTTTACTAATGAGGCGGTTTGTTGGTGTGCGTTATATAGTCTGATTTGTTCATATTTGCGATAACAAATGTACAGTGTCGACGTCTAGTGGCGATATTAGTGCTTGGGAGGTAAATTATTCTCTATCAGATCAGAAACATCAAGTGCAGTGGAAAATTATAAAAGTTTGAATGAAAATTTCTACTTCATGTTGTTTGATTACCTATCACATGTAGTCCTGACATTTACATAACCATTTGTCGATACATTTCCTGTTTGTTCCACAAATAATTACCATTATAATATAAAATCATCATCAGACACAGTTTTCGTTTAATATGTTTTTGCAATTACGAAAAAAAAACTCTTATTTCATCAGGTAAAATATATATTCAATACGTAAAAGTATGTTTTTTATACCTAATCCTTTTAAAAACATGTTTATTCCACCTGAAAATCAATAATTATTTTCGCCTTCCTATGGAAGCACACGAAACTTACTGCCGTCTACGCGAATATACTCTTCAAAATCAGAATCCGAATTGGATTACGATTCCAATAATACAAAAGTAAAAGCAGCAGGTTTTTCATTTCCGTAGTCTTTGTTTTAAAATTTTCCAAAACAATATTCGGAACTACACAGTTCAGTATAGTTGTATAGAAGAATCCAAGTGCGAACTCGTGGAACATCTCAGTGCAACATCTCCTGGACTAATGCCATTCTTTATGATATGCCATCCACACAATACTTCTAAGCCTGAAGTTTGAAGCCTGCAAAAAAAAGTAGAAGAGTCTGAGCCTAGGGGCACGGACGGAAGTTTGACGTAGGACTGTGATTGTTCCAGAAATCTGTTAGTTTAACCCTATTGAAACTCCAAATAGTAGCCATGGAAAGGGCCGTTTGTTATATGTACTCATAACCTTCAAACAGTTTGTAACAAACAAAAAAAGAAAATCAGCTTCTGGTAGGAACTGACTAACTGAAAATGATTAATGAACATCATTCTGACACATAATAGGGTGGAATGGTAGATGGAGAATATGAGGATCGGTAAATGAAAAAAATATATATCGTCATTGATTACATTGAATTTGAAGTTTATGGGGAAGAAACAAAAAAATAAGTTGAAGATACTTACGATTTCGTGATATTTTGAGGTAAAATACACATGAAATCATGAAGGTGCTTCATTTCTTCTATTGTGTTATTGTGTGTCATTTCATTGATTGTGTTATTCTTATTATTGACAGAAGCTTTTTCGGTGAAACAGTGTTCGTTTGCAGACTATCACAATCAAGTTGTATTGGTTCTACTGCTCAATCTATCATAGAAGGAATTAAGTCATTGAGAATTATGAATATGATTCATGAAGATTATTAATATTTTATTTCGTTTCATTTTTGTGATGCGATGTAATGCCGATCTCAATAAGTTCTCACATTATGATCGCTACCATCCTCCTAGTATTGCTATAATTTTTCGCTGTAAAATTGGCGATCTAACGCAAAACGTGTTTCGAAGGTAGTTCTCACATGCAGGAACCATGCATTTTTCAACTTGTTTTTGATTTCTTCCATACTCATCGCAATCAAATAACCTGTTATGACTATAACATTGTGATTTATGGAAATAACTACAAACCTTCCATAAGCTCTCATTGCAAAATTTAACCATCATCACTTTCACCGCAGAGCTACCTAGGTGTAGATTTGAACGTTAGATCGCCAATTACCCATGTTTTCGCAGCCCGGAAGACACTGCCTTAAGATGTTCGTCATCCCGTCATATATGCATGGGTGACACTTTCCTCGTTGCTTTGATGAAATCTTGCATGGTATTTGATTGATGCATGAACTCTTGAATCTTGATGTTGCACACAATTTTGTGTTGCATACAACATTCATGGGAACGAAGGTGAAAGATAGAATGTATAATACATGATTTATCTTCGCCTCCGCTCGCAAAACATACCTCTTTTGTTTGTTAAATTTCTCACATGTTTTATTATTTCGATTGTTGATGTTGAAGCGAAAAAAATGCTGGATAAATTTGCCGTCTAATGGTTTGTATTATAACATATATCATAAGAACGATTCTGCGTAATATGCATTTGAAAACTCTTAATAGACGTTATATTTTTCGTAGAGTGACCCCCTATATAGAAATCAAAGACGTAGTCCTACGTCAACAAAGAAACAAAGAACTCTCGGATGGAAATCGAACCTGAACATTTTTTTTGACGTTTACTTACAATAGGTTTTTATGATTTGAATTGAAATAAAATGACAGATCCGTTTATGTTGGCATGTGACAACTCTATAACCAAGGGGTACGTGAATGTTCAGCTACGATATGACTTCCAAATATCTTTGCGTATTACAGTTACAGTCGTATTAGATGTCAAACTAGTGCAGAGCTCTCATTTTATTTTTATTTCTTTTTGGAGTTCGAGTGATTCTACCTGAACTAACCCCCAAATTATTTTTGGAAGACTTCATTGGTTTTTTTTCTCTATAATTTCTTTAATAAATAGTCAAATTACCGTCATTTATGGTAACTTCTTCTCAACAAAAACGATGTTCTCTTATTCTGAATCACTCACGAAAAGGTACGAGTAAACAATATAAAAAATACATAATTGCGCCATAAGCGCAAATAAAATATTATTTCTCTGTTATCTGTTTCCGTATCAAAGTCCCTTCTTCCACTCACACTTCTTTGAAAACCCTCGGAGACGACTGAGACACGACAATGTTCTTCCGAGTCTCGTTAGAAATGCGCGCGCTATTCTAACTATACCGTCCGTTGGTAAACATTCTTACTCCACGATAACCGTTCATTAGACTTTCAGTCGACACTTTCCGTCATGAATAATTTAAGCGAATAAAACGAGCCCAAACTCTCTCGTGTTATGGTATTTTTTTCCTTCTACCTTATGGGCGACGTGATCTGCCTGTCGACCAGCTCGTTTGCTCTCCACGGATCGCTGCTGCGACGAAGATGGGTTACTTTCTCCGCCGCGCCCAGACGGAACCCCACGAGGGCCCCCCGACAAGATCCAGGCGGTACACGGCGACGGTGTGTAAAGATAATATGCAAAAATTATAAGCCTTGCAGGTGTGTAGCGTATATTCCGTTGCTTCAGGCACGAGAGAACACGGATGAAGAAATATTCTCGACTCGATTCCTTTTTTCGTTTGGCTGTGCCGCAAAGAACCAGAGGTGGAAAAATATCGATACAATAATAAAAAAAAACTGACTCACATCTTATCCAGATTCAAGCAACCGTCATGAAGCACCTGGAGCTGAGTTTGATTGATGTGTTTTGCTCATAAAATGATTCCACTGAATTTCAATCTCCTGTGTCTCGAGGCGGATCAAATTTGACACGTGCTGCATTGATTATTAGTGCAATGTTTTCGATGTGTGAAGTTTATTCAGCCCACGGAAAACATTGATATACGATTTCATTTTTTTTTTGTTTGTCCGATTCGAATGAAGACTGTCAAGAGATGCTGGCAAAAGGTTCGGATGATACGGGGACGGGAAATTGAATCCGATTAAATTAATTAGCGATGTCAAGTTTAGTAGAGACGTTTTTTTCACCTTCATTCATTTATTAACACTCTCGATAATCAATTAATGACGGTGTGAAAATTCAATCTCTGTCTGTCGATCTTTTTCCACACCCCATCTGATTGCCTGTCCCAGTAGCTCCGAAAAGGCGGGTAGCTTTCGGACTAATTGAAAAGAAATTGATTGTCATCACTCGTTGAGTGCACCCGTGGGAGATACGAGGATTACCATAAATTTCATGTTTCTCGTTCCTCGTCAAATCATAACAGTTAATCGTAAGCGCGCAGACTTTGGTTCTAGAGGGAAAACTAATTAATTTCATCTTTTTTTATCTCTTTTCTCACTTTCACAGGCCAAAGCCCTCGGCAAGGTGCTCTTCGAGCAGGTATGTCGACAGTTGAATCTGCTGGAGGCAGACTACTTCGGCCTGGAATACCAGGAGGCACAGTCAGGAACAAAGTACTGGCTGGACCTGGAGAAGGCGCTGAATCGGCAAGTGGGCCTATCACTCATCGAACCCATGCTACGATTTTGCGTGAAATTCTACACACCAGATCCGCTGCAACTGGAGGAGGAATATACCCGCTATTTGTTCTGTCTGCAGGTCAAAAGAGATTTGGCCACGGGCAGCCTGCAGTGCAACGATAACACAGCCGCTCTTATGGCTAGCTATATCGTGCAAGGTGAGTGAGCTAATTATTTTTTTTTCCTGTTAACATTGAATTAATCCTCCCCTCGTTTTTCAGCCTCTTGCGGCGATTATGCCCCAGAAGACTACCCGGATCACACGTATCTGTCATCGTACCGCTTTGTGCCACAGCAGGATTATACCATGCAGCGGAGGATTATGGAAAATCACAAGAAGCACATGTGAGTGTGACTCGCATTCGAACCAACATTTCTTGTGATGTTAATGTTCTCACCTTTTTTCCACGCAGAGGGCAATCCCCGGCAGAGGCGGATCTGAACCTGCTGGAGACGGCACGCCGCTGCGAGCTATACGGCATGAAGATGCACCCGGCCAAGGATCACGAGGGTGTACCGCTGAATCTGGCCGTCGCACACATGGGCATCGCCGTCTTCCAGGGCATCACCCGGATAAACACCTTTTCGTGGGCCAAGATTCGCAAAATTTCCTTCAAGCGGAAAAAATTCCTCATAAAGCTACATCCGGAAAATTATGTACGACTGGCGATGCGGAGTGTATTGCTCGGGGCAACATTTTGATTGAATATTTTCGGTGATTATTTTTAGATGTACCACAAGGACACGGTGGAGTTCTTCTTCGAGGGACGCAACGAGTGCAAAAATTTCTGGAAGAAATGCGTCGAGAACCATGGCTTCTTCCGCTGCTCCGCGGTGCAAAGCGTACAGCGACGGAAGGCACGTGTGTTGTCGCGGGGAAGCTCGTTCAGGTGAGAGTGATGGTTATTCACTTGGGTATAATTCGCATTTTGCGGAAAATCCACTGAGTTATTCATGGCTATTGATCTACCGCAAGCTCTGTTACGAGAGATGTAATTCGGTGCTGTTGCAGATGTTTTAGATAAAACTCAAAATTAAGATGCAGTCAATGAAAACATTAATGTGAAAAATCTGATTTGTGCTGGATTGTTACCAAGAAGCTTCAGATAACGTTTGCATTAAAAAAGGACTTTTTTCGGATGGTGATGAAAAAAAAAACCAAGACAGAAAATTGAGATCTTACGCTTCAGGTTTGCCCAAAGTTTCTCGATGGGAAGCAGCTGGGGGACACTGGGCGGGTTTACCGACTTGGGTATCACATCGATATTCAGCCGCTCCGTCTCCTCTAACGATCGCTTCGAGTAGTGGACCGACGCCAGATCCGGCCAGAACACCGCGTCTTCGCCCTTATGGTATTTCTTGATGAACGACGCAACTTCCCACAGGCACTTCGTACTATAAATTTCTCCGTTCACATCCAGTCCGGAGCTAAAGAAAAACGGCTTCGACATCCCCTTCTCGCTGATTGTCAGCCACAGCAGCACCTTCTTGGGGAACTTGATGTGTGAAATAAACTTCACTTCGGAGCTCACTTCCTTCGTGGGGGAAGTCAAATACGAAGTGCTCTGCCAGTCAGCATCCTTCCGAGCTTCTTGTCGCTCAGGGTCGTCGGTCGTCCGAAACCGGGCTTTCTTTTGGTGCTCTGATTGTTGTCCAATAGTGCCAAGATGTTGTGGTCCACAAAGTGCCGCACGATGTCCGTTTTCGACGCGGCGGGGTACCGTTCTTTGAACGCGCACACTTCCGAACGGAGTAGCTTCACTGTTTTCGCCATCACGGTTAGAGTTCGACTGATAGAGCTGTCAATTTTTTTTCTGCTGACTCATGGGTTACTATGATTGATGCTGCATGGGTAGTTTCGTCAGTGCGTTTGAAGATAAACCCATGAAAAATCGGCAATTTTTGTCCATTTTTTTACTGCAAACATTACAATACTTTGAATTTCCCCGCTGTTTGGAAAATTGCATATTTCACAGTGCATGAATGATTTGAATACCGCATTAAAGCAGGAAAAACTCAAAGCAAAGCTTATTTTGTTCTACTTCGACAGAGTTTAGTTTTCATTGAATCACGCCGAAATGTGAATGCATTGACTAGATCCCGTTGAGAGGAAAAGGCGCCTTGCTCGCGGCACGCTGAAGAACAAAACCTAAAAGTCGTATAAATATAATCTATAACATGATTCGCAAAACGTGATACGGATTCTACGGTAGTAACCTACATTAAACACAACATGATTGATATAAAATCCGATCGCTATAGCTTTAAGGAAGACCAATTATACTACATGGGCTGAAAAGTCCCGGGGGTTTTCAACAGATGGCGCCACTAAAATGAACAGGATTCATTTCGAACGGTTCATCTGTCACTAGCTTTTGTGTGAAGTTTCATAACATTTCGTTTATTTATCCACAAACTACAGTTCTTTAAGTGTCACTACCTGATCATTTGTGTAGAAAATGAAAAAAGAGGAATATCGTATTTTGTTCAAAAATTGTTTTTTTGATGAGAAAAACTCCTGAACAATCAATGCAGTGGTTGACGAAATGGTATTCCACATCTGCTTCTTCGAGAACAATAGTTTATCGGTGGTTTAGTAAATTTAAAATGGGCCGTACAAGCACCGCAGATGCACCTCGCACTGGAAGGCCAAAAGTGTCTATGAATCCAGAAATCGTAAAACAAGTGCATCGAGTTGTTTTGAACGATCGTAAGGTGAAGTTGCGCAAGTTAGCTGAGGTCGTAGGCATTTCAAAAGAACGAGTGGGATACATTTTGCACGACATTTCGAACATTAAAAAGCTATCCGCGCGATGGGTGCCGCGTTTGTTGTCCGTCGACCAAAAATAGCCGATTTGGCGTTGTTAAAGCGTAATCGAGTGGACTTCTTTCGACGTTTTCTGACATTGGATGAAACGTGGATCCATTACATCACTCCTGAGTCAAATGGGCGGTCTGCAGTGTGGCACTGAGGCATATTTCGAAGACTTAGACGTTCCGTACTACAGAAAAGAAATCGAAATGTTGGAAACTTCGAGGGTTATACCAAGTGTATTACCATCGAAGGAAACTATGTTGATATTGACAATGAATAGTGGATCCAGAGATTGATCTCTCAATCGTCGGCCCGAATGTGACGATCCGAACATGCCGCCCGGTACAGGTCGATTGGTATCATTCGCCATAATGTAGACGCCCCTTTCCAAACAACCAAAGCAACAATGCAAGAACAAGCTGTGAAGTTCCTTCAGCGAATAATCATTGAACAGAAATCGGAGCAGACTACATTGTAATACGATGCTGAAACTGTAGATGATGCACCTTTTGGCTCAGATTGCTCAGATGCATTTTCTATGAAGAAGCACTTTGAGAAGTGGCTAAAAGAATCGAGTGTCCAGGCTTTAAAATCGAAGTTCACTCACTATGAAGCCGAAGTGATAAGGGGAAATTTCCATGAAGCAAGCACGGTCAAACCAACATCCGTTAACTTTGACCGAACTTTTGCACTATCTGGTCATTTTGAGAGCAAAACTCATTCTTAGGTCTTCATTAATGATCTTTGCGGGCTAGTAGTACCATCGATTAGCCAAAGGTTTTAATTTATTTAGTCTATAAGCATCGTGTTTATCGACTAAATAAATTGAAACCCCTATATAGATTATCAATATTTTTCAACATTGCAAAATAATTATCTAAATTTTGGGATTTCGCACAACAATCTTTCAACATCGAAAATACACGTTCAATTTCATTGTACAACTTCCTATATGTTGCAATAACATTGAGCCTCTATGGACCGCTTCAGACACAACGGGCATATAGTAATATATCGTTGGTCAGCTTCAACATCTCTTCTTCTTCTTCAATGGCACTAACGTTCCTAGAGGAACTTCGCCGTCTCAACGTAGTATTACTTGCGTCGTTTTTATTAGTACTTAAGTTGAGATTTCTATGCCAAATAACACGCCTTGAATGCATTCTGAGTGGCAAGTTCTAGAATACGCGTGATCACAGTGCAAGTCGGAGGAAATTTCTTTGACGAAAAATTCCCCCGACCAGAACGGGAATCGAACCCGAACACCCGGCATGTTAGTTATGACGCTAACCACTCGGCCAAGGGAGCAGCTTCAATTACATCTATAAGCTTCAACATACATCTATTATTGATACACAACATTTCGTTCACTTGTAATCAAGTGTTGAATAAATTCTCACGAAGAAGATTTCAAAGCAGCAAACCATTTTCAGCTCAATTTAAAAGCTTGTTAAAACCGAAACGAATTGATAATGAAATAGTATGACGATATGAAAAATCATTGGCAAAACTCTAATGGAACGTTTCTCTCTAACAAACAGGTACAGTGGCAAAACCCAGAAGCAGATCATCGAGTTCGTTCGTGGAAACTACGTGAAGCGACAGACCTTCCAGAGGTAAATACAAACTGAACTCAAATTAATTAGAAACTTATCCTGGCTTTCCCTAGACATTTTCGCATTCGCTCCTAACCAACACCTTTTCTTCTACTCCACTGTGCTATCTACCTGTCTCTCTTTCTCACTTTATCGCTCTATAAAAGTCTACCCACAAAACTATTTGTGATCTATTCTTTCGTCTACTCGTCTCCTCACCATACGTTACGATACCACCACCCCCACACACCACACAACGTATAAATTCCTTATGCTTGAAATCCCTCTACGCTTCCACATTTGAGTCCATACCGTACGCAACAGCGAAAAGAAAAATATCCCCCCAAGTAATGATGGCTTTTGTCAACTCTTTCGCTTTCGTTTTTCCTTTTTTACGTCGTTTGAATCTTAGTTCCTGGCCTGGTTCGTAGCATACATCATCAGTTTTTGTTACGATTTATTTTGTTTTTTTTTTTGTTTCGTGTTACTTCATTTATATATTTTCTGCTGGTTTTACTCTCATTGGAAGTACCAAACATATTTGAATCTCCCTCCATTATGCATCGAGCGGGTCGCCGCTTCACTTCTTTCGCAAATCCGGGTTTGATGAGTTCCTTTCGGAAATAATCGTATTAAATATATGGAGCATTTTTCACATTTCAATTATTGCATTTTGGGACAGGGCTTGGTTACGAGTTAGGTTCCGTTCGTTTGTTGAGTTGTTATTGGTCATTTTGGAACAATCTTCTATAAAACTTTATATGAAACAGGAAGAGGGTTTCTTTTATGCAGATGCAAATCGAAGCACCTGTCGATTGGTGTTTCTTTAGCGCACTAACTTGCTCTGAGAATGGGAAATTTGATCGGTCTCATGAAGTTAGGAATCGAAACGGATCTTTGTTGATGTTTGTTACAATCTTCTTCGGTTACTATTTGATTAGGCGACATTATCCTTTTATATTTATTTTGCATATTCATTTGTTTGTCGATTTATATTTTGAATGGTTTGAGGGCAACGAAATTCAGTTTTGCCATTTGTGATTTTGCTGAACTGTAAATAGATTCTGTCATCCACGAGTGTAAATACATATATGATAGCTATGGTTGAAAAAATGCACTTTCCATAGTTTCGTTAAGCGTTTGACGAATTACTGAATGTAATATGACGCACGGATTTGGACAGGAACCGTTCATAGAATCCGACGTTCAATCTCAATTCTTCTTGCATCAACCTTTGAAAACACACCATGGTTCGTTTGACACTATGTCTGATTATTATCGAGACAATATCTGGAATACCATCATGTGAATGCAAAGGGATTAGTTTGTTTTTCAGAGCGTTGTGTCCAATTTTTGACGAAGTTATTCGAGGATCATCTATATCGTGAATCGCATGTAATAGCCCTGTCCGATCCGACCAGTATTGCCAAATGTGCAGATTTTCTGGGAACCCGCCGTCGGAAGCGGCAGCCTTTCGCAAGCAAACCTGTGTTCCATCGATTGCCCGGTTAGTTTGAAACATAGGAGACGATCCTTTAGTTAGGTCGGCATACATTTGCCCGGTTAATTTTTGCACTGAAATACACATGATATATTTCAAAGCAAAACTTAACTGGGCAAACGTATGTTTTAAACTAACCGGGCAATCGATGGAACACAGGTTTGTTTGCAAAAGGCCTCCGCTTCCGACGGCGGGTCGGTGTAAAATTGCTCCGAAACACTGTAACAGAAAACCGAACATGAACGAACGGAGTTTGTGGGCAGAAGTGGGATGCATCATATAAATTGACAGTTCGTTCGTATTTCCGATGTTTCGTTTTCGATATTACTATATTTCCGAAAAAAATGACTCGACGACTGCAATTTTTTCGGATTATGAAAACCAACTCTGTTGCTTCGAAATAGGTCAGATACGACGCGATTAATATCAAGATATGAACATTTGACTAAACAGCATGGGTAAGCTCGGATCTTTTGTTAACTGTTTATATACAGACTAAATTTAGCAAGAGTACGTATAGGCATTATTAAATAGATGCATATTTTAGGTTTGAATGATATTTTATTCATGCAGAAATAAGTTTTGTTATAATTGTGTATGCAACAAATGTTTCAAGTGGTACAGATGAAAAAGCATGTTTGCCATTTTTCATCATAGTTAAGTTATTATTCTGCCAAGGTTACTTATTGTATTTTACGTTATTTCTAACTATATTGTTTGTAATTCCGAGATTTCAATTGCAGCTTCTACTTAATTGACTGTATCTAATCGGTTTCTATTGTAATTGTTTTTTTGCGTTGGTTTATCTTATCAAATTGTAATTTGTGTCTTTCTATTATGGCAACATACTGTTCTGCTACTCTTCGTCCAATCGTGTTAATAAAAAAAAGTTACCCTTCATGGCCTGTCCCAATTCACGATTTTCTGAAACTCACAGCAATACTTACATTAATACTATTAATACTATATACCTTTTTCCTTATGACCGGAGAAATCTGATGTTTCCCTATTAATTTTACCAAGCTGACTCGAGCATCGTTGTTTTCTGGATTCTCGAATAATGTGAAAGCAAAACTAATTTAATCTAACTCTCTTCACTTCTCATTCAGAATACAATTCCAATTCCATATCCATTTTTTGTTTCGTTTTTTGAGGTTATATACGGATGAAGTATTTTTTTTTTTATGCCGGAAAAATATGCTTTTTCGTTCTGATACGTCATGGTCAAATAGCGGTGAGCCCAAGCAAACGATTTTCAAGCCAAGGTTTATGTAGGGTGTTTGATGGGATTGGTAGGGAACTATCTACTAAGAGGTGCTCTCCTACTCCTTATTGAGATCTGTACTGTGCACAATTGGACCGTCTGAAGAAAGTAATCGTTCTAAAACCGGACAGCTTTAGTTAGTCGTAGTAGTATTGGGTTTCATCAAGACAACGTCAAGCAACACATGACAATTATGACCCGCCAGAAGCTCAGTTTGCTGGTTGAGTTTTGTTTTGAAATACAATACCGCGCCACAATATTTCTAGCCTACGCTACACTTTCTCTGAGTGGTAATTTCTGTTGCAGTAGTTTTCTGCAGCGTTTTATTTCGAGAACTGTTTTATGATATATGACTACTTTCTAAGCGAATTTCTAACTGTTTTCTTTTTATACAATAAATATCTTTGAGAACGGGGACCGATAGTGATGTTGTTCGAATGCTGTTCATACAGGCTGAACGAAAAGCATAGCAAGAACAATTTGGGGTTCAACGTGTTAATGTGTGCAAATATACTTTGACAAAAATAAAAACCTAGTCACCCTAGAAAATCATATTAAAAACACTCAAAACTCTTGAGTAACCCCTCGTTTTTTATGTTATGACAGTTAGAGCTGTGCGGTATTGTTAGCAATCGAAATTGAAGCGATGTAAACAAAGTCCCGTTTACATTGCATTAGCAATTGCATTATATAACGATTTTCTCAATTAAAAAAACAATATAGTTAAGTAAAAATAACAATTTTATGAGCCTTTATTATAGAAACAACATTTTTCATTGCTTTTCCATCATATTTAGCTGAATTCAATACATAAAACTTAAACATTTTGTTTCAATGGCACGCAAAATAAAAATAGAAAACAAGTATAAAAGTTTACTGAGATTTTACACTGCTGGAGCCCGAGTTCGAGAAATAACAAATCACACCATATAAGCAAAAAAAATTAAAAACATCAATATTTAGTGTGGCCTCCTGAAGCTTCAACGACCTGTTGAACATGACATACTATCGACCAAGTTCTGAAGGGCGTAAAATAAGTCTCCTTATTAGTGACATCATCTTTCACCATTTTGCTGTCGAGAATGGCCAAATTCCAACCGTTTCAGTTTGTTTTCTGTGCATGCATTTTTGTGAATCTGCTCTTGAGTCCATCCACCAACCACCACTCCGCCAACGAGAGGTTTTCCTGAATGACTTTGACTGATACTTTTGGAGATTTGTTCACTTCTGGGATGATTCCTCAATCCGTCAGGCTATCGATCTTCCGACGACGGCCTAGTCCGAATCTGTCAGCAAGCGAACCGTAAGCTTTGTGCTTACGGCTTTTGACGGCTTATTTCTAACTTCTCTGCAATTTTCCGCTGTGATATCTGCTACAATTATCCTGAACAACAAGATTTCGGATTTGCATGCTGATTTTCTTTCCACCCATTTTGATTTTGTTGAAAGTTCTCGAGTTTTATGTGCCATCGAAAACAATACTTTGTTTATGTCGCGTCAACTGAAACACTGAAAAGTTGTGAATAATATCGCACAGCCCTACCTGTCATAACATGTGAAAACGAGGGTTATTCAGATGTTTTGAAGTCCAGAATTGAAAAAAGCTTTTCAATACACAAGGTGGGCTTTTTTATGCCTATCACTGTACATTTATTTCGACTATAATCACGCGTATTATAGATCTTGCCACCTAGAATACATCCAATGCGTATTATCTGCCATAAAAATCTCAACTAAGTACTAAAAGAAGACGCAAATACTGACATTGAAGAAGAAGAAGAAGAAGATGAGGTTTTGTATAAAAAAGACACTCCTTCAAAATGGTAACAAGAAAATTATGCACTTGCTTCCTATGAGCTTCAATCCGATTTGCCGGGTGTTACGCGCGCGGTTTCGGATGGTAGACTCAAAAATTACACTGTTATTGTTGTTTTACTGTTCATGCTATTGCGCGCATCTGCGCATATCTACGATCAGTGAGTTTAGCGATGTTTGTGTTGGGACCGATCGATTGATCGCTAGGTATGTCCATGTTCTCAACATCTCCCATTCGCATGCAGCTGTACGAGCCTAGCCTTACCATCGTTTCGAAGGTGTGAAAAACGGCGAGGCACCTGGACAGCTGTTTTGGTTTCTGCATTACTGGGTACCTTAGCACAGAGGACGAATGGACGAAGATTCGTTGCTGAACTCCGCTGGAAAGAACTGATCACACCTTTACAAGACCACTCAACATCCAGCTTCAAGCGTTGTTGATGGTTGTCTGTTCTTCCCCCATGGCACCCGGCAGGCGAACGTTCTGTAGACTTCAGTGACTTGCTGCGTCACTTACAAGCATCGGTGACGTTTACTGATCACGGATTCTGGAATGTCAAATAAACTTTTCAGTTTGTTCACCGCATCATCGTGCTTAACCTCGATGGGGCTCATCGGCAGGATATGACTGGTGTACTTCTCGTGTTCTGATGACATAACTTCCTCAACAGCAATCTCATCCATACAAACCAGTAAACGTGATGTTTTGATCTGTACCAAAATTCGATGATAATACTCGCCAACCAATCAAGCATTTGCTTCGGGTTTGTCGGTTGCAACATTGCGACATTGTTGGGTCGGTCGATGGAACATTTTGTTGTTGTTGCTGAAACATCGGAGGCGAATGATTGCGACTGCTGTTGATGGGCATTTACTCAGGGCGGGAGATTTTACACTGCTGGATCCTACTGCAGTCCATTCCCCAGCATTGACTGGAGTTGCGGGTCAATTCCGGACGAAAACATATCGTCGTCGGTGAATTTCTTCCGCTTCTGGATCGATTGACCGCTAAGCATGTCTATATTCCCAATATCGGGCCTTTCTTTTAACTCCTACCATCAGGTGCTGTACAGTCAATGTCAGATTGCCTTAAACTTCTTCTCGCTTCCAACAGTTTTTGGATCGAATTCAGGTTCCGCTTCACGATTGCCTAATATTCCTTGAGCGCTGGTGTCTCGGAAGAGTGTTTGTCCCTGGCCTTTGATCCATAATCTGCTAGACATTCCTGGTTGCAATGAAAATATCGCATTTTAAGCCACAGGTACAGATAGCCTGCCAAATAAGATATTTTTCAGCGAACTGACTGCCTTGAAATTGCCTCCTATTTTTCCCGTGCCGGTTACCTGCCCAAGATACTTGAAATCTGTCTTGATGCATGTTTCGTCGTCCATCGCAACGCAATCGAACTCCGTCAGCATCGTCGTGTGCAGCTTCTGGGATCTTGTTTTTGCTGAGTGGTCACTTTTAACAATTTCGCCTCGGATCACTTCTTTTGCTTGGACGCCAATTAAACTGAAGAGTAAATGTCAAATCAAAACAGAGGCATCAATATGCACGCATACATCTATAATATGAGGGGTGTGTTGATCATTTTGATCGTATAACCCTTCTGGGGGCGGTTGTGGTGGAACCTGTTTGCAGGAATCTGTAGACGATTGCACCAGGCACCGACTACCGACTTCAGATCGTGACAAATTCATCGGGGCAGGTACATGAGCATGAGAATATTCACCTTTCCGATGACTCTCGAATCTTCAATTACAGTAAGGTAACTAACATACAGCTTCTAAGCATTCTCTCGCCTCCTCTTCATTTCTATATTTTGTCTATTTAGTGTGGTTCTAGTTTAAGGTTTTCTTCTCAGCAACTTGCCTTCAGATTACATAACTTGCTTCTTGTCGGAATCAATTTGTTTATTGCAATATCAGAAGTGTTCGATGATATTCTTACTAACAAACGTACGCAGTGTTTATGAACCTCTTCCATATGACAAATACCTTCGGTGTGTCACTGAAAATTGAAAAAAATATTCATTTCCGAAAACATGTCCGATTATTGTTTGTGATCATACCTCCACATAAGCTGTGAAAATCATACGATACTTTTCACTATCATCATCATAAGCACCACACATTCGCCTCGGAGTGTTCTCATTCATATGCTCACGCTCTCACCTCCCCTATCCGTTCCCCTGAAAAATAATAAAAACATTATCAGTATGTGTAGGTGAGCGCGCACCTATGTGTGTATGTGTATGTGTGGAACTTTTATTTTCTGTTGCCCCACAAATATTTCGACGATCACACTCGTTGGTCCGCCCCTCGTGGGCCGCGATTGGATCCACTTCGACTTCTCATTATCGTTATTATTCGTAAGTTTTTACACACATTGTTGCTCTATGTCTATTTTTCTCTCTCTTTCTTTGTGTTCTCTCTTTTTTAATCCAATTACAAACAGGTCTCAGTCTTTCCGTCAGGGTCCTCTGCATTCAAGTAACCGAAGTCAATCACGCACTTCATGTAATGTGAATCAAAGCATCTCGGCTCATCCTTTACTTCCGATCGAAACCGGTTTGTATTATTTTGTTTTTTGTTTTTGTTTTATGTTTTGTGGTTTTGTTTTGATTTAGTTTAGTTTTGCTTATATTGTACACTTGTCTTTTGTTATTTGTTTGAATTTTGTTTAGTTTCCAAATCCACCTTGTAGTTTTCTTTTTGCACCATTTGGTTTGAAAACATTGACAATAGCTTCGCAAATTAGCAAATTTAGTAGCCACTCACTGCGACATAAGAGAATCAAACCGAAACGACGTAGAGTATGTTACCTTGCATTTGTTTTGTACGTAATCGATTCGTTGATTTTTAACCGTTATTAGATGTGTGTTTTTAAGACTAGCATGGGGTCGGAGTTTGCGCTAATCTTGGGTTCTCTCTTGGCCTTTGTAGCGGAATGGGAGCGTCGCAGTCAGAGCAACGTCTTGAAGACGCCTTCTCAGATGAGGAAACCAGCGGATATGGAGGAGGATCACCGACCCGCCAGTCCTACCGGCCACAGTCGTTCTCAGCTCACGGAAGCCCAGGTGGAGACCTATCCGACGAGGAGCTATGCCCAAATGGGCCCGGGAATGGACTCATCCACGGCGGTGGACCAACAGCAGCTCCACCAGAACTCGAGCCGCTCTGTCTCTCCGGGGGGCACATGGAGTTCGCCATACCAGCACAGCAACAACAGCAGCAGCCATGCGCGCGAAGCCGATCGGGCTCGTGCACGTCAAGACGGTCACAGTTCCGGTAAGTACGAACCTGTCATAGTTTTCGCTGGAGATTTTGTATTTCGTTGTTTCGGAAGTGTTTTATTTTCACACGATTCATGTTTATCCTTGGTTTGTACACCCAGCTGTACAGCAGATCAAATTTTCGAGTTTAAACCAAAGTTATGTTCGTCAACTCACCATCAACACGACCAAATTATGAGTTGATTCACACAGTGTAAATTTTCGGTTCGTATAAAAAGTTTTGTAATGTGTTGGAGTGATACAAATTATCCATACTGTATTGTTGTTGTGTCTTCTCTTGTGTATTCGCCGATGATCCCCGTGTGGACTCCGTTGCAGATCTGAGCCACCGCCTCTATGCCACTATGTCCCCCAGTTACATTCATCGCAACCCCAAATATGCCACGCAGCAGCAGCAGCGTCGGGCCTCAGCCGGGCCGCTGGGCCAGCAGGGGGATCGCAGCAGTTCTATGGGGGAGACAACGGTCTCCTCCACCAGCCGGGAGAGTGTTTTATCCCCAGTGGACATTCGCACCAGACGCTCTTCGGCAATCCAGCCACATCAAATGCTGGTCCAATCGGCGGCCAGCAGTTATCAATCCCACAATGCCACACTAGCCCGTTATAGCAATACGAGTACCTATTCGATGTCTAAGTCGATCAGCACCGGAACCAATCTGTCGGACGATATTGTCGATAACATTATCTATTCGGACATTAGCGATCTCTACCACCACAACCAGCGGGCCGCGCAAGCTTCCTCCGGAGCTATGGCTTCGGCGGCCGCTGTTGCTGTAGAGGCTGAGAATGCTAGTGCCGGAGAGGACGATGAAGAGATCATGGATGAGGTAATAGATGAGAATGCTATCCGCCAGACGTACGTAGATGAGGATGACGACGAAGACGAGATCGACATCCGCTATGCTACGGCCACTCAAATTAAGGCCATGACTGGCGGATCCATTCCAGCCACATTCAACAATCTTGTTAACAATGTTAAAAACAATACCGTCGGCAGTGACGATCTTTACGCAACGGTGAATCGTAAGAGCAAAACCAATAAACAACAACTAAATCCGCAGTCGCAACAACAACAACAACAACAACAACAACAACAATCTCAGCTAATTCAAGCCAGTGCGATTCACCACGCTGTTAAACATTTTAGTGACGAATTCATAGACGATAGTATTAGAAATTACAATAGCCATACCAATATAAATGTAAGTAATGTAGGCGCCGCTAGTGCTGGCCAGCTGAATTCCGCCAGTGGTGAACTATTTTCAAGATCTTCAACCCATTTCGAGGAGTACTACGGGGCCAATCGTTACTCCGACACGTCGGATTACTTCAGTCACAGCCAGCCGCACTATTCCCATTCACCAAATTCCCACTCGCTAGCCACCACCATAACGCACAAGAACGGACTCACCGACGATGACGAACGCTACTCCTCGTCACATCCACCCCCTGTACACCCGAGAACTTCCCACTCGTTGCCCCGCAATTCGGAACTGTCCAAAATCGACTCGTTGGACTCCTCGTATAGTGGTGGTGGCGGTGAACATCCGTTCATCGGTCACCACTCACTCAACAATCTTCCCAGTTCGTCCAAAGTCACAAATGACTATCTCCATTATTCGACACTGCTGAAGAACTCCGATGACGGGATGAACAGCAGGAAAACATCCTCCGAGAGATTGGAGTACGAGTTGTCGAACGCAAACATCTACTCGACGGTCCAATACAAGAGTGGATATGACGAGCAGGATGACTATGAAGACGAATACATCGGTGGCTATCAGAGAGGTGCAGATGGCGTTGGGAGAGAAGTCTGGCAGAGAAGTACCTCGTGTAAGGAGCTGTACGATTATGGCTACGATACGGTAGGTCGCGGTGGCAGACCAGATTTTTCCATGCTCGAGCGTGAGTTTCTCACTTCTGATCGAATCGATAGTCCGGTTACACGGTACGATGATTCACGACACTCGATGTACGTTCAGAAAAATCACTCCATGGATGTGAGCCAGGAATTTCTGGCTGTCGACGGTAAAGTTTACTCGTCCAGCTATCCCGGGACGACTTACAACACGATAGATCACAACAGTTACAAACGCCACAATGGCAATCACTATGCGAACTTTGAATACGGCTCCCAAGATGACATCTCGCACGACAGCTACGAGCTGTTGGAGAAATCCGACGATGATATATACTACAAGGTCAAAGAGTCTCACACACGATCCTGCTCGCTTGACTCCGGGAACTATATTCCGACGGACGATGAGAGCGTCTCGGAGCACCAACTGCATCACATCTCACGCTTTGCAAAGTACCGTTCCAGTCTGGAGAGTAAATCTAAGAGTACTGCGGACATCGATGATCTGGACGACATCTTCCTCATGGAAGATCCGAGGGACCTTCCCCGCGAGAAGCTATGCGTGAAGTCGGATGGTAGTTTCTACAAAAAAATCAAGAAAGCGATGGGTTCAAGAACTTCCAGTCCGGAGTCTAGAAGTGATTACTATGAGTCCAAGCTGTCGAAGAGCAGTGACTCGAGTAAAAAGTCGAAGGATAGCGTCTACCACACGGACAGCAATAAGAAGTCCCGAGAGACACTCAAAAGCAAATCTGGATCTGGCTTCAACTCGCGCACATCTAGCCAAGACTCTAGGGACTCTTTCGGGATGGATATTCTGTTGACGAAAAACTATGAAATGCCAACAACGACCAGTAAGAAGGCGAAATATCTCAGTAAACGATTTGATAGCAGTTCGCGGAACTCCAGTCAAGATTCCAAGAGCGATTACTATGACGCCAGTGAGCAACCGATCGAACTGGAGGACATGGAATCCGATGAAATCTACTCTCGGCCGAAGGTTCGCTCCCATGAGCATATCGCGAGCGAGATCGGAATTCCAACCAATAAAAGTTCAAACTCCAGCTTCTACGACAACCAAATTTACTCGTCAACATTTCCCAGTGCTCAAACGAAACCACCGGTCAAGTCAACGTCGCATGTCACCTCCATCTCGCTGCAGAACGTTGAGTTGGACCGTAACGCTCGAAGCTACCCATCGTACAAATCCCCGGAACCGATAATGCCTCAGGCGATGCCAAAACCAATCGATAAGCAGCCTCCGAAGACGACGCACATTTGGCCAGAAGAGATCGAAGGACTGCCAACCGCCATTCCATGTGATGCCCAGCGGGTCGATCGTACGCGAGCCTTCCGCAAAAAGTCTGACAGTGAAAATATTTTCAGCTTTGACAAGGAGAAAATTGAATCGCTCACCAGCAGCATGAACGATGACACGCCAACGACTGCTATTTTGGTGGAGACGAAAACGAAAAGTCCCGAATATCCTCTCACACCCGAGCTGTTGTCAGAATTTGACAAACAGAAGATCGAATCACCCCACGCTTTGCCCAAGCAGACCCGCAAAGAAGAACTAATGGCGAAAACACACTTCGAAGAGTACAATCCAAAGCTGATCCTCGATACCCCAATCCCTGGGGTACTAACGTATACCCACGCTACCGTTGAGCGCACTAAATCCGATCCCAACTCATTGGCAAATCGGCCGCGTCTCGGACCCAACTCTCGACGCCACACGTTGATGCATCAAAAATCCATCGATCTGACTCCGGCAGACTCGAGCGAAGAGGAGTACATGTACAAGCAAATTCCAAGCGCTCCGCCACTGTGCAAAACACATGGCAGCCACTTTGAAATCCCGCAAACGTACGACATGAACATCCCGGCTGTTGAATTGCCACGGAATGGGTTCGAAGTACCGAAGAGCTTCTTCAAGGAGTACGACTGGCGAACGCATAAAGTTTTGAAGGACGACATCCCCTACGTACTGCACAAGCGTCACATCATGAACGGGACCGCTCCGTCACCTGGGCTCGAAAAGCAGCATCGCTACCCGAAACCGAAGAGTCCCAAATCCCCGAAAAGTCCGAAATCTCCTAAATCCCCCAAATCTCCGAAAATAGAAACGCGAGATATGGCGACACAGAAAGAGAACACTCTGCGAGTGAAGGACGACTACGAACTCGAACCGGCAGACAATGGTCAGGGATTCCTCTTCACCCAGAACATCGATCTTTCCAAGGTTGACCCGGTTACGCTGGAAGTCGACAAGTCTTCGCAAACCATTCAGATCACCAGTCCGAAGCGAGACATAACGAAGAAAATGGATCCCCTGATGCTGGAGCAGTTGAACAACAAGCTTAGCCAAATCGAGAGCGATTCGGCAACGAGTTCTCGCACCGATAGCAACCAGCATAAGAAGTTTGAACCGAAGCCAGTCGAGCTTCCGTATCAGATTGAGAAGAAGAACACCGAACTTATTGTGCCGAAGCGTGTGGTGAAGCCTCGTATGGCTCCGGTAAAGACAAAAACCGGTAAGGGGAAGAGGAACGCGAAAACTCGAATCACGTCCTTCTCGTCCGACGATGAAAGCCTCGATTCTGATGACGTGTTTGGTTCAGCGGAAGCAATGCCAACGAAGCTGGAATTTTCACCACCTCAGTCCCGCAAGGAAATGGAACCGATTCTGAAGCACGAATCGAGCAAGATGGCCTCCAATGCGTGGGCTCGCGGACAGACCATGAGTTCGACAGAGATCGAGGGGTCTCCGCCGCAGTGTAGAAAACTAGCTGAGCTGGAGAGTCGCTACAATACGGGCTCCAATCTGAACACCCATCAAATGACCAGCACGGAGTTGAGGAGAATCTCCGAGCGATCATTTTCGATTCCGAGCTCGGAGGATGAAGCGAAGAAGGAGGAATCTACGAAGGGGTATCACATGGCGGAGAAAATCCCTTCACCAATCATCGAATCAATCGAGGTGCATCGAACCGACAGCGAAAGTAATTTCGGGTCTGCGAAGAACCAAAGAAAGGATGTCGTGAAGAAGTTCAAAGAAGATTTCCTGGGAGCGCCCGGTAAAATAGAATCGAAGCTATCTCCCTCAAGAACGAAACTGATCGAGGAAATGATCGATTCCTCGATCGTGATGCGATCGAAGGGTCACGCTCCAATTTTGTTCGCTCATGCTCGCTTGAACCTGAGTGAAGGATCGGCGTTTGCATCGCTGCAACGCCAGAGAGCCACCCAGGAGTCACCAACATCCGGACGACGGGCGAAGAGCCTAGACACTCCTGTGATTTCGCTTCACAAGCTCCCACCGATGAATGCATTTTCCTCCAAAGATGACACTGTGGGTTATGAAGAGGAGGAAGGCGAGGTTCTGGAGGTGAAACCTCTCCAGAAGAAACAGAAAATCATCGAGGAGGAACAAGACGAATCGATACATTCGTGTGCAGATGCGATTGTCGTTACCGACCCGAAGGCGTCCAGGAAAACATCCACCATCGATGATGAAGAGGTGAAGACGGTGCGGATAGAAGACGACGAGTTGGAACTGTTGGATCGCTTGAAGTACATCGAGAAAATTGAGCTGCAAGGGGTGAAGATCAAGGAGAAACGTAAGACAAAGACTAAACTCAAGAGTGGCGATCAGTTGATTTTGGAGATTCCAAAATACAAATTTGAACCTTTCAGCTCGGGTAACAGTTCAATTAAGACGTCACCCGCTATCAGTCGGGCCAGCAGTGTGGAGAGTACTGGGAAGGCACGTCAGAAAACTGACAGCGGTACACAAACTCCAACGGGTGGGGCGACGGCTGTCAAACAGAAGTGTAAATCGACTAGTCCCAAGGGTTCGGAGAAGATCCCTCAGCCGAAGAGGAGAGCTTCCGACGAGGTAAAAAAGAGCGCTGCGAATGACATTCTTCGTACCAAGAGCCAAGAAGCACTTAGTAAGAAAGGAAACGGTAAGGAAAAGTCAAAATCGTTGGAGAAAATGGAGCTGAAACGGCTGGGTAGTAGAGAGAAGAAGTCTGTGGAGGAAACTGAATTGGAGCGGGCCCGTCGAAAGGAACGTCAGCAGAAACTGTACGAATCGGCTATGAAGCAAACTATCAACCTGTTATCTCCGGTTAAGGATCAGTTGCCACAGTTCCCGGCTCCCGAAGATAAAATATCGGTGAAAACAGAAGGCGATAAGATCATTATTGACGCGGAGTTCAAATCGAAACCCGAGGACTCGGTTTTCATCGCTAAAGCGCCCCGAAAACTGGACTGTGGTTTGACGAAGATTAGTCGCAGCTTTGAGGATCAAAAGAGTGTGGAGAAGCTGGATAAAGCCAGCCGTAGTTTCGATGATCGTAGCAAATCGTTCGACGATCATTCGGACCGTTCCGAGTATGGCAATACTGACGACAGTAGCATGGTGTTGAAATCTCCCGCGAAGCTGTCCAAGAGCCAAGAGTTGAAGCAGAAGATCGAGGGCTCGGTGGTTCATAAGAAAATAGAGGGCAAATCCAAGAGCTTGGAGAAAAAGTCCGAACCACAGTATCTGGATATTGAGTATAAAACACGCAGTCTCGACCAAAATTACATCGATAACTACGTAGAAAGTACTTCTCCGGATTCCGATGGTAACATTAATATCAGAAAAGAAGAGGTAGTGAAGGTAGATGTTCATCGCTCGAAGGTAGACCCATCGGAAGCGGATTATGTGAGGGAAAAGGGTGCTCCTGAAGGCGATAGCAAGATGGTGGAAGATCGTTCGAGATTTGACAAGGGGAAAAGTTTGGATGCAAACCTTGACGGGAAGGACAAGACTCCTGCCATTGAAAGACGGTCACAATCCCAACCAGACGAGTTCACGGGAGAGATCGACATGCAGGATATTATTTCCGAACGCCGGACGTTGGATTTGCTGAAAAGAAAGTCCGAGGAGCGAATTTTCGAATCGACGAGTACTTTGACAGACAATGAAGAACCGAAACCATTGAAAACAGGTAGCGACGAGTCGTTGACGGAAGTTAGTGAGATGAAACCGGTGGAGCAAAAGGAATGTTATCTTCCCTGTCGTGTCCCTACGATTGAGTATGAGGAACCATCCATTGAGGAGGACCTAGAGGACCTGGAGTGTGCGCAAGCTAAGGCACGCCAGGAAAAGAAGGAAATTATGGGTAAGCTCAGCTTGGAGCGGAGCCGAAGTGATGAGACTACATCTTGGGTGACGATTGCTAGCGAAGAATACACGGGAACGGACGGAACAGGCCAGCAAGAGATGCAAGAGGAGGAAGAAACTCGAAGAATTGAAACTCAGACAACCTTCGATGACATCAAGGATATCGCTATGCCAGAATCTGAGATATCCACCTCGGACACTACAGTGATTCCAACGAAGACAAGTAAAGCAGTTACTGACACAAAACCATTCGACCGACCGCTTCCACAAATTCCTGAGAAGAAGCAAGTGACCAAATCTCCCCCAGCAGAAGAATCGAAAAGTCTTGAAAAGACAACAGAACCCAAAGAGGCTTCCCAGCGTAGAGGTGATTTTCTACGATTATCCATTGAACGTTCCCGGAGCTCTGATACCGGATCTAGCAGGGAGAATGAAACTAGTCCGGTGCGACAAGACTCGAGCACCTCTCGCGGCAAAGGATCTTTGGACGAAGAATCTAGCCTGAGTTGTTCAATCGCTCGACCGCTGGGAATCTCGCAGGATATGGATTCACTGGATCACTTGAAATGTAACGAACTAAGAGAAGCCATGCTGCGAATGGAGGAGGTCGAAGAAGTTAAGACACCTGTGAAGAAAGCCTCACCAACCCTTGAGAAGCAGTGTCCCGTTGATTTGGGATCGGGATCGGAGCTGGATGTGGATACAGTTGAGGATCGCATTTCAAGAATTCTCCAACGTGATGAAAGTGAATCAAGCTCCGATAATGGAGCCACTCAGCGGCCACGGGTTGTGAAACCAGTGCGAGCAACGCTTATGCACAAGAAGGTGTGCAGGACCGCTCTGCCAAACGAGAAGCAGCAGCAGCAGACGACCGCAGAGTTGAAGTCTGGAACATTGAAATTGTTAAGCGCAAATGATGATCGTAGCTCTCTGGAATCCAAGTCAAGCTTAGAATCGAAGGGATCTCTGGGATCGTTTGAGACTGAAAGTAGTTCAGGTTCACTTGGGGCTGCCCAGCGAAAGGGTGATTTGGTACAGAAGGAAGCCTTATCGACGTGGAGGCCCTTCCCTATCGAGAGTTCCGGAAGTTCGAGTGTTGAAGAGGGCTGGCTTCCTCCAGACCAGGAGAGCTATGAAAGCTTCGATATCGCTACCGAAACAATCGAGCTTCAGCGGGTGACGGCAACGGAGCAGAAAGAATCTTCACCGGACGAGCAGAAGGAAAGCGATTCTGATTTCCAAGATGAATTGAACGACTTCCCAGCCACCTTTGGGTACCCGGAGATGACTTCCGCACTAGGTATCGCCATGAATCCGGTTGATATTCTTGGTTATGGATCGGGATTCGGTATCGGTAGAACGCTATCGAGAATCTCCGAGCGAAGCACAAACTCGGAAAAATCAAGCGCCGAAGAAATGGAAGCGGAGAAATCCAGCTTCGAAGATTTGAGTGTACACGATGAATCGGCGATTTCAAGCGAGCATCAGGCGAGCTTCAGCTCCGATCTGCATTCAAACTCAAACCAAGCGTATATTTCGGATGCCGATCGTCGGACATCAGCCGAAATGCCCGATATACCCTGTGACTCGGCGGCTGCTGAACGACTTTCCGAGATTTATCAAAACAACGTTGTGAAAAATGGTCGCTTTACGGTTTCCAACGTCGCCAGCACTGCTGGGCACAAGGACGAAGAGAAACCTAATTTGCAAGGTATGTCCGCTGGTGGTAGTCAAGACTCGGAAGATTGGCCACTGCCAGAGATCCCATACGATAACACACCTGTCGAAAAGTATGATCCCAGTTTTATTCCGCCTCACCCCGACAAACCGTACCCTAAACCGCAATGGGCAGGATCTGCTGTTACGGGTCATTCCCAAGAATCGGAGAACTGGCCAACGCCTCCGTCTAGCATGTTGGACATCCCGATAGTGGAGAATGTACAGACCTTCCGAGTCAGCGAAGCCCAGCATCCGACCCAGGTAATGCTGGAGTCTTTCACTGAACCTACAGGTGATGATGATTCGGACCCGGACTACGCTGAAGTACCCGATGAAATACCCGAACCTCCCAGGCGTGATTACAGCTTGACTAGTAGCGCATCGACAAAGTCGAGTGCGACCGCTTCACCTTCTCTGTCGGTGGTTCTCCCGTACGAAAATACTGCCTATCTAATGTCCGCCACGACTGAAAAAACAGCCTACGAAGGCTATGAAAACGCCACTTGTCTTAGCAGTACATTGGGGCCCGCAAGCTGTCTACGAACGACGTTCGATGTGTGTTCTAGCCAGAAATCATTCTCGAATCAGGGCATCGGAAAAGAACCAAGCCCGGATCGAGTTATAATATCACAACCAACGAAATCACCCCAAAACCTCAGCCCAATAACCGACGAAGATTTCTTCATGAACGACGATGTATTCATTCCGGGTACCGTGAAGATTGATATATCCCTCGACGATAGTAAGCCCCCATCCGATTTCACCTTTCCAACGAAATTCTCCCGAAGTTCGAACAATTCCGATACATCGATCGATGACATGCTATCCACATCCTGCGGAACCTACATGGAAGATACGGTACGTAGAAATCTAGAGCCACGCAGATTGAGCAACGAATCGTGTAAAAAGTGTAGCCACAGTAGCCATTCCGAGGAGGAAACTAGCTCTTTTGGAACCGATCTGGACGGAACCGTTAAGATGGGCTTGCAGCAGAAGCGTTGTACTCACAGTTCACATTCGGAGGATACATCGATTGGTCTTAGCATCTCCGAGTGGTCAACCGGTACCAACACGGTGAGACAGTACGCGAACCTGTCCGGATCGGACAGCCTGTCGGCTGTGTCCAACCATTCGGGTAATGCCAAAAGCGAGAAATCTAATCACACCAAGAGCAGTGTGAGTTCCATTCACAAATCCACCGAGAGTTTGGAGGAGAAGAGTGGAAGTCTGTCTAGCAGCAACAACAACAAGCGATTCTCGCTTGAGAACATCTCGGATGCGATTAGATACGAGCCGTTCAGCAACTCCGATACGGATAAGTTCTCCTCCGGGACGAAGAGCGATGACACGACGCTGACGCTCACGGAAATGGCACAGACCATCACGGAGTGGTCGACAAGTAGCAGCAATACGCTGATAGCACAGGCAGATGCCCTGAAGCACATCGAATGTAAAAGCGATCGACCGATGACTAGGACGACTTTTGAGTATATTCCTTTGAAACCGCCGAAAGTGGTGAAGAAGCCTATCGTGGATGATAAATCGAACATACCTGCTGTGCACGCGAAGCCCGTTTCCAAGCAGGTAACTCCGGCAGTTACTGTTTCTTCCGAAGTAGAATTGAAGCCACCTCCTCCAGATTTAATTCCCAAAACGCCAAAAGTTGAACAGCCTCAACGACTCCCTCCCAAAATAGTCGACATGATTGTGAAATCTCCCAAACGTGCTGCCCCACAACCTCCCCCAATCCAACAGCAACCTCTCGCGCGATCGCCTATTCCTAGAGGAGAGCCTCTGAACGATCCCGAACCAGAACAACCAGTCATAAACAAGCGACGAACACTGGAGATGATGTCCCAACGTTACGTCAGTCAAGACATTTCCGAATCCGAAACAATATCCGAGAAGCACGATAGATCATCCGAACGTTACCAGAGCCAGGAGTCTATTTCCTCGTCACATCCGAGCAAACCACCGCGCGGAGATTCGCTTCCCTCCGGTAGTTCGGTCCCTATGGTGGAAAAACCATTAGCCAAGCATCACAGCTACGACGACAAAACACTCTCGAAATCACAAATCCGCGAGTATAAATCTTCCAAAATGCGCCACAGTCAATCGTTCCACGAGCATCTGGTCTCCTCGGATCTCAACAAGATTGTGGAGGAAAATCTGGGTAGTTCGTCAACCACCACCACACACAGCAGCGAAGCGACAGCCAGTACGGACAACTCTTCGCCAATGTTTCCCCGGCCGGAGAAGTTGATCCGTTGCTCACCGTATTACTCGAGCAGTTTAAGTTCCGAATCACCCCCCATCCAGCCTTGTCAACAGCCCCCGGTTCAGAAACCACCCCGCAAAACGTCGATTCCTCGCTGTTTGGTCCCAAAAAGCCCGCCCAGTGGAAATGATACCGACAGTTCGTTGGATTTTAGACAGCAAGACCCAAAGCTTCGATCCAGGGGCTACCGCAAAAAAAGGACGGTTCCGCTGAAGAAGAGTCGACTTGATAACAAACCCCTGGAGCATCAGGAAAGTTCCGAGTGCTCGGAGGGGTACTTCCCAGAGATGGAGTCGGGTAGCTCGGATATCCTCGATCAACAGCAGTACCATCGCTATCCCGATTTCGAGGAGGAGTTGGAACAACTGCCGGAGGATTACGAGGACGAAACGTTCCGCGTGGAGAGCGATCGAGAGTTCAAGAACGGTGGTGGTGTGTACCCAAGCGCATCGTATTCCAACAAATTCGAAAGTTTGGATATGATGGAAAACGTGGACGAGATGGGTTTCCCACGGTACGATCGTTTGGGCCACATCACGAATCCGAATCTGTACAAATCGGACACTCCTTCGCCTCCGGTGAAGCCGGCAAGACAGCGTAAGCGTCAGGTCAAACAGCGCGATGACGGCGGTGAAGCGGAATATCTGGGAGTTCAATACACGCCCGAAAGTGGCAGCTGTTCGGAGACCAAAGCCGGTCTTTCGGATGATGTGTGCTACTCGAGTGAAGATAGCTTTGCCGCCGCATACCATCATCACGCGATGGGTGGTGGCGCTCGCTATCAGAAGAACGTCGAGATACCTTATCCGGATTTCCTATCAGACTACGAGAACGAATCGTCATCCGCCACCTGCTCGTACGCCAGGCGGATGGAACACGACCGCCAGCGGTACGTACAGATCGAACACGGAGACAGTGGAAAGCAAGAGGAAGAGAGCATCGGGTTTGACTTGAAGGCGCTGCCACCTCCGATATTCATCGAAGGCGAAGGACTGGACGAAGAAGAGTTGGGCGAGGAAGAAGAGGTGGAAGATAATGCAATCTAGACGCAGGCGGACACACACCGGGTCGGGTTGTTGAAGTATGAAAAGACTGATAGGGGCAATCGATACCAAAACAAACGGATGACGGATGAAAACAAACAACGCAAAGATACTGTTGCAGTCAAAGCTGAGTAACGAAACACCGAACGTCATCTATTAGTGAGATTTTATACTAAGCGCCATCGAGTGTCATCACAGAGTGAGAGGGAGAAATGAAGAAAAAGAGAAACGAACCATTTTAAAAACTGCTAAACTACGCAAAGAAACCGTTAGATGGGTTGAAGATTTTAAATACAAAACAATATGAATATATATTATAACTGTTACTTCAGTCTAATCAAAGTTTAACATTATATATTAATAGAAAGTCACATGTAAGAAGTAACTATAACGAATAAACCCTTTAAAGATAGGAACAGTAAGGTTTACCATTTGCCCATTTCCGGAAGAGAACATTTATTTGGTTCCCCCCAGAAAATTTCTTTACCATATAAATACATAGTGCCAAATTTATTGAAAACTGAGTTCTTCCGATTCAAACTCAACACATCTTTAATTCCCTTTCCCAATTACCCCGTAACGTACGGGAATTTTAGAATGTAGGTAAATATACCAACCAAAAACGTGCATGCAGAACAATTGTTATACTCTCACTAAGCATATTATTACCATTAATACTGGAAACAGCATTTAGAGAAACGATTTTAGATATTATACGGAAAAACTGTGCATTTATATGAGCGATAGTTAATGAATGGCAAGGTGTAGGTATCGAAACGAGTATAATCATCAACAGCCGGCATAAGAAGTTGAAAGAGTACCCAGTGGTGTCTATATGAGATTGCTGTTGAATAAACTGTAACCCCTCTATTCCCCCTAACTAATATTACAATTTATACCAAGATAACGGATCGAAACAAACTTTTATGTTCGTTATTGATTGTTCCGAAGGAACTGATAAAAATGTGTCAAAAATTTCTAACCAAGACCGTTATTGTAATACCTGAAACGGGATTCCGTTCAACGAGGTTCCATTTTTCCATGTGTACCTATGAATTTATACAATCTGTTTGGTGGGTTTAAGTAACGTGACCATATATTTAATAAGAATGAGATGTAATGAATTATTAGTGTTAACCTGATGACCGTTTGTTTTGATGACGAATTTTCAATTGTCGTAATAATTTATTCGAGTGATTACGATTAAAAAAGTACTAATAACAATAACGATAAGGTAATATTCTCAGAATGGTATAGTTTATTATAACAACGTTGTTTACTGTGAGCAAAAGTTTCGCTTTATTGGAAAGTATAACATAAAATATGATAATTTTTCAGAGTATTAAGGCCAAGTTGAGAGATAAGCCACAATAAGATATGGATATAGAAGCGAACATAGAAATATTAGAAGAGTATAAATGCCATAAACCAAAAAAAGGGAATCTTACAAATCCAATCGCATCATCAATTCAATTCATTCAAATTCTACAGTAACAAGACAGCAAGTAGAACTAATGACGCCAAACTCACCCTCCTCTAACTAGAACCAACTCAGACTTAATCGAAATCCAGAGACCCCTGGTCACTGACCACTGACCCCGAAGAGATTATAATGAATAATATACCATGCGCTAGAACGATAGAGGGAAGTGAGGAGAAGTGATCCACAAGAAAGGAGGCAAGGTACGAGGAAGGTAAACCTTATTATTTAGCTAGTCAATAGGAAGCAGTCAGCATTCATGAGCGATTTACTATGCGAAAAACAACATAACCCATTACTGGTAGAATAAATAGCAAGTTTGGAATCTTTAAAGCATTTCGAAAAATTTAAACCCACTTGTGTTTCAATTGGCGCTCGGCTCGCGTTTGTTTGTAAATCAATTTGATGTGACGAAAGCATAGTTCAGGGAACCCTGTCGACTATACTTTCAGCGCAAAGCTTCCACCTTCCTTCCAACTCATAGACTTATTCAAAAATCGTTGAACATTCCTAAGGTACGCACTGATTAAAGTGAGGCTCCATTCCATCAGCATGCATAGGATTCATAGAACTTTTTTTGACTTGAGAGTTAATTGTTTTTAATTAAAATGTTTAGATTATGCTTTATACTATAGGTTAGTTAGTTATTGTTTAGTTTTGATATAAACTTATTTTATTATCGTTCCGTATGAAGCAGACGTCGTACGACTGCGCTAGTACAGTTATTAGACTCAAATAATAAGTTCATTCTCATTATAGACTGCTTTATTAACGTGTCTTAGCATAACAAGCTACGATATTAGAAAAAACAAAACTTATTCACGGCGAAAATGGTTCGGTATTGACGGACTAGTCTAGAAAAAAAACAGGGAAGCTCTGTAGTTACGTTCATGTATTCGGTCATGGAGCTACTAATCTACATAAGGCACAAATTCCGTAACGCTAAAAAATCGGATTTTGCTCAAGTCTAACTTTTGTGGTAAAGTTACGCATGATATAGTTTATCAAACGCAATTTTGGCTAATTTCTTGATGTTCATATCTGTCTTTATAACCCGCGTGATGTTTTGTTCTTGTTCGATTGAAACGAAATTGAAAAGATTTGGGAGCAAACATAAACATGAAACTTTCGGAAGCAACTTATCCATTAAGGTATGTGCACAGCAAAACTTAGTCACAGGAAACTAACTGCATCTTTGATGTTGATCCATATATTTTGGTGACCAAAACCAATCATGAAAATTCAATGTATATTTTATTGGCATTAGTGAATAATTCTAAAATGGAATCAAAGCAACAACAAGTATGTGAGAAAATTCTGCCAAAAAGCGTTGAAAATCCGTCTAGGTTGCATCATGCTAGCGTTCAAAAATACGCAGTAGCGTTCTTAAACGTTCCGAGAGCGATTGACTGTTGATCGTTAACATGGATCCGGTGGTTAGCTTGAATATATCTTCAAACTGACGTGTTTCACGCCTAACCTTTTTGACCAAATCTAACCACATTGATCACATCTTCAGTGGTTTCAGTAAAAACATACTAGGCAATTCTCCCGCGCGATTTGATATGGAACATTCACATGGAACATACTACCAAACAAGCAGGTGACCACTTTGCCCTCTATAACTAATTTGCCCCCACTATCCCTACACCAGCAACGCCAAATTCGCCGACGGCAAAATAAGTTCAAGAGAATAGTTGAAGGAACGGTGACGGGACGTTGTATGTGTAGCGCACATTACTGTGTGGTAATGGATGATGTAACCAACTCATCCTCATACTCATCAAGGTCATCGAACATTTTAAAACCAAAAAGCTATCGAAGTTCGCTAAAAAAGTCACGTTTTCGTAACTTTTATGGATTAACGAAGGCAGTCCGATAAGTACTTAACCTACAAAAAAAATTGGAAAAGTGGTGATTTATTTCTCAACATAGTCTTCTTTCAGCTCGATACACTTGACCCAGCGATGCTCCAACTTCTTCAATCCATCTGAAAAATAAGTTTTCTCGAGGTCTGCAAAGTAGGCCTCCGTGGCGGCGATCACCTCCTCATTCGACTCAAATGTCTACCCGGCGAGTGATTTTTCTTGTTTGGAAACAAAAAAAAAAGGCGCACGGGGCCAATGCTGTAGAATACGATGGATGGGGCAGCAGTTCGTAGTGCAATTCGATCAATTTGGCCGTGGCGACGGCGGAATTTTCATTTTTTTCCACTTTTCTAAAATCTGCGGACACGCCCGCTTCCACACACGGTCAAAACAAAACTAAAGGGCAGTCCGATTCGGCTGAAATTTTGACAGTAGCTGTTTACGAGAATGTACTACGCAGTAAAGTAGTTTTCATTTCAGGAACCGTTTATTCATTTCGTTGACACACAATACAGAATCGAATAAAAATACCTTCATTGAGATTAGCATGCTCAAAGGCAGTTGTTAATTTTCAAACATTGAATGAAAATTATTTTGAAATGTGTTGGCATAGTCCGGATCCGTATATAATTATTACTAAAAAAAACTCAAAACTAATTTTTTCCACCAGAACTTTTGAAAAGTGTAACTCAATAGTTGGACGAATTGCCCTAACAATAAGGAAATAGCTTTTGTTAGTGATAGTGAAAAATATGATCATAACGCTGAACCTAACTGTCCTGATTATAAATTAAGATATTGGATTTTCATCGAAAACGGTTGAAATCGGTACCTCGAATAGCTTCAACGGCTCAGGATGGAGATTGAGCCGTTGATAATCAACCGTGCTTGAAATCTCCATATCCACCAAGTATGTAAAATTACCCTTGACGAACAAACGACTTAATCCGGCAGCGAAATTAACAATATTTACCAAGCCCACAAATACATTACAGGTTGCATTTTCTCCCAAAAACGGCTCCTAAAAAAACGCGAAAAAAATCATTACTAGACACTGTTTTCGCTCACGATTTTTTACCACTTGGACAAAATTCGTTACACTTTTGCTTAGAATATTCATTTGATATGGATAATTTGATTTTCATTGATAATTTTGTCCCTTAAGATGTGTTTATTTTTCCCGTCGAAGAGAAAGCGTCATTTTCTACAGATGAAAGATGATGTTTCTAATGTTGATAATTTATGTATTTCAACCTAATTAGCTCTGCTGAACATTATTTTTACATTTAACGCTTACAATAATCAAAATAAAATCCATTTCTTTTGTGAAACTACTTGCTACTTGCTTCGATGTCCCGAATAGTAAATCAACAGGCCTTCCCGAAATCTGTCAGCCATCCGTCTTGAATGGATGTTTCAGACTACTCTAATAATTGCCCTTCTCGTACAGTATAACACTGTGGCAAAGACTTAAGCCTAGTTTATACGGTGCGAGTAAGCATACGAGTCGGTCTAGTCAGTTACTGCAGTGCAGCTACTCACACCGTGTGAACACATCATGCCTATTCATCCGGCGTGCGAGCTACTTCAAAGTTTTTTGGTTTTACTCGCACTCGCATCCCTCAAAACGTCAAAAACAGCATTTAGCGAACGAATCAGGGATGCCAAATGTAAAGAAATGTCTTCATTTTGAAGATATTCAAAAATATGCGAAGCTATGAACAGACTTGAAAAATATTGGAAAAACAAATAAAACCTTCATAGTTTCTGAACGGAACCGGAGTTATTTTGTTTTGCACGCTGGCGTGGCATGCTTTTTTTTTGAGATAGTTTTCTTGGAAATCTAAATATAAAACCATTATCAGACACAATCTTCATTCAAAATTCACTCACCATTTGCAAAAAAAAAGTGTTGTTCCAAGAAAAAGAATACATATATTCGATTTGAAAAAGTCCATTTCCATTAATTTTTTTATTTTTGACGCGTATTTATTCCACCTGTGAAACTACTATCATTTTCATTTCATAAATTGGTACGCGAAGCTGCTGTCAAGGCGAAATAAATAAAATTAGATAAAAATTTTAGACTCCCATTGCTATGTATGTGATGCTATATCACATACTTTCTGAATTATTTTAGCTATGGATGCTTTCGAGATTCTAAAAAATATCGACATTAATCTGAACGATATTCCAGAAGATAATTACATCAATGTCATTTCTAATTTCACTGTTGCAGGTATAGCATCCCTCATGAGTGTATCTTGGCGTTGTATTTTTGGAGCAATTAAATCCAACAGTGTTTCCGCTTGTTCTGGTATTATTCTTAACACTGCTCTGTACTCTCCGGGATCATCATCGTAGAGTTCCTTCAATGTTATATTTGTTGCTCCTTTTCTTTGCATCCAATTCCTGGTCCGAATCCTTTTTTTTCTTTCTGATTTTTTCGGATAGTACCTTCAGTTCAAAGAAATTCAACACAAAGTATTTTTAAACACGGTCAGCATGTGTTTCGCGATAAAATTGTGTAATCGTAAATCCAACTGAAAACCTGAGACGAAAACTGCCGATAGAGAAGTCGATTTCGGATCAATCATCTCACAAATTCGGACCTGATTGCTGTTTCTGACTATTTGATGGATATTTGAAAAATCTTCTGGCATCCCTGATAAACTCGTGCTGTAGTATCAGTTTCTCGTCAGCAGCTCACACCGTGTGAACGGACAAGGCGAGTCAACCAATTGTCAGGCGAGTTCACCGGGTCAGTAGCTGCTCGCTGTCAAGTCAGCTACTTGCAACGTATAAATGGGCCTTTATAGTTGAATTCTACGTATGTTTCGTCGTCCATTATTAAACACTTCGAATTCTCAGCAAACGTCGTATCGTATAGATGACGATGATTCCCGTTCTGACCGGGGGATTTTTCGTCAAATAAATTTCCTTCGACTTGCACTGTGGTCACGCGTATTCAAAAGCTTGCCCCTCGGAATACATTCAAGGCGTGTTATATGGCTTAAGAAATCTCAACCAAGTATTAATAACTTTAACTTTAATGATAAATGACGCTAGTTAATGCACACGTTGAGACGGCAAAAGTTCCACAAAGGAACGTTAACGCCATTCAAGAAGAAGAAAGCCCTGATCAACAGGCTTCATTCCTCGCTGCGTATATTCATTTGGGGCAACAAAAGTGAATACTGTCATTCGGTCAGGTATCTGAGTCATCCATGCATGTTAGGTTATATATTCGTGAATGGGTAGTAGCATGACACATTGTGATTTAATGTCATTAAATGTCATTTGACATTAAAACTGCAGTGGTATGTATTCTTTTTCACTCTTTATTATGCATTCAAGTGTAACTGCACACATACATCCACCTCCTCACTCACCACTCATACATGCATACACGATGAATGGTATTTAGACGCATTGCTTATATCAAAGCAGCCGTCAAACTCTCCCCTATCAAATCCGAATGTGTTGAATGAACGTTTTAAGCGGTGAGCGTTTCCCGTGAACATTCCTCCTCCTGAATGGCGTTAACGTTCCCTGTGGAACTTTTGCCGTCTCAACTTATGCATTAATTAGCGTCATTTATTAACACATAGTTGAGATTTCTTAAGCCAAATAACACGCCTAGAATGTATTCCGAGGGGCAAGCTCTAGAATACGCGTGACCACCGTGCAAGTCGAATGAAATTTCTTTGACGAAAAATCCCCCGACCAGAACGGGAATCGAACCCGAACACCCGGCATGATAATGTGAGACGCTAACCACTCGGCCACGGGTGCACTGTTCTTTAATTACGGGACGATGAATATCTAATGAATAAGATGAAAAAAAAGTGGAAATGTCATATGCCATTTTTGGTTCAACGGTCGTTTGACTGTTGATTTTATGATGTTCATTATTAACACAGCACATACGTCTCCGTAAATAGTCATTCGATGGTGACCATTAGCAAAACTGCTCCGAGCAAGTCGATAGTATTGACCAAGTGATAGCTATCGGTGCAACTGTCAGAGTTTTTCGAGCTGCTTGGTTTGCTTGTTGCATACCTTCAAAGAATTATTTTGTTTTGGTTTGTGTCCCTGATATTTTTCATTGGAAAACATTTCAGAAACGCTTAAATATATGCAATCGCAGCACATAAAATTCGAGCTCGGTAAGATGATGATGTTGAATTAAAGAGGCTTTAAACTTTTCAGTTCATTCGCCTCTAAGGCTAGCAACGGTTGTTGTTGAAGAGAGAGGCCCGAGAAAGGCTATTGTTAACGATTCTTATCTTTGTTGAAAGTCATTATTCTTCGTTGTAAAACTGCCGATGTAGAGCTTAGATTATTAAAAAACTGGGGCACTTTCGAACGTATGTATATTCTAACCATTATTTCATTTTCTAAGGATGGACCAAAAATAAGAACATTTATATTTTATGAAAAACTGAAACAGATCATTCTTCGATAATTCGAAGAAATTCTCTGATTCTCCTATGGGGTGATTCGCCCTCTTCGGTCACGATCTGCCAGCTGGTTGCACCAATTCTTCTCCTGACCAATGTCACTGGTGACTGCTCCCGCTTCATTATCCCCCGATACTTATCGATGAACAAGACTGGGGACAATTTGATGGATTGGGCGCATTCAGATCCAATGTCGTTGTACCATTGTAGCACATCCTTTCTGTAATGTCAGCTGGCTAGATCTGGCCAAAACGTAACTGAGCCATCATGAGATCCAATAAAGGGTAAGTTGAATACATCCGGATTAATAGTTTCATTCGTCACAAAAACACAGGACAGAGATCTTGACAGATCTTGATTTTTTTCTCGAGCTTCTCCGCAAAAACAAATTTGAAACTGTAGAATTATAAGTTTCATTGTCTATCAAGACACATTCATCGCGTTTCCGGTCACCTTGATTCTCTGGTCACCGTTTGTAGTTTGAGACTTCAATTGAGTTGTTTTCTTGTTCGGCAACACTTGTAGCCTTCCGTTAACTGATTCGCTGAATATTCAACGAAAGTTTCGTTTCCGTTTCCGACTCTCGACTGCTGAATAATAATGGTTGTATTCTACTTTTGCTCACTTTCCACCAACCCGAACATCACCCGTACATTGTCTGTCTCGAAGCACTCAAGCTTCTCAAGCACTGTGTATTGTTGTAGTTCATCTTGCGCTCGAGCATCTTACGATGTCCGTGCAATCGTAACAGACTCGATTTATTTATCTCAGTGAAATACAAAAACCACGAGGAACGCAAGCTGAACGAACCGGCCCAAACCTGTAGATTATCATTGACGTCTAGAGGATTCACTGTTAGTCCCATTCGATCATACCTCCGCATCTTGACGCATCTTCGCGACGCTCTGCAACTATTGTTTTGTATCCGCATGTTTTATGAAAATAAATCATAGAAGCATGCCTTACACAAAATTATTAGTCTTTCTGAGATTAAAATACTTCACATCTTCGTCAAAAGCATTAGGTGTACCGGTAAGTATATGTCAAAAAGTTGAAGCGTAAACAACATAGTTTTTTTGCCACTTCGAATATGTCGAATTTCGTACCAACGAGAGTGTTTTTGCGGGGAGTGTTACTTCATTACTTCAATATGAAGAAAAAAGCTGCGGAAAGTCATCGCATTTTGGTGGAAGTTTATGGTGACCATGCTCTAACTGAGCGAACGTGTCAGACGTAGTTTGCACGGTTTAAAAGTGGTAATTTTGACTTGGAAAACGAAGAACGTTCCGGACCGCCAAAAAAGTTTGAAGATGAAGAATTGGAGCCTTTACTCGATCAAGATCCGTCACAAACGCAACAAGAACTTGCAGATACACTTGGAGAAGCTCAGCAAACCATATCCGATCGTTGAAAAGCAATGGGAATGATCCGAAAGATGACATTGGGTACCGTATAAATCGAAGCCACGAGACGTCAAACGCCGTTTTTTCACGTACGAACAACTGCTCCAACGGCATAAAAGAAAGGTTTTTTTTTCTGCATCGAATCGTTACTGGCGATGAAAAGTGGGTCCATTAAGACAAACCTAAACGTCGGACAACGTATGGATACCCAGGCGATCAACATCGACGGCCGCGCGGAATATTTACGGCCAGAAGGTTATTCTGTCTATTTGGTGGGACCAGCTGGGCGTGGTGTACTATGAGCTGCTAAAACCGAATGAAACCATTACGGGGGACCTCTACCGATGACAATTGATGCGTTTAAGCCGTGCACTGAAGGAAAAACGGCCACAATACGAGCAAAGACATGATAAAGTTATTTTGCAGCAAGACAATGCTCGCCCGCATATCGCGAAACCGGTCAAGACATACTTGGAAACGCTAAAATGGGAAGTTCTATCCCACCCGCCGTATTCTCCAAACATTCCTCTATTCCGTCCGATTACCACCATTTTAGATCGATGCAACATGGCCTGATTGAGCAGCACTTTTCCAATTTTGATGAAGTCAAAAATTGGATCGATTCGAGGTTAGCCGACAAACCGACCGATTATTTCCGTAAAGAGATCCGTGATTTGCCAGAAAGATTGGAAAAAGTTGTGACTAGGGATGGGCAATACTTTGAATATTAAATTTGTAATGATTTTTGCAGAATAAAGCATTAATTTTTGTAAAAAATACGAAGAAACTTGCCGGTACTCCTATTACGAATCAGGCTTGAACGGCATTTGCTGTGCGAGCTAGAAGAAGAGAACACAGAAGGGTATAGTTTTCGGACGAGGAGAGCTGATTCCAAGACACCATGGATTCCTCGCTTAAAAAATTTGTAACCATCTACTGATCACGGTGTATTTGAAGCAACAAAACGAAACAAATCGCTACTCGACCATTTTGAGGAAATGGTTCGAAAGCCAAATAACTTTTGAAGAAAACTTTCTTGTATTATTAATAACTCTTTTGAATTTATTTTCATGAAATTATATTTGTGTCTCGTTATTATAGCATTTACATTAATCGTTGGTTTTCAAAATGTATTTTTATTTAATCATTGCATGAGCGTTATTTATTATTAGCAACAGGTTTTATTTTCTCAGTTTTATATAATTTACCTTTATTTTTTTATTCGCTTTATTTTCGGTTTTCCCATCACCATCGCACCATCTGCCCATCTACGCTTCCACACAGATGACTACCACGGTATCAACGGCAACGTCTCGCTGGATCGTCGCAGTGAAATTGTGCAGTCTCCGAACCGGTACGAGCTCACTCTTGGTCCCAGCAGTCCATCCGATCGGTCCAACAATAATTCGCTCTCGCGATGCAGCGAATCCGGAGGGACATACGATTTGGGCAGTGCGGAGGCGAGAGCTCGCAACGCACTCAATGGCAACGGACTGCTGCACACAGTGGATGAGAATGTGATTAATAACAACATTAACAACAACAACAACAATTCGCATCATCAGTATCAGAACCAGGATCAGCCCACTTCACAGCATGGTGGTTCATTGACGATGATTGCCGGAGGGAATAACGGCGTGAGCAATGGGTCGGGTACGTTGCGATCTATCGATGAGGAGATCAGGAAGAAGAAATGGCCCACCGATCGGGCGTATTTCCTAGCGAAGGAACTGCTGATGACCGAGCGAACGTACAAGAAGGATCTGGACGTGCTCAATACGGTAATGAAGATATGCTGCAACAGCTGAAGTGATGTTTTGGAATGTAATATTGTATATTTGCAGTGGTTCCGCGAGGAACTAACACCGGAGGACGTGGAAAATCTGCAACCCCTTTTCCAGTATTTCGATTCGATGCTTGAACATCACAGTGTTTTTCTGCGCGATCTAGAACACAGGATATTGCTGTGGGAAGGCCGTGGAGGTCACGAAACTCATCGAATCGGAGATGTGATGTTGAAAAATATGGTCGTTCTTCCGGTTAGTTTTATTAGCCTCTTATACTGCACGGTGACTTTAATGCTAATGAAAATGTTTTCAGATTTACGATGAGTACGTGGAGAGCCATCGGGAGGTACTGCAACGATTGAACGACCTCTACGAGAACGACGAACGTTTCCAACAGACATATCGTGACTTTGAGCAGCAGAAGGTTTGCTACCTCCCGATCTGCTATTTCATCCTGAAGCCACTGCACCGTCTACTGCACTACCAGCTCTTGCTGGAGCTTCTTCTGGAGCACTACGGCGAGGAGCATTTCGATCGCACAGATTGCCACGGTACGCTAATGATGCTTACCCGTACCACGGAAGTGGTTCGCCGCGAGCTGGCCTCGTCTGAAAACTACACCCTTCTGTGCGAAATTCAACGCGATATTATCGGGTTCGACACGCTTGTCCAGTCCGACCGGAAGCTCATACGTCAGGGCTGTTTACTGAAACATTCCAAACGTGGTTTGCAGCAGCGAATGTTTTTCCTCTTCTCCGATATTCTCCTGTATGCCTTCAAATCGCCGGTCACACAGAGTTTCAAAGTGTTGGGTCACGTTCCGGTGCGGGCACTTCTCACGGAGAATGCCGAACATAATGCGTTTGTGATATTCGGTGGTCAACGGGCGATAACTGTCAGCGCGGGTACCCCAGCGGAGATGACACTTTGGCTGGAAGAGCTCACCAAGGCGGCGGCTAATGTCAAACATAAACCACAAACCCATCTTCCGCTGGTGTCAATTAAATACTGCTGTGAGTATTGATCATGTTTGTTGAATCTGAACTTTTGTTTCATCCTGTAACTCTTTCGTGCAGCATCATCTGAGGAGAATCTAGAAACGTGCGGTCTGAGCAGTTCCCCGATCAGTCCGCCTGCAAAGCCGCCATCATCTAGGAATAACACCGCCCTTCATGTGTGTTGGCATCGCGGTGTCACCATTTGTCTGGAGGATCACTTACGAGCAGGGAGAGTTAGTCCAAACAAATCTAAACATTACCTCAGTATTCAAATCTTCTCTTGTCTATTTACAGAATCAAATATCCGGATATCTGCTTCGAAAATTCAAGAACAGCTCCGGGTGGCAAAAATTGTGGGTGGTACTGACCTCGTTCTGTTTGTATTTCTACAAAAGCTCAGACGATGCAGCACTTGCCAGTTTACCCCTCCTGGGGTATTCGGTTGGTCCACCAGGAGTTCAGGATGCCGTACAGAAGGAATACGTATTCAAACTGTCGTTCAAGAATCACACCTATTTCTTCCGGGCAGAAAGTGAACACACCTACCAGCGGTAAGTTTTGGTTGGACAATATACATAATATTTTATCGTTCGGTTCTAAACCATTCCATACTATCGCAGATGGCTGGAGGTTCTCCGCAGTGCCACTCAGATGCAGGACCTCAGGTTAACTTCGTGCGGTGTGGGTGGGGGTAGCAATCATCACAACAGCAATAGCAATAACAGCAACGGTAATGCCGCATCATCATTAGCCTAGGTAAATCTCATCACACACACGGGGATGAGAACAATACACAAATAGAAGGAATCAAGTCAATCATTATTCTAGTGTAGAATGCGAGCAGCTCTAGTTTAGCCTCTAGCGAAACTGTTTTTTAAAGAGAGCATGAAAAAATGCTTCCTCAAAGGAAGTGATACCGCTGTCTGTGGGTCGAAAACCGATGATGAAATCAGCTGGTCAATCGATTACCTTTCAAGGGGGCGCGTTGGGAGATTTCTAGAAGTGTTTTGCCTGAAATTTGTTTCGCGCGGTGATGCGGCAGTTTGCAATCGTTTAGATAGGGCAGCTAACTACAAGTATGCCAATCGACTGGAATCTAAGTAAAGATGAAGATTATTTATATACGTATATAATAATATTTGTTTCCAAGAGTTTCCCCCCCCCTGATGCAATGATTAAACTAGGAACCAGTAAAACAGATTGTGGCTGAAGGAACATTACAAATTTATGAATAAAAGTGTTATATACACCGCACATGCTGCACTCCTGGAAGGAACCTAAGCGCATAATAGCAATTTTGAGAAATCCCGCCCTTAAATTCTGGAACATTTGCGTTTGTTCAACGTGAGTCGTTCGGATACTTTCGAAGAAATATTGCACGTCAAACCACTATAGCGATGATCATACGCATAACGCAAGCAGGTGAGTAGCTCTGGCTCCCAAAACGATTTTTTTATGGATAAGTTGCCCATTGTCAAAGGTATTTTCACAAACTGAGAGAATTCTTAAATTTACTTCTGCTTTATATCGATTTTTCGGGGATAAGAAGTGTCTCTAGATTAACCCGTTTCACGTAACCATCCCACTTCTACACCCTGAGTAACATGAGATAACAGTCACTTGTTTTTTTCTGAAAATCACCTTGCTTTTTAGCTCCTATTTTACACCCGAATCGATGACCGAAGTGGACATGATTTCATATCTCATATGTATAGCGAAAAACTATAGTAATCACAAACCATTTGCCATCACAAGAAATGTGGGTGGAGCCATCTCACGTCATTCGCCGAAAAATGTCGACAGAAGTCCGAAATAATCCATTATTTTTGCATGAATTGAAGGCTTTATTCAGGATAGTGGAATGACCTGATTTAGGTCAAATGAGCATCACCTTGTTCGATAACTTATCATTTAGAGGATAATTCCATTGTGCATCTATACATTTCCCTATTGGCCTTCGCTTCAATTTCTTGATCATTCAAATCTGATGAAGAAAAATTACAACCGTGATGAATAATCAGATGCGATGAAGGTACCTGTTACGGACCCAGCATAAATAGTCGGGCCGGAAATGTTGGCGCAATGTATGTTTAAAAACGCAACAGGCGAATCTCAACTAATTCGGCCAAGTTAAATCAATGCCAGCATGAGGGAACCACGTGTTTTTCTTCCTTTCTTTCTCTCTCTGGTTTGTATGACTTCTGATAAGCGGCGCATAATTATAACGCAATCAAACCTAGCATCAGATAGCGCGCTTTGCGAAGGAAAGGGAATAGGGCGAATGAAACAAATGTTTACGCGGCTGGCGTAGAGATAGGAATAGAATTAGAAATTTTATTGCTGGCAATTAGCTAGATGTTTCCCACTTGAAGCCTTTTCGTGAATATATGTTTAGGTCTCGTCCCTTATCGCGCGTGGAATGAGTGCGAAGGACGAAGAAAAAAGAGGAACAATCCAATGAACATGCATGTTTATTTAGGATCCCTCACGGGTGGCTTAGTGAAAGATGGAATAGACATAGAACCGCGCAAACAAGTGGGATGAATTTTATGTACCAAATAGGCAGGCGGATAACCGATACGGTTTCGGTTATCTGAGTAGGAGAGGGAGATATTCTCATTTCCTTATAGATTTAGACATGGTTAAGAATTCATGTGTATACAGTCAAAATTCTTGTCCAGTATGTTAGCTCAATTAGTTCAAGCAAACGAAACATAAGTTCAACAAGGTTGAAGTTCAATTCCTTCAACCAATCAATTCAATTCATTAGATAAGGTTCAGTTCAAGAAGTAAGGTAAAATAAAGCGAGAAATCCCAAAACCGAAAAGTAGTTCACAAGGTTCGCTCGGACGGACCATTCTAGAGCCGTCGGATCACGAAGTTTTGCGTCTACCCTACCCTAGTTATCAAAGTTGTCTCTTGGCCAGCCAGACGATTTAGCAACTGTTTGCGGACGTACTGATTCCGAACGTATTGTTTGCGAGCGATATGTGTGCAAATGAGTGCAGCTGAACTGAATAGAGGAGGTGGAAATCATATTGCATTAGAGATGAACCAGCCTTTGGCTGAAAATCTCTTTAATAAAGAAAGAAAAAAAAATCATATTGCATAACTTGGAAAAAAATGTTTTTGCGTTGTTTTAAATCCATTATTTGGTCTTTTGCCTGTACGTGTTATCGTGATTGCTTATATGATTGATTGTTTGTGAAAATGATAAGTCGTTACTGGATTACTTAACGGTTTAATTTAGCTTCACCCGTTTGTATGTACGTTTGTAGCTTTGCAGCTTTGTAACTTTGTCTGTAGCGCTATCCCACATTAATACAAATTTGACCTCTTTCCTGTTGACCAATTGATCTGAAATTTGGAACACAGCTTTATCTTTGCAATCATTATAAAACTGCGTATTCCATGATCTTCAAAATCCAAGATGGCGACCGCTACAAAATGGCGGATTACATATTTTCTCAAAATCTCATCAATATGGGTTTTTCCAAAACTTCATCAATATGGGTATCAAATGAAAGGGCTTGGCTAGCAGAATACAGTTGTTTATGAAAAACCCAAATCCAAAATGACTGCCACCAAAAAATGGCGTCATATATTTTTTTCAAAACTCCATCATTATGGGTATCAAATGAAAGGGCTAGTAGAACACAGTTATTTATGAAAAATGTAAATCCAATATGGCGGCCGCTGCAATGGCGGACCACATATTTTCTCAGAACTCCATCAATATGGGTATGGGTATCAAATAAAAGGACTTGATTAGTAGAGCACATTTATTTATGAAAAATGCAAATCCAAAATGGCCGCCACCACAAAATGGCGCCATATATATTTTTCCTTTCGAAAGCATATCAATATGGGTATCAAATGAAAGGGCTTGATTAGTAGAACACAGTTATTTATAAAATATTCAAATCCAAAATGACCACCACTACAAAACGGTGAAACGGTTTTTTTTTCTCCAATACCCATCAATATGAGTATCAAATGATAGTGCTATAAGAACGTAGTGGATCATGAGAAACCCAAATCCAAGATGGCCGAGTCCCCAAATAACCAATTATTTTTTTAAATGGTTTCATATATTTAAATGTCTGTGGGGTAGGTACCATGTATTTTTGCAATCCCCTCAATGTCGGTATTAAATGAAATGATATTGAATACAGTACATCATAAAAATATTACGAGGAAAATTAGTTAAGAATTAAAATAAAAAAAAAAGTTGAATGGTTATATTATAGAAAATAGGGTAATCATACAAATTATGTACTAAAAACAAGAAAATAAAATAAGTAAAAAAAACTTTTTAAGTTAAACGGTTCCTGTGATTAAACATAATAACAATACAGATAATGTAGTAAAAGCTAGAAAATAATTAGGGAAGTAGCAGTTAGCAGTTTGCCACTCGCCACTCGCTGCAACTGCCTGTTGTCTTGATGTCCACCGAACCGAATGTGTTCTGTTCCGAATGCGGGTTTTCTTATCGTCGCGAGCAGCTTTACCAGCTAACTCGATCACTTCGGCGGCCGAAACTATATAACGCCGGCTAGGTGGACTGGTGCACTGGTACTAACGCGCTCGGCCTAGCTACCCTTGCGGGGAACTCCAGATCAACACGGTTCGAGCGGGATTTTGCCTTTGTGATGCGAACCGATGTGGTGTTGATGCGATCTATTGAGAAATGCTCGAGTTATAAGCGTTCCAAATCTTGCATTTTTTCCTACTTGTTCAGTGCCTAGATTTCCATTTCACCCCCTATATCTTCCGGTTAGACGTAGTCCTACGTCAAAATGTCCAAAGATATCAATGCTAGGATATGAATAACAGTCTATGTATGTTGAGCTCCAGCTAACATCCTTTGTTGTTCTTGATTCCAAATTGATACCACTGAACGAAAGAGCGAAAGAACGACTCAAAGGTACTGGTTCACTTAGAATAACGGCTAGTGACTGAACTGTTCATCAAAGTGAACTGTTTTGCTAATTTGCACTTTTCATAGCTGATCTTCCAGCCCATAGTCTTGTTTGCAACGTAAAACCTTTTTTGACGTAGGATTACGTCTTTCGGGAACATATTGGGGTACAAATTGAAAAACGAATATCGATCGCATCGTGAAAAATGTCCAATTTCAAACGCTTATTGCTCAGTCATTTCATGACGGATTGATGAGATTTTTACATCAAAACATTGCGGCACTCTATAACAATTTTTCACCTTGAATAAAATAATATATATCATGTAATTAACTATCGAACAATTGAAAAATCTCAACCCCTATCCAAACAATACTGATTGGTCGAAATTGACGTCATTTCTCTTTCGCCTGCTTCGCTTCTTTCGTTCCCCGATAAGTCAAATATTTGCATGGTGAGCGAGTGGGGGGCGCCTATTTCTCACATACCAACTGATATAAAAGGACGGTAGCATTTTTGGATTTCTCATTCTCGTTCAACGCTCAGATCGGCAAACATCTGGGCTTCTAGTGTGCAGTGCTCTACAAATCAACCAACACCATACGGTGCGGCAAAGGAGAGGAAGCCATCGGCAACCAACGATGGATGCGGTGTGGCAAAGGGAGACAAGAAGAGGAAGCAGCGGAGAGCATCGAATTAAATCTAGTGTGCATTGCTGGTGCGCTCCTCTTCACATCAACAATTGGATGCGGCAAAGGAGGCAGAGGAGCGAAGTGCATTGCATCGCATCGTATCATACCCGCCTATCCGTCGTTTAGCTCGTCGTGGTGGTGCCAATCAAACCCTCGCAAATCGACGCACAGAAGCCGATGGCGCTAAAGTCAAGGAAAGAATCGGCGAATCCGTAAAAGCTACCGCTCCCAAAACTAAACTGCTATATCCGACTGAAACGCAGTAGATTCCGTACAACCCATTAAACCATTCCAGTCCTTCTCAGGACTATCAATTTGTTTTGAAACAAAAGAGTTTATTTTACTGTTTTCCACTTACCACAAAAACTATATAAAACCGATCAAAAATACTGTTTATTTTTACATTTTCTACTAACAACTAACATGGAACGTATCACGTCAAAAACATACGTTTCATCAACCACCTTTTACTGGATCTGGCGAAAGAAGCGAAGGACATATGCATGCATGTATATAACGGAACGCTCCAGTCATACACAGCCCGTTTGGGACGAATGACCTTTAGGTTAAAGTCCCTTCAAAATCAAGAACGAACGATACACAGCCCGTATCAGACAAATGCATGAAGGAATTCTATAAAATAATATTTTCGCGGTGCCTTTGCGCCAACTACACGGGCGAGTAGCACCATACTAGCAAAAAATGTCGAAGTTCGTGACATCTGGTAGCAATATTTTTCTTCTTTTGAATTATAGAGACTTTAAACTTTACGTTCATTCGTCTCTAGCCCTGAGAAGGGCTCTTGCGAAGAAAACTAGTTCATACTCTTATTCGACCTATCTTTAGAAAGACATTTTCATTGTCGCTCAGCACTCCTCAGCAAACGAGTCTGCTTTCGGCGGCACCAAGCGACGCCATGAGCAATATTTATTTAGGGAGGCAGATTAATCTCCCATCGAACTAGCAGGCCCGAAGGCAGTTTTAAATTGACAAAATTAAAATGTATTAATTTTTTTTATTTTGATTTTTGATTGTTCAAAACAATTACATAAATTTTTATATATATTGCCTGATGTTTCTACTAAAACACATCATTCAAATACATTTTTTTCATGCACAATTTTCATATAAGATTTTTTGACGTTGGATTACGTCTTTCGGGAACATATTGGGGTACAAATTGAAAATCGAAAATCGATTACATCTTGAAAATTGTACAATTTCAAACGCTTATTGCTCAGTCATTTCATGGTGGATTGATGACATTTTTGCGTCAATCGATTTCGGTACTCCATAACAATTTTTTATATTGAAGAAAATAATCTCATCCCCTATCCTAACGGAAATACCCACTTCTGATTGGTCGAAATTGATGACACATGCGGCGAGTCCCTAACAGAGACATCAAAACCAAGCTGCCTGGGGAAAATCGGTATTGCAAATCCATAAAGTAGGGTGAGCTTTTGTTTCTATCGAAATGTGTTCCCTAACAGAGACAACAAAACCAAGGTGCTCGGGGAAATCGGTATTGCAAATATATGCAAGTCGGAGGTTGCTCCATGAAATTTCATATCAATGACCGATCGTTTATTGTGAAAAATTTAGCACAAGTGTAAGTGTAAAATTGTATATGGTAGCAGTTGTGCTAAGAATGACTTGATATATGAAACGATTTATTTTAATTTCCTAAAATTAAAAACCAAGGCGTGTTCCCGCTCGAGAACGGGTCGTTTAGTTTAAGCTGTTTGTTTTTTGTGTTCATTTTCACCCGAGGGAAGTTTATACGGCGAGAAAAATTGGAAAAGTAAAGAAATATTCGAAAAAGTGATTTCCCATATCCTCTATATATAGTATTAGTTGTTGTTAATCCAATTAAAATTGAATTGGGTTGAATAAACACTCAGAAAGTAAAAAATATAAAAAAGAATACCTTTTCCATTTCAAATATGTTTTCTCTATATTAAAGTAACATGTTTTTACTGATGAGTAAAAATTATAATTGTGTTCGGTATTGGTAATTGTCTTATGTTACATTGTGTTCGGTATTGGTAATTGTCTTATGTCATAATTGTCTTATGTCTCGGACACAACCCTCCTGTGAATTTTTTTTTAGATAACTTATCTCACTTCTTGATTAGACGAATCTAGCCAGCTTCTTCAATGGCACTAACGTTCCTAGAGGAACTTCGCCGTCTCAACGTAGTATTACTTGCGTCATTTTTATTAGTACTTAGTTGAGATTTCTATGCCAAATAACACGCCTTGAATGCATTCTGAGTGGCAAGCTCTAGAATACGCGTGATCACAGTACAAGTCGGAGGAAATTTCTTTGACGAAAAATTCCCCCGACCAGAACGGGAATCGAACCCGAACACCCGGCATGTTAGTTATGACGCTAACCACTCGGCCAAGGGAGCACAACTACAGTAATCGTTCGCTAACTGGTCCTGGTTTAACTGGTCTGCTATTTAACTGGGCGAACGTTAACTGGTCCTTGGACCAGTTAAAAAGCACAATTTCGTAAACAATCGAATCATATTCAGATGGAAGATTTGCTGTGAGGGGCTTTCGAATGTAATTTTAAATGTTATGAAAGTTGACATTATTTTCGCACGACAAAAACATTGATTAAACTACAGAAAAACAATTTTCTCAAATCATATGTCATACCTGTTGTCGCACTCAATGCGAAACTTCCATTGGAATCCTTTTATTTATCCAATTACAGGAACTAAGCGAATCAAACAATTCATTGAAGTTTCCCTCGATTTTATTTGACGTTTAACATGCCGGACCAGTTAAAAAGCGAATGTCGATAAGTGGTCTTCTCTTTTCGCCCAGTTAGTGAATGTTTACTGTACTCCAAAACTGAAGATTAGCAGGGAACACAGCGGCACTTGTCGAGGCCGAACTCTATGCAGATGCCTCTGCCTATTTTTTCGACAACCCAGATAGCCACACCTAAACGCTGTCATGAATCAGCGTATATCTTAGGAGCGTCCTTATAAAAAGTATGAGTCACTTATTCGTGGGCGCCGTTGCCATACCTTATCTTATAGCCATAACCGTTTCTTTTGAGCGTCCTACTGAGGAGGTTCAGTGCGAGACAAAATCAAATCGGACTGAAACAGTCACCTTGGAATATCTTCCTTTTTATCTGCAGCATTCTAGATTGCAATATTTCCCCACCACTGAGGTGCATGTGTGAGACAAGCCGTGCCGTCTCATATATCACCCTACATTATATGCTGTCTCGAACTCGATCGACTATCACAACCGCAGCTCCCGTTCGACAGTGTCAAACAGCCAACGTGGTGAGACGTGTATTACGTGAATTCCAGCGGCAGACTCAAGTTGCACAGTGCAGAGACGTGCTCCACTGCCTCATCACATGCTGCGAGAACCTAACGACGGTGGGATCAAATTTGAAGATCTCCAATATCTGGGCGAGAAACGTGTGAGGTATGGAGTCATAAGCCTTCCGATAGTCGATATAGGTCATGCTCAGATTCCGCTAATCATATACCGCTTGTCCGACTACGGCTGTGTCGATGGTGGCCTGATCTTTGCAGCCATGCGTATTTTTCTTGCATCCTTTCTGCTCTTCTGCGATTATGTGATGTTGATCGCAGTGTGCAAAAACTTTGGCGGTTATGATGGTGCTTAATATTGTGTACAGACTCGATAGGCACGTTATCGGTATGTACTTTGGATTCAATGTGTTGCTGTCTTTCGAGAGAAGGAAGGTGGCGCCCCGGGTGGCAAATTCAGGAAGGTTGTGTGAGTCACGTAACACCTTTTTGAAACACTCAGTTATTTTTGGATGTGCAACGGTCAGCTTCTTGAGCCAGAAATTTGGAACAGCATCGAATCCGGCTTCGCGGACATTGTTCCATCCGACGATGATAGCTGGCATCTCTCCACTTCACTACAACTTTCTCCTCCTGCCTTAACTACATTTGCCCATCGCGATGTTGTACTGCGGTCTCCCAAAAAACCGGCTCAGAAGTTCGTTACATTGCGGATATCTGGTAAACTATCGCTGTAGTCGGGATGTCCAGTAGGCCGCACGATTACAGCGACATAACATCGCCGCTTTTATACACCATCAACTTTCAAAACGTTCTCGGAGCCAAGACCAGGTGTGTGTTTCCAGTTCACTCCCGATCAAATAAAATATCATCAAATGATCCACGTGGACGCGTGAGGTATCTGAGACCAACGGGAAGGTTCCCAACCTTGCTGATCCTCATTTGAAACACATTTTCTGATTCCAATGACAATTACCACGCCTTGAATGTACTCTAAGTGTCAAGCTTGAAAATACGCGTGTACCAGTACATATCGGATACTTTCTTTGGCGAAAAAACCTTCGATTGAACAGAAAATTGAAACCGAAGCCCTCATCAAAATAGGTGTGACGCTAACCACTTGGACACGGAAACCAGAAGCAAAAAATTAAAGTCGTTTGTGGTAACACTATTTGGACACAGGTCAGTGCAATAATTGGTAAATAAATTGTAAATATTATGTTTCCACTAAATCTGAAAAATTTTTTATTATTTCCCACCACTCAAATTCCCCTCTTAACCGGTTTCGGGGAAAACTGCACCTTCACCGACTTGCACAGCTCGAGATCGCTGCTGGGTCTCACCGCCAAGCAGATGCTGATGTCGACCGGCGAGGCTTCGGTCCACACGCTGTGCGACAACAGCACCGTCGTCCGCAGCCGCCAATGGGACTCACTCTCGCCCTCCTCCGTCATAATCTTCTTTAGATCGCGCTTCCGGGGCACAATGATGTGCACGTTTTGGTCCGGATACTTGATTTTGAGGCGCAAATCCTGTCGCTGGCACTCCTGCAAATTCTCCAGCTCAGCTACGAGGGGAACGGCCGCTATAAGTCCGGCGGTGACCTTGATCACGTTGTCCGAGTTGAAGCAGTTCTCCGACGGTTCCAGGATGCGGGCTTTGCTCATTTTGATCTGCAACGCAAAGGTATGTTAGTAATTTGGCATGATTATATATTGTTGTTGAAAATCCTCACGTTTGTGTTAATTTGCGGAACCACCACTGGTGGGGCGGCCTGCACCACCGGAAGGATCTCCCGAAAAACTCGTCCCGGACGAGGATCTCCAATCGAAGCGAGCTTGGTGAGGATGGTACTGGTGAAGGAATCCGCCACGAGCGTATTGTGCTCCTGCAGATAGTTGCTGGCGTCCGCCGCGATGTGCAACAGAAGCTGACAAGGCGCGAGCGCACTTTGGGTGCGATCTTTTACGACCAACACCAAATTTAGGGCACTGGCACGGAGACACATTTGCTTTACCAGCAGATGATCATCGAGTGTGAGATTGGAGAAAAGATTCTGCAGTTTGAGACACTTCCGGATCAATTGGCTTAGGCTTTCTTTTAGGGGCGCTTTCGTCGGTTGGCCAGCAGTGGCCCCTTGCAACTGCTCCATCAGAAGTTGGGTGCCAAGAAAGACGGCAGTGAAATTGGCCGTCCCTGAGAATGATGGATCAATTTCGGCTAAACGGTCGAGATTTTCTTGGGCGGATTTCAGTAGAGCTTGACGAGCTTGGGGAGCTGAGTACGAGAGTTGGGTGTTATTCAGAATGGTTTCCAAAAATTGTCGAGAGCCGGTGGAACCGGTTAATGTCAGTTCGGTTGATTGGCCCCCCAAATTCAGATGAGGAACGAAACTTGGCATTGTGTCTCGCAAATACGCATAATGTTTGACGATCGTTTCCGGAAAGAGACTTAGCATTGGCGGAAGATGTTGGGCTGCGTTGAATAACATGATCAAAATACAAACGTACGATGGATCTTCCACATCCCGTTCGGCGCTGTCGAAAAATGGATGATCCTGAAGTAACTGAGGGGTTAGCGACATACATATCTCAGGATGTTTCTGACCGACACGCTGCATGCAACCGAAAGTTGAAAGTCGATCTTCAGGATACTTCAGCAGCACATCGAGTACCTTTTGAACGACTAGTGACAGACAAGCCTTTGTGGAGACCTTACAGGCTCCCAGCATGAGATGAAGTCCTTCGCGAACTTCGACGGAATAATCTTCCAATGAGCTTAACATTGTTTCCAACTGATCCTCACGCAAAATGATATGTTTGGAAATGGCCGTCAAGCTATAAATTGCTCTCAATCGAACCTCTTCGATCTCGTCGTTGAACATATCCACCAAGAAATCGAGCGATGTGACAGCAAACGGAGGATTTTTAAGCGCCAGCTTACACATCGAATTTACCGAAGCTGTTCTCACTTCCAAAAATTCATCCTCCAAACCCTGCACCAGTGCACCGCATGCTCCGGAAGCCATCAGCGACACGGATTCCGCATTCACCAGTTCCTTCGGTGCGTCATCCGCCCACTTCTTCCCGCTGGACCACTCACCACTGGTAAAGTGCTCCGCGTTCCGCTCGTGTAAACTTTTCTTCCTCCGCATATTACTCATCAACTTTTTATCAAGCGTCTGATGGAGGAACTCATCATTGACCATTGTCATTCCTCCCAGCAACTCTGCGGCCAGTGTACGAATATGCATTGAAAGGTCACAAATTGCATTGCACACCTTCCCAAACGCATCGTCAATCAATCGAATTTCCTGCTCGGAATCGCTTACTACAATAGTTCCCTCTGGGTGCCTTATACCCATCTCATACACCAACTGCAGAGCCTCCTTCCGCACACATTCGTAGTCATCGTTCAGAGCAGCGCAAGCCCTCGCATAAAGCGTTGCCGGCAAGCTTACCCCGCGCTCTCCCATAGCCAGTATCGAACGAAACGCTTGTGCCCTTACGCGAGCATCCTGCGAATCCGTGTACTTGCCAATCAGCTCCAAACTTTCCTTCTCCGCGTCCGAAACCAACACGAACGCTCCCAGCAGCAAAATCGCGTGCCTCTGGACGTTATGACTGGACGAGAACAGTTTGCTCTTGGCAAAGAAAACCATCTTATTAATGTACGCCACCGACGTCGGACACGCCCTTCCGATCCGATCCAGCGCTAGCAATCCCTGCGATATCACCTTGGCCGATGTTTCCGCCTTCAGCAGGCCAATAACTTCGTCAATTAACTGCGGCCCGTCGATTCCCGTCTCGGTAGCCAAATCACCAAAAAGCGACAGGATTTTCACCCTCACCGCGGATTCCTGCTCGCGCTGGAAGTGCTCCACCAGCTTGCGAATCGCCTCCGGGAATTCGGTCTCGTCGAACTGCATCGCGTCGGAAATTTTTATGAGAATCTGCAACGCATCGTTGCTGTTGGCCGCATCCTCCAGCAGATTCACATAGGCCAAAATGGAAACCGGAGCACCGGTCGCTTTGCGAGCTGTCAGCCGAATGCGTTTGTATATTCGTGCGGTGACGCTGCTCGAGCCCACGATCTGCGGGACGATCGGGGCCGGTTCCTGTCCCATCACACCCAAAACAAGATGTATGAAACCAGTGATAATGCATAGAAATTCGAAAATTGGTACCTGAATTGTCTGCGTTGGTTCCGCAAGGGGTCTTTTCACTCCGAGAGACATTTTTGGATCGTCGCAAGATTCTTTGGTGATTACAGAGAATCGGGATGTTTTTGTGAAATTGGTAAGAAAACAATTGATTCAATGCATGAATATTGCATTGAGTTTAGAATCAAAACTTGAGTTGGAATGTGTTATGATCACAGCGGTGTAATCGAATGTAAACATCTGTGTTTAGTCAACACGCATTGACAGAAGGCTGTTGCAGTGGTGCCAGACTGCTATGGATTCATAATGATGGAATCTGAATTATAATTGAAAATGTCCTAACTTAAAATTGATTCATAATTAAATAGGGAATATTATAAAGCTGTAATTTGTTGTTAGAAATATAGTTTATTATGGATCTATTATTTTCAAATAAAAGTAATATTCATTTCAACGATTATGATTCGAACACGTTAAAATAAAATCTTAAAATGATTTAATAACAACTAAAGGGTTCATTTTTTTTTAGCAAAAGTCGATTAAATCAGAAATTGAAAGAATATGGGTTTGAAATTTATTTAGCAAAACTTTTTATGATGCATAAAATGGAACAATTGATGAAATGTAACTGGTAGTTAGCCATAAGTTTAAGTTCAAAATGCCGTGTTGTGCGTCACGTCTCGTTGACAGTTTATTTTGAAGATGTGTTTTCTCGTAGGGCTACGTATTTAATTTCTGTACTGGGGTGTAAGTTCAAAATTTCGTTGGAGATGCTAGGTTGGTTTTGAGCGTCAATATTTTTTTCATGCTAAACGAAATGGTATGATAATCACTGTTTTCGAAAGAGGAGTTATATGTTTGTTAATTATTGCTTGTCAATTATTGACCCAAAAACTTGTTTCAATAGCTTAAAATTGCTTTGAAAACAAGCAAATTAAATCGCAAAAATCGGTATATAAACTGATACCCGCTTGGGAATTCGATCTCGAGGTCGAATAACGTTCGAAGTAGAGTACCTTAAAAATAAGTACAAAAGAAAACGAAAATTCGCTTAATTATGATTCTGTAGGGGTTCAAATATGTTTTCGCTGACAGCCAAAACACTGTGTGTTCCCGTTTCTATTTTGCTACCGGTCTGAACAAAACCACTAGTGAAAAACGAAGCATCAATAATATTTTTTCAACAAAGCGCTCGAGACTGCCAATTGTGCCATTGACGATGGATAATGCGAACAATATGGAATGTTTCATCATGGGCTCAGTAGAGACAACAACAGTGTCAATAATGTCAATACTGAATTCACGAATGGTTCAATCGATCCTCGATACCAACTAGTGGAGAGTTTATTTTGCACCGGGTATCTATTGAATGAGGAATCTATTCTTGCTTTGATGGTTGTGGTTAAACCCTGGATTGCGACAGAGTTCAATAAAGAATCGTTAGCTATAGAAAGGGATGCGCTGAAAAGGATCATTTTGGTTAAGTTGAAAATGGTTAATCGGTACTTACGTATTAGAGTCACCGGAGCCGAAATACTACAGATAGCAATTTTATTGTTCGCACTGGTACCGGTTATACCTGTGTTCCACCGATTGCCCGGTTAGTTTGAAACATAGGAGACGATTCTCTAGTTGGGCCCGAGCGTTAGCGAGCGTCGAACGGCATACGATTGCCCGGTTAATTTTGGCATTGAAATATGAATGAATATTTCATGCTTTCATTTTTCATTTTCTGCCATAATGCTCTCTTTCGTACGGAACCACCAACGGACAGACGAGTAAGAATTTTTGCAACGCCCTGATATGAGAACTGCTACACAGATGGATCTAGAGGGCCGCTTGTGGTTGGTTTCTTGGTAAACTCTCAAGACAATCTTTCGTTTTTAGCAAGAAATCTGTTAGTATTGTGCCAACGGATTATTTTTCACATTGGTAAATAGTCTCTAAAAGGATTGTGCTCATTTAGGAAATTAAGTTACATAAAAATGAACTCTACTAAACTAAAGATTTTATTCTCTTGGTACACTTGGAACTTGCGATATGAAACACACGGAATCTTAAACTTGAATGAGGAGGAAAAATACTGCATCGCAATCTATGCGCTCGTACTCAAATTACGCAGTATTTGCGCCCAACAATCAGCATCGCGTCTGTAGTAGTGTTGGTTGTCTTTTGTTTGTTTTGTTGTCCTCATTCTGCTTAACACGGGGTTGTTGGATAATTCATGTTATAACATGTTTTTATACGTTATCCTGCTTATATTGGGGGGAAGATTGAGAGAAGTGCATTATTTCGCCTTATTGGGAAATCCGTTCGCTAGCGCGAACAAAATCAAGACAACTGGCATTTTTTAGGCTGCCCTGATTCGCTTCACCAAATCGATCTTGTTAATTACGAACTTGGCAATTGCCATCGATACGGCTAGGGCCAGGTATTCATGGATACCAGCCAATAGTGAGTACATATTGCCTGTCCTTATGTGAGTTTTTTGGTCGTTCATCAGGAGGATTAATGAGGGAGCAGGGAATCTCGTCCAGATTGAGAAGTGGCTACTGCAACGTGTCACACAACTTCAACAGGGGATCGTATCGCCTTCTCTGCAATCTATGCCAGGTCAACAACTCGGTGAAACTCTTTATCGGTGTCTGTCCGAAATATGGGAACATCAGAAACGTCGCTATCAAATGATGCATCCGTTATGTTCTAGGCGAAGATCCCTGATCCTGAAAGATGTCCATATTCTGCAAATTTTTCGGTAGTAATAAAATTTTTCACTCAATTCCGCTCGGTTGATTTTCCTTCAGTCGAGTGTTACTCTGTTATACGCACCTTTTGATTGTTGCGTATCACAAGATAATAACGCCAATACCAACTACTGAACCTGCCAATTTGCCGTAGTTGAGATGCACGGCTCAAAACCTTGTTAAAGCACGTGGGCTCGATTGTTGTGATTAGTGATTTGTCACTCGTTAGGACAGAGGTTCTTCAAATTTTGGAGAACTTCAAGCGGCCTGAATTCATATTGTCTCTAGAAGACGTTAGTTCATTTGCACTATAACTAGTTTTATGAAAATTATTCGAGTTACAACCAAATCTTCAAAGCTGAAACAAACATATTGAGTTATCACAGTACCGGTTTTGTGGGGGATCTGGACGATATTCGCTTAATCAATGGTGTATCAAGTCAATTATCATTTCTGAATTCATAGAATTAAGTTCACAGTTGCGGAATATATTCTTTGTTCAAATTTATTGAAATAAACTGCTAAACCTCAAGGTAAGTTTATTGAAATGCGCTATATACAACGCCAGTTAGAATAACCATTGGATAAGTTATCAAACTTTGTTCAAAAGTAAGTTATGAATTTTAGTTTCCTTCGATATGATTGTGAAGACATTTGAAGACATTTTTTCGTACCATGTGAAGATGTTTGAAAAAATCACCTGGCATCTCTGGTTCCGAGTTCCACAATCCGCCACTCTCTCATAATAGAAATCTGTTTGTCAAATGATTGTTGTTTTTGGTTCGCTGTTTCACCTTCACTCTGTGGATGAGTCAGTAATTGGAAACAAATTCAGGGAGAGTTGATCGCGAAAGATTAATAAACCACCGTAGTGCAATTATACTTGTGTTTTTTTCTGTAAATTTGTACACAACCTGCGTTAAAATGGAGTGGTTATTCGGCAAAAAGATGACTCCGGACGAGATGATGCGGAAGAACCAACGAGCCCTGAACAAGGCAATGCGAGATTTGGACCGGGAGAAAATGAAGATGGAACAGCAGGAGAAGAAAATTATCGCCGATATCAAGAAGCTCGCCAAGGAGAACCAGTTGGACGCGGTCAAGATAATGGCAAAGGATCTGGTCCGAACGAGGCGTTACGTGCGGAAATTTATGCTCATGAAGGCGAACATCCAGGCCGTTTCGCTGAAGATACAAACGCTAAAGTCGCAGAATGCTATGGGAGAAGCGATGAAGGGTGTCACGAAGGCAATGAGCAATATGAATCGTCAGCTGAATTTGCCACAGATACAGAAGATTCTGCACGAGTTCGAGAAGCAGTCGGAGATTATGGACATGAAGGAGGAAATGATAAACGACGCGATGGATGACGCAATGGAGGACGAAGGCGATGAGGAGGAAACTGATGCCATTGTGTCACAGGTTCTGGATGAGCTGGGTCTGCAGCTTAACGATCAGCTTTCCGGTCTTCCGCAAGTAGGATTGAGAACAGTTATTGCTCTGAAAACCGTCGGATTTTAATGTATCCTTCTAAACATACTATCGCAGGCATCAGGATCACTGTCGGTGGCTGGTGGCGTGAAGACGCCCCAAGCGGCAGCTGTCGGGGGTGGCGCGGCACCAGGCGGCTCCGGAGCAGGCTCTCCGGTTTCTGATGCTGATGCAGATCTTCAAGCGCGATTAGACAATCTTCGGAGAGAGTAAAGATGATTGCTGGGATGTTATTCGGAGCTGGAATGCACATTATGTACTATCATTCATGGATTATGTAGTGGCAAGAATTCCGAATATCTGCTATGTTTTAGTCTTTCTACGGAAAGCAACTACTTGATTCTGATTATTATATTTACTGCTATTTTTTTATTCAAAGTTGCTAGTTTCGTCAATTGAAAATCTAATTTTCATATGTTCGTATGGCGCAACATTGTATACAGCGTGAAGTGTACGGAAGAAACATATTTACGAATAAATGTTTATCATTTAGGTTCATGCTTCATTCCACCTTTGTTTTCTCTGTCGAAGGGACCCTTTCTAACGAGGATAGCTTTCACTGATGGCGCCAAAAAAGATGTAATTAGCGTGAGGACTACGTCAATGCTTTAATTCTAGTTTTAAAACTGATTCCCATTGAGCGATTAGAGTCTGTATTTTGACTTGTAATATAGAAATCGAGTCGATAAGAATTTTGCTCGTTAGCAGTATTTTGCTATTATCGATACCGAGTAATTCAATAGCATTTACCGAGGGAAAACTATCGGTGTAAGGGTAATAATAATTTTTTTCGAGTTGTTTGGTTTCATTCCTTCAGAGAATTAGTTTGTTTTGGTTTGCGTCCATGACAATTTCGTTTGGGAAACGTTTTAGAAACGCTTAAATACATGCAATTTGCAACACATGAAATTCGAGCTCGGTAACGGTGGGTTTAGACTAGTGATATATTCATGTGAAGAAATATGATTAGATTCATGGAAATCGCATTAACCGTTTACACTAGCACGAACTTATATAATGAATATATTCATATTTTCGGTGAATTCATTCACCTGAAGTAGAATTGCATCCAACTTCAGTGATTTCTTATCAGTAAGAAATTCACCAGCGTTTACATATGCCTGAATTTATTTTATTCATAGTGGTTATATATACCACGAAGAAATGTTTCATATATACATTCTCACCCGTAAAAAGTTGTAAAGGTTGTTAATAAACATTGCCTCAATGAAAATTGACGCAGAAAAGAATATCTTATATTCATTTTTCATGTGTATTCGAACTCATTGAACACCCTGTAGTTGTCCGTACGTGACGAGCAAACCGCTCGGCTTAACGTCCTACTAATTCTGCTTCATCGATTTGGAAGTTTGCGAACTTAATATATTCTGCTTTGACGGGATACCCATCGATCGCTAGGTTATTCCACACATCAACTAACGATTCCCCGTACTCAAAATGTTTCGTTTCCAGTTCCGGATCCCTTGTTATGTGTTTTTCATCCAAGTGAGATCCCTCATGATCATGAGGAAGTATTGAACCTGCTTACTCCCGGGAAAGAGAAGCCATCCAACGTTCAACTCGTTTGAAAGCACTGCGTCCTGGAGCATTTGTAGCAGTATATATTGCATCAAGATTCAATTGATTAACGTGTGGACACCGACTGGACAACATCGTTGCTGGACGGGCCGGACGACGAGGGATCGAGTGCCTTTCTCAAGGCAAGAGGGCGGAGGTGGTAGCGCTGGAGTAGAATAGAGTAGAGTTTTCAAAGGGCCTTTCTCAAGGCTAGAGACGAATGAACTGCAAAAGTTTAAAGTCTCTATAATACAATACCTTACCTTACCTTATACTTTAAATGCCCTGGATAAGTGATATAGCTTGCTTGCGCCTTCCGTCAAGGTCATAAAATCCTATTCTCATAAAAAATCGAAGGAGAGAAAAGACACATGGTTTTAAAATTTGACATCAGTAGCATAATTAATGTGCTCTTGAATATTGACTGGAACGCAATTTTGGACAAGGACGACGTGGACGGTGCTGTTCAAACCTTCACGAACATCATGAGCTACCTAGTTGACAGGCATGTTCCTAAGAAAAATAGACATTCATCTACTCACCAACCGTGGCAAACCATCGGAATTCGACGACTCAAAACTGCCAAGAGGGCTGCACTCAGGAGTTATTCAAAAAACCGTGTCCCAATCTTCAAGCAACACTATTTACGACTGAACCATCAGTACCAAAGAGCGAGCAAACGATGCCATGCAATATATCTACGTGGGGTTCAAAGAAAGTTTAGAAGAGATCCAAAATCATTTTGGAAATACGGAAATACGATGAGCAACGAGTCGGAACTTCCATTATCTATGTTCCTTAACGGACAAAGCGCATCTGATGTTCAAGGGATTTGCAATCTTTTCTCAGCGAAGTTTTCAAGCATTTTCTCAAATGAGAGCCTTTCTCAAGAGCAACTCTCAATGGCCACAAGAAGCGTTCCACTTCAAAACAAATCTTTTTTCCGCATCGATGTCGACAATTCAATGCTACAATCAGCGTTCAACAAATTGAAATCCTCGAATTCTGTTGGACCGGATGGAATCCCATCATTGATTTTAAAAAAATGTGCTGTTGGATTGATGTTTCCAATGCGGATTTTGTTCAGCCTTTCCTTGTCAACGGGTATCTTTCCGGCGCTTTGGAAGAGAGCATACATTTTTCCGATCCACAAAAAAAGGGGACAAAATGAACGTTGATAACTATCGAGGAATCTCTGTCCTGAGCGCAGTTTCTAAACTTTTTGAACTCGTAGTTATGGGACCGATATTTTCCCATTGCAAGCAATACATTTCCATCGATCAACATGGATTCATGCCGAAGCGTTCTACCACAACGAATCTTCTCTCTTTCACAAAGTACATATTCGATGGAATGTCCAATGGTATGAATCAAACGGACGCTATCTACACCGACCTGTCAGCCGCCTTCGACAAAATCAACCACGATATTGCAGTGCAAAAGTTAGACAAGCTTGGTTTCAGCGGAAATCTCTTGCATTGGTTGAAATCCTATTTGACCGGACGCTATCTCACGGTGAAAATTGGCGATGGCCTCTAAACTACACAAATATGAAGAAATTTGTTTTAATTTTTTTTCAAAATTTCTAGACTAGAATACTGCCTTAAACTGCTTTAGCATGACTAAAGTGTCTTACCTTTGTTTTGCAGCTTGCGATAACTAACGGAATAAGATTATGTTTAGCAGCCATGATGCTAAGAGAAATGAGAATCTTGTGCCGAACTGTCTGATGTCTATATGTCGATATCTGAGATGCGTTCATCGATGCATGCTTACTGGCTGCTGTTAAGGTGAAGGTGGAAGGAAGCCACAAATGGCTGCCACAATGGCGCTCATTTCTTTCATTTCCCTCCCTTACCCCAGTGTGTAGAAAACGATCGTTTTCGCACACTTCCCATCAGGTAATATTAACCAAACTCTAATCGATTACTCACCAAATATTGAAATTTCATCTGCCGTCGCAATGTATAATGAAAAACTTCGGAAAACTTCGAGCTAGTGCTCTGAAAGTTAATTTTTCATTTTTCAATTTTCCGCCATGGTTTTGTTTGCTTTGGTGAAGGCATCATTAGTTTTTCGACACTGATGCCAGACAACATCATCGAAACAGCCATTCAATAAAATGTTATTCCTGAGTCATAGCGTTTCATGTTATGAAAATCAATAAAAAAAATTGTGTTGGTATCAATACAATTATTATTTTTACGTTTAATGGGTCTGTGATGTAAGTTCTAGCAACTTCAACATTGGTTAGGAAAATTGTATTGCAGAGCTCGGAACACTGCCACGGCTGCCTCTGCTACCAAAAATAGTAAACGGAAAAGTATTACATTCAATCAAAATGCTTCGGCCAACGATCAGAAGGGTTTAAGATTTCCAACGTGAATATGTGAAAAAATACGATCAACGAACGAAAATATTGAGGAATTATCAACATCGAGTTACTGTGCGGAAGAACTTGTTAATACCAAAAGAGCCCCAAGTCCCACGTGTTATAAGTGTTATAGTTCGGCTGAAAAGTTCATAAGGTTAACGTCTAGATGGCGCCTCTACTTCACTATCACAAAGCACCATCTTTCAATGGATACGTGTCAAAATTTGACAGCAATCGGTCGGTTCGTGAGTTGCAGCATTGAGAGTGAAGCAACTTTTGTTATTGTGAAAAAAATGGATATGATGGCAATATTGCATGAATTGGGCTTCGAATTGCTTCCGCACCCATCGTGTTCTCCAGATCTGGCCCCAGCGACTATTTTCTGTTCGCAGACCTGAAGAGAATGCTCGCTGGCAAAGAAATTTAAGACCGATGATGAAGTGATTACCGAAACTGAGGCCTGTTTTAAAAAAACCGAAAGAGTACTATAAAAATTGTATGGAGTAGTTGTAAGATCACTATAATCGCTGTATCGCTCTCGAAAGCAATTATGTTGAATAATAAAATAGAATTTTGAAAAAAAAACTGTGTTACCTTATAAACTTTTCAACCGAACTGTTAGATTTGCTCATGTGCCGCTCGCGTATTATCAGAATTTTATTTCACATGCAAAAACACCTTATATATATATATATATATATATATATATATATATATATATATATATATATATATATATATATAAGTTACATATCAGTGGATAATGGATAAGTTTTTAAAAAACAAACACAATTTATGACCGATCACTAGTAACGACTAAAACAGACTGATTTATTCCTTCCAATAAACATTCAAGCAAAGCTTAAGTCCCTGACTCTATTTCCCTATATCAGCAAATTCCATTACGTTTGGGCTGTCGCGTCGTCGGATTTCGCAGGAAGGTGTTCGGTTCAGGTGACTGTTAGCGTTGCAATTCATGTGCTATGTGCAGGTATGCTGTTGTTGCAGTTCTCGCTGATGGCCGTGGGATTTTGTCGGTTGCTACGTCGTAGTGCTGACTAATGATGATAACGTTGTTGCTAGTTCTTCTTGTTGTTGTTGCAACGTCTTCAGCCGTTGGATTGGGTCGGCTTCGCTGATAACTTATATATATATATATATATATATATATATATATATATATATATATATATATATATATATATATATATATATATATATATATATATATATATATATAAGTTATCGCCAGGCCCATATAATCAAACCAGCAACCATACCCACGGCATAAGACGTGCTGTGACTGTAAACAACGGAACCGGATCGCAGCAGAGACCAACCGCGGAGGCATCAAATTATGCCGATTCAACATCTCTCCAAGTAATAATGATTTCCAACTCGTATTGTACCAAAAAGAAATTGAATAAAGATTCAGATTAAATTAGTGAGCCGACGAGAACAGTCGCGTTTTCCTTTTTAGCTTAGTTTAGTTAGTCTTTTTTTAAAAACTCCACTTCCTCACATGGGAAGTTAAGTGGCGCAGTCGGTAGGATTAGTTAGCGCCCCGTGTTGAGTGTTTAGTGAAAGTGTTCCCTGAGTGCATATCAGATACAAAACGCAGCAGCTGACACATCACGGAGCTAACGACCTGCTTCTACATAAAAAGAACCCAAAGGATATGGGACCATTTCTTTTTCTAAGGTAAGAATTTTATTTTATTCTACTAAATAAATAAGAAAAATAAAAGTGAAATAAAACAATACATACCAATCACTCAATTACGATTTAACTATCTATCAAGTGCCAAAATAATTAAAGAGTTTATTCTATTAAATAAATAAGAGATATAAGTGAAATAAAATACTTTCAAAAGAACAATAAGTACACCGTAAAATAGTGATTTGATTATTTACTTTTATCAAGTGCGGAATTAATTAAAGTAAAAATGGATGCGCATATTGCAGAATTGCAACAAGCCATCATGGACCGAGATGATCAAATTCAACAGCTTCAGCTTGAGATACAAGGCGCCGTTGAAGCAGTACGCGCTGCTCAACATGCCGCCCCACAAATTGTTGCTCCGCAAGCAGCACAAATTATTCAACATCAACCTGAACCTGTGAACGTTCAAAACGATGTTGCCAACAATTTTGCCAGAACAGAAACAATCATAAAATCTTTGCAAACACCACAAATCATAAGGGACATCGCTTGTTTCGATGGAAACCCAGTGAAACTGCACAGTTTCATCAAATGCATCGACAATTTAATTCCACTTCTGGCCGAAGCTAGAAATTCCCCTATATTTCAAGTCTGGATGCAAGCCATCCGTAGCAAAATAATAGGAGATGCCGATACCGTTCTGGAAATTTACGGCACCTCGACAGATTGGGACGATATTAAAAACACATTGATTACACATTATAGCGATAAGCGGGACGAAATTTCCCTCACGCGGGATTTATTTAAATCGAACCAGAGCACTACCGTAGAAGAATTTTATAGTCGGATTTCTCATTCAATTTCACTGCTAGTGAATCTTCTCAATTTGAACGAAAATAATGCTGACGTGAAAGCAGCGAAAAATTCATTTTATCAAGAATTAGGTCTAAAAGTATTTTTGGCAGGATTAAAGGATCCACTTGGACCAATCATAAGAGCGCAATGTCCAAAAATACTAAAGGAAGCGTTACGACTCTGCCTCGAGGAAGGAAATTATAATTATGTTAGAAACCCTTTTAAAGCTGCACCCCCAATTCCACCAAGACCCAACAATTCGATCCCAAATTTATTCCAACAATACCCTAGATCATCACAGCAACATTCTAGGCCATTCCAATTACAACATAGACCATTCCAACCACCACATAGACAATTCCAACCACAACATAGAGCATTTCAACCACAACCTAGAGCATTGCAAACACCTTTCCATCCACCTCCAAGAGCTCATCACTCACAATCTTTCAATCAACCACGCTTCAACTTACCGAACCCCCAAAGGGACGCGTATGTACAAAGACCCAACGATCAACAACCGAGACCGGTACCGATGGAGGTTGACCACTCCATGAGAACTCGTCAAGTCAATTATATGAATAGACCCAACTTCCAAATTCCTGAGGCCAGACCAACAAATTGAAACCAATAACGAAGAGAAAATCACAAATGAAATCGATGACCTAAATTTTCGACAGCAGGATGCAGAATTCAATCCAACGTAAATAATTTCATACCTTATATCGAAGTTCCTACTTCGAAAGGAGTTTTAAAATTTTTAATAGATACCGGGGCAAATAAAAACTACATAAGCACCCGACATGTTAACTTTGAAAATTGCAGACAAACCGATCCAGCCATTGTCACTAATATTAACGGTTCTCATACAATTAATCGTTTTGTAGAATTCAATCCATTCATTCAAGTGCCTCAAACACAAAAATTGCAATTTTACGTTTTTGACTTTCATCCATTTTTTGATGGACTGATTGGTTACGAATCTTTACAAATGCTTCGAATCGACATTCTCACAAATACAAATGAGTTACAATTTCCTACTGGGAAAATAAAAATGAAAAGAAAATATCCGTTTGCTACTGAAATACAATTGAATCCTGAAGAAACGAAAGTAGTGAGCCTTCCAGTAACAATCAGTGAAGGAGATTTCTTCGTGAACACTGACATGAATATTTCCGATACCACATTTATTCACTCTGGAATATACAACGCCGTAAACAATCATGCTTTCATGACAATTACTAATTACTCAAAGGAACCTACAAAAATTAACATTGAGAAACCCTTTGAATTCGAATTGAATAATTTTGAAACACAAATTCGCTCAACAACTCCAGTTCCAATAAACCGAAGACTTTTTGATCAACTAAGATTGAATCACCTCAACTCAGAAGAAAAATCGAAGCTACTGAAAATAATTGCGGAAAACCAAGATGTTTTTCTATTAGAAGGAGAAGCTTTATCATTCACTAATGCTATTAAGCATAATATTCAAACAAAAGACGATTTACCAATTTATGCCAAATCATACAGGTACCCTTTTTGCCATCGAGAAGAAGTGCAGAAACAAATATCCCAGATGTTACAACAGGGTATTATAAGACACTCAGTTAGCCCGTGGACCTCTCCAGTTTGGATAGTTCCCAAGAAGCTAGACGCCTCTGGCAAAAAGAAATGGAGATTAGTGATTGACTATCGTAAACTGAACGATAAAACAATCAACGATCGGTACCCAATCCCCAACATTTCCGATATTCTCGATAAGCTTGGGAGATGTAATTATTTTTCTACTATTGATTTAGCGTCTGGTTTTCACCAGATAGGAGTCGAGAAAACAGACATTCCAAAGACGGCTTTTAGTGTCGAAAATGGGCACTATGAGTTCTTACGAATGCCATTTGGACTCAAGAATGCGCCATCCACATTTCAAAGAGTGATGGACAATATTCTAAGAGAGCATATTGGTTTGCGATGTTTCATCTATATGGATGATATCATCGTTTTTTCTACAAGTTTGCAAGAACATTTAGACAATCTAAAGAAAATTTTTGATTCATTGTCTAAATATAATATGAAAATTCAGCTGGATAAGTGCGAATTTCTAAGTAAAGAAGTCGCCTTTCTGGGACATGTCGTCACATCCGAAGGTGTGAGACCCAACCCGGATAAAATCGAGTCAATTCAAAATTGGCCTTTACCTAAGAGTGATAAAGAACTTCGAGGATTTCTAGGAATACTCGGTTATTATAGAAAATTTATAAAGGACTTTGCAAAAATTGCAAAACCTTTGACTAACTCTTTGAGAAAAGGTGAAAAAATAGTTCACAATGAAGACTTCGTAAAGGCATTTGACAAATGCAAAAACATTTTGACCAGTAGTGACATCCTTCAGTACCCAGACTTCACAAAACCTTTTATTTTGACCACTGACGCGTCTAATCACGCAATAGGTGCCGTACTTTCGCAAGGGCCAATAGGTAAAGATAGGCCAATTGCCTATGCCTCTCGTACCCTTAATAAATCCGAGGAGAACTACTCCACCATAGAAAAGGAGCTATTAGCAATAGTTTGGGGTTGCAAACATTTCAGACCATACCTTTATGGCAACAGATTTACACTTTATACTGATCACAAACCGCTCACCTACAGCCTAAACCTCAAAGAACCAAATCAAAGGCTCATTCATTGGCGGTTAAGTTTATCAGAATTTGATTTTGACATCCAATACAAACCTGGCAAACAGAATGTGGTAGCCGATGGATTGTCCAGAGTTTTCCACGAACTTAACATTAATGAAACTGATTCATCTTCCGACGATATCACCGTGCATTCAGCGAATACTGATGATTCAGAATTCATACAATGCACAGAGGCTCCCATAAATTATTTCCATAATCAAATTATACTCAAAATTGGTGAAGAAAGTACTACTTTCGAAGAAGTGTTTCCCAGAGTTTACAGGCGGACTATTACCAAAGTAATATTTGGCGTACCGTTTCTAATTAAAATGTTTAAAGAATATATGGACCCTCGACGCACAAATTGCATAATATGTCCAGAAAATCTCATAAACCAAATTCAAATAGTTTATAAAAATTATTTCAGTAGATGTCGTACTTTCAAGGTTAGAATATCACAACGCTTACTAATAGACGTGAGATCCGATGAGGAGCAAGATACTTTAATTGAAGAAACTCACGAAATTGCACATCGTGGAATTCAAGAAAATCTGGCAGTAATGAGAAGAAGATTCTATTTTCCAAAAATGAAAATTAAGATAAGGAAGTTTATCATATTATGTAATACCTGCAATCGAATGAAGTATGAGAGAAAACCGTATAAGATTCTTCTAGGCGAAACCCCTATCCCAAAGCAACCATTGGATATTATCCACATTGATGTGTTAATATCCCAACCTAATTTATTTTTATCAATTATAGACAAACTGTCTAAATTTGGATTTCTACTTCCTATTAAATCAAGAACCACAGTAGACATTAGAAAAGCTATTGTCAAATTTATTTCATTATACGGAACACCTAAAATGATAATATCTGATAATGAACCAGCATTCAAATCCATTGAAATGCGGGACATGCTAGACAAACTTCATATTGAACAGTATTTTACACCAACCAACTACAGTGAACAAAATGGAACGGTAGAACGATTCCATTCAACAATAGAAGAAATTTTCAGATGCAATAAAGACAAATATGAGAACGTCACCAATAAGGAAATGTTTCAAATATCGTGTAGCTTGTACAATAATACAATTCACAGCTCTACCAATATGAGACCTCGCGAAATATTCTACGGAATAAAAAGCGAAGAAGAACGACCTTTAGATAGAGCCCAGCTTTTGGAATACCGTGACAAAATTTATAAAGAAGCAGAGGCTAGAGCTACTGATACACAGCAGAAACAACATCAACAACAAAATGCATCTAGAGAAGACCCACCATTACTTGAAGCCGATCAAACAGTTTTTAATAGACGGCAGGGTATTAAAGCAAAAACTAAAGAATGGTTTCAACCTATTAAAGTTGTCGAAGACAGGAACCAAACGTATGAAGACGATAAAAATAGGAAACTACATAAAACAAAAATGCGTAGAATAAGGAAGTAATAAAATGAACTCTAATCTATTTTTCTATTTTAGGATATGGACCGCCGTCCGAACTCTCTTATTTCTCGTTTTAGTATCTGGAACTATGGGCAGGCAACCTACCATACAAATAATGGAACTTAGTCACAATCCAGGTCTGCTAGCAATAGCATCAGGTAAAAACTACATCAAAGATGGGGAACACAAAATTTACCACATCATAGATTTCGAAATTTATCACCCCACTTTGATAACGATAAAAAATATGATCGACGGAATAAAGAATATTTGCAATACATCGGAATTGAACGAAATTATCCTTTCAAAATTTAATAATCTTAACTATCTTTATCATAGCCTTCAGAATAAACCACGACCCAAAAGAGGATTATTGAATTTTGTGGGAAGCGGAATAAAATTTATCACCGGAAACTTGGATAACGAAGATTACAATGAAATTATTAAAGATTTGGAGGAGCTAAGAATTAAAGGCAATCAACTTATCAATGAAAATAACAAACAAGCCAAGATAAATTATCAATTGAATAACAGAATAGATACAATTATAAAACAAATTAATAAACAGCAAGAAATCATTGTCAAAAATTTCAATCAGGTTCGTATGGATAACACAGCAAAACAAATACAAATAATCAAAGATGTAATGAAAATCAAGATGTTACTAGATAACTTAATCTCACATTTCAAGGACATAGCAGAGTCGATTCATTTAGCAAAACTTAACATTATCTCGAAACATATCCTCCACCCAGAAGAACTTTTGTTTTCAATAGAAAGATTAGAAGAAAAAGGCAGTGAAATCAAAAATATAGAGCAAGCTTACGACTTCCTTGAAATATCTGCATTTTTTAATTCATCTGAACTGATATTTGTAGTCAAGATACCTTCTCTTCAAAATGTAACATATAGTAATTTGATACTAGAAACCTTACCAGTTGGAAACAAGATATTGAACATACCAGCAAACAAAGCAATGACGAGCGAGATAGGAACTTACTTCATCACGAGAGAATGTCAGCAGATCGAGCAGAACAACATTTGTAACGAAGACATGCTCCTAAACTACAGCGATGATAAATGCTTCTCAAAAATATTACGAGGATTTACTGGAAATTGTACGTTTGAAAAATATGAACGGAAAAATGAAATCAAGCTTCTAACTGATCACCTTGTCGTTTTAAAATCTATGATTCCTCTGGAAATCAAAACAAACTGCGGAATTACTGATAGAAATTTATCTGGATTATTTTTGATTGAGTTTCATAACTGCAGCATCGAGGTGATCAAAACAACATTTACAAACACAGAAATAATCAGAAACGAAATTCCAATAATACTCCCTTTCGATGGTTTGAAAATCGAAGTACAAATTACCCAAAACCAGACCGCTATTGAAGATCTACACATTATCAACAGAAATCATCTGGATTCATTGGTGGAAAGCTATAAAATTCACCATTACTCATCAATGAGTTTATCTATTGTCAGTATCCTGGGAGTTATAATAATGATCGTGCTGTACTTAATAAAATCCAAAAGCATCAATATCAGAATTCTTGGAAAACCTCAACCACACGAATCTTTCTTAGATCGTTCACCAAAACCAGCAGAAAATCCCATAACAGCATCCGAAGAAGCTAAATCATCCTTAGTGAGCCGGGACGTCTCATTCTTACCAAAGGGAGAAGTTATCGCCAGGTCCACAAGTTATCGCCAGGCCCATATAATCAAACCAGCAACCATACCCACGGCATAAGACGTGCTGTGACTGTAAACAACGGAACAGGATCGCAGCAGAGACCAACCGCGGAGGCATCAAATTATGCCGATTCAACATCTCTCCAAGTAATAATGATTTCCAACTCGTATTGTACCAAAAAGAAATTGAATAAAGATTCAGATTAAATTAGTGAGCCGGCGAGAACAGTCGCGTTTTCCTTTTTAGCTTTAGCTTAGTTTAGTTAGTCTTTTTTTAAAAACTCCACTTCCTCACATGGGAAGTTAAGTTATATATATACGTTACGACGGGATCCCGCCCCCGCAGCATTGCAGCATAATCAGGAAACGCAACCCGAAACCAACGAGACGCGCATGCAGCATAATTGAAGATGAACCGCACGCGCGAGAGGTGCAATCCGAAACCCGCGAGCCACCACACACGGATGCTGACGCTGTAGTTCGTCCCAATAAAATAGGTTACTCTGGATTGCCTGAATCAGTCCCAAATTGAATTCCAAAGTGTTAACACATAAGAAGACGTGTATTAAATGAGAGAATAAAGTTTTTTTTTATCCATCTCGATACCACGATCCTATCTGGCGCAGTCAAGTGAAAGTGTGTGGTAATTAAGTGATAATAGTGATCGCGAAAACCGAACTAGCTACGTTCCAACAGTGCAACAACTCATCCACCGGGAAACCGCTGCAGGACGAATACCAAGCAGTTTGTGTGTTTGAGGAGCGAAATCGAATCCACACACAGAACCCTCCCAAAGAACCCGCACGAAAGGAACAATTTGAGGACTCCAGGAGATGAGAATACACATTTTCCTGTAAGTAACCCAGTTTTTACTTTTAACACAAAAGCAATCAGACACATTGAGTGAATGTATTGCAACGACATATAAACGATACTAATTCAGAGGTGCTAGCCCCTCCCCGAGGTAAGCGAATACCTGGAATATCACAAGTGAATAAACAAATACTAACATAAAAAAAAAACACAAACGATAAACCCACAAGAAACGCAGAATAAACTAGCGAATAAAAAGTGAAAGTGAAACCACAAAGCACAAATATGGATAGGAATTCGACTTCACCGGAGCCTTTGATTCCGGATTTTGATGAGTCTGTGCCAATAGTTGCACAGCAAAGTACAATTGCGGACGAATTAATACAACACATTCAACACTTAACAGAAAATCAAAACAAATTAATTGAAACTATTGCAAAACTGAAACAAAAAGCAGAGGATCCTTTTCTCCAATATAGGACTCCTGACCCCATTCGTAATTTACACGAATTCAAAGGAACTAGAAGAAGTGAAACTCAAGCGTGGATCGACGATGTCGAGAATACGTTAGAGCTATTTAAAAATCAGAAAGGCTCAATGGTGTATTTTCAATACATTAGGGCCATAAATAGCAAAATTACAGAACGGGCGAAAGACACGCTTATTGCGGCCGGCAACCCGAATACATGGGAGGAAATCAAAGAAGTCCTCTTAAATGCACACGGAGATCGACGAGATCTCCCAACACAAATTCAATCTCTATTTTATGCCAAACAGGGCAACAAAAATGTTACAGATTACTATAACAAAATAAAAGCAATAGACTCCAGCATTAAAACGAGTCTCGCGCTAATGGACGAATATAAAGGGTCAATTACAGCCCTAAATAAATTAGTAAGCCTCATGACGCTAACACGGTTTGTAGATGGCCTGGGGGAAAATCTTTCAATGAATGTGAGAAGTCACAAGCCAGTTACGCTTGATGAAGCGTTATCGATCACGCTGCAATACACAAACGCGGTATTTAGACAAAAACTAGAGAAAAGAAGCCACACCAGTAGTAACAGTAATGCTAATCCTCCTCAAAGGAACAACAATGTATACCCTCCATCAGGAAACCATAAGCAGAACTCGGGGAAATTTAGAAATAATAATTATAACAACGAAGACGTATCAATGAGGACACATACCTCAAAGATGCAAATGAATAACCACGAAGGGCAAGAGCCAGAGCCCAAAACGGAACGTTTCACAACTAGACTCAGGTGACGATGATTTCTTCGATGACGAACTAAATTTTCATCAGGAACACGCGCCAAACGTACTAACGTAAATAACAACTTCATACCTTATTTCACAATAAATACGACTAAGGGTGAAATGAAATTTTTGGTGCACACAGGGGCCAACAAAAATTATATTTCACAAGACCATGTCAACATCGAAAACGCCAAACCGGAAAGCGGAATTCGAGTAACAAACATGAATGGAACCCATGAAATTTCTAAATCAGTATCTTTCGATCCATTCGGTATCAAGAAAAAAGTGAAATTTTATGTTTTCAAGTTTCACGAATACTTTGACGGCCTAGTTGGGTACGAGACTTTGAGAGATCTAAGGGCTCAGCTCGACATTGGCAAAAATCAGTTGAGAATCGGAAGGAAAACATTTAACCTGAAGAAGAAGTTCCCGACTAGCAATAACATACATCTGAATGAACAAGAGTTTCAGTTCATAAAAATTGCGACGGAAAAGGATGGCGATTTCATTATATCGGACGAAAAGAGTTTGGGTGAATTTTCAATACTCCCTGGGGTGTACCACAGCTCCAACAAGGAAGCCTTTGTAGCCATTCGTAATTACAGAAAATCTCGAATTGAAATTAACCTTTCGGAATTAAACATTAACAATGAAGAATTCGTTATTACGAAACTCCCAAGTAAGAATTTCGAAAAACCCCAGTTCAAAATCACAGATGACTCTTTAAACGATAGAGAAAAAATCGAACTCGATAAAATTTTGAGGAAAAATTCGGAAATAATTTATTCGGAAAATCAAGCGCTCTCGTTCACGCACCAAATTAAACACAAAATAAGAACAGTCGATGATATCCCGGTGCATACCAGGTCGTACCGATATCCTCAAATTTATGAGGAAGAAGTGCAAAAGCAGATTCAAACACTGCTGAAAGATGGTATAATTCAGGAATCAATCTCACCCTATACGTCCCCGATTTGGATAGTGCCGAAGAAGGTCGACGCCACGCGAAGAAAAAAATTTCGATTAGTCATTGACTATCGAAAATTAAATGAAAAAACGATTTCCGATCGTTACCCAATACCAGATATCACAGAGATACTGGATAAACTTGGGAAAGCGACTTATTTTTCGACTATCGACTTGGTCTCTGGATTCCATCAAATCCAATTAGACGAAAGCGATAGAGAAAAAACAGCATTCTCAGTCAATGGCGGAAAGTACGAGTTTACTAGAATGCCATTCGGCTTAAAGAACGCACCCGCAACATTTCAAAGGGTGATGGATGCTGTACTTCGCGAGTTCATCGGAAAATGTTGTCTAGTATACATGGACGACATTATCGTATTTTCAAGTTCCTTCGAAGAACATATCAAAGACATTCGGAACATATTTGGAAAACTAAAAGAGGCAAATCTAAAAATACAATTTGAAAAATGTTTTTTCTTTAGGAAAGAAACACAATTTCTTGGCCACACAGTTACGAGAGAAGGAGTTAAACCTAACTCCGATAAAATCGAAGTAATCAGAAACTGGCCAATCCCGAAGAACGAAACTGAATTGAAACAATTGGGTATTACAGAAGATTCATTAGGGACTTTGCCAAATTGGTAAAACCCCTTACAAAATTACTAAGGAAAGACACTGAGTTCGAATTTTCTAGGGAAACAATAACATGTTTCGAGAAATGTAGAGAAATACTAACAAGGGACCCGATTTTGCAGTACCCTGATTTCTCGAAAGAGTTCATTTTAACAACAGATGCAAGCGACTACGCCATCGGGGCGGTACTCTCGCAGGGGCCCGTTGGGAAAGATAGACCGATTGCGTTTGCATCTAGGACACTGAACAAGACAGAGGAAAATTATTCAACGACCGAAAAAGAGTTTCTTGCTATGTACTGGGCGGTAAATCATTTCCGACCATATTTATATGGTAGAAAATTCAAGCTAATAACAGATCACCAACCTTTAACTTATTCTCTAACAAACACAAACAAAAGAATTCTTAGAGGTAAACTCAAACTCGAAGAATACGATTACGAACTTTTATACAAACCAGGAAGGACAAATACCGTAGCAGATGCTCTATCGAGAATAAAACCGGAAGAGATCACCCACAGTTCTATCCAAGACATCAATAACCAGCATCAATATTCGGAAGGAAACGATACAGATCTAAGCACAATACATTCAGCGGATACGAGTGACGATTATTACATATGGACCACAGAAAAACCACTGAACATGTTTAGAACACAAAGAACACAAACATAAACACCGACGTATACGAAGAAATATTCCCAAGATACCATAGACACACGATAGTGAGACCATTCTACAATGAGGAGGAAATCACCAAAGTATTTAAAATGCTATTGAATCCTAAAGGTGTGAGCGGCATCAAAGCACCTATTTCTCTGATCCAACTTATTCAAGAAACATACAGAAAATATTTCTCGACTAATAAAATTTTCAAGGTTTTTATTTCAGAAACGCTACTGGAAGATGTACGACTGGAAAACACCCAAGATGAAATCATAAAACAGACACACTCCTTTGCGCACCGCGGAATGAAAGAAAATAAAATTCAAATTTTACAAAGATACTTTTTCCCGGAACTCGATCGTAAATTAAAAATTCACGTAGCATCCTGTGACATTTGCAAGAAAAGTAAATATGACAGGAGGCCACCCCAGCTTATCCACAAAAGCACATTTGGAGAAAAACCTTTTGAACGAATTCATATCGATGTATTTTTCATGAAAGGATCAAAATGGCTTACGATCGTCGACTCATTCTCAAAATTCGCTAACATAATCGCTTTAGAATCCCGAACAATAGTAGACATGAAAAAAGCAATCACAGAACACCTCAGAATATTCAGCAGACCACAAACCATAGTGTGCGATCAAGAACCAACCTTTAAATCAATCGACTTTGTCGGATTTTTGAATGATCTTGGCATCGAAATGCACTTTGCGAGTAATTCAAACTCGAATGGAATCGTAGAACGTTTTCATTCGACTTTGATCGAATTATACAGAACCTTGAAACATAAACACACCAACATTTCGCTTAATGACCAAATGAATATCATAACAGATATTTATAATAACACATATCATTCGGTCACTAAGAGAAAACCCCGCGAGCTCGTTTTCAACCAAAGAAACACGGTCGACATCGAAGAAATCACTGAAAACGCGAACAAACTTCAATCCGCAGTGAAATTAGAACTTGACAAAAGGAAAGCAGCGTACGAAAAACAGCACGAAAACAATAAAAAACCACCCCAACTTCATACAAACGATAATAAATATATTAAAATAACGCAACGACTTAGCAAAGATCGAGATCCTTATAAAATAGCAACCGTACTAACAGACAACGATTTAACTTTTACCGATAAAAACAACATAAAAATTCACAAAAATCGCTTGAAATCCTAAAGGAATAATAATACTAATTTGATAAACAACTTTACATTTCCTTGCAGACTGTTCGCCCTTACATCCGCAACGACGTATCAGGATGTATCAAATAACAATGGCTTAATAGTCTTTAAAATCAATCAAGTTAAAATAAAACTCGGATACGAAAGAATAATACATAAAATTAATATGAACGATATTAAAAATAATATCTTATACATAGAAAAGCTAGCAAACACATTAAATACAACAACCCATCTAAAAAATACCCTTGATTACAAGTTAAAAATTGCGCACGCCAAAACCAACAGCTTATCTCCTAGGAGAAGTAGAAGAGGACTCATAGACGCTTTAGGTTCTACAATCAAATTCATAGCTGGAAATCCCGATCACGAAGATCTTTTGTTGATCAATCAAAATTTTGATAAACTCGAAACAACCTTGAATAAATTTATAACTAATGAATCAAAACAAATACGAATTAACAATCTCCTAGAAATCCATTTGAGCAATGTATCAAAAACATTAATAGATATCGAGGAATCAGTAAGAGAATCTCAAAATGAGCTAGGATATATCAACCTTATTTTTAACATAGATATTATTATAAGAATACTAGAAGATTTGGAAGAACAAATAACACTATCTAAACTAAACTTGATAAATAAAAATATACTTAGCCCAGCAGAAAAACTTTATATTTGGAATTTTCTAACTAAGCAAAACATAAGATTGACGTATGAAGACGAAATATTTGTTCACATCAATAGTATTGTCTCAATAAAAAGAAATCATTTTATTGTCATTGTAAAAATTCCGATAGTAGAAAATAGGGACTACGAACTACTGCAGTTAGAACCAGTCGGCGGAAACAGCACGAAGATCAGCACGAACATAAAATACGTAGCAAAATATAAGGAAAAGCTCTTCCAACAATCCGGCAAATGCACGATATGCGAAAGAACAAAGGCAATCACCGGCGAATGCATCTCCAATATTCTAAATAACTTCAAAGCAAAATGCATTTTTTCAAAACAAAAGGAAAACCCCGAAATCAGAGAAATAATTCCAGGGACCATAATAGTGGATACCACAGTAAGAATTAACATTTCGGACTCATGTGGCGACTCGAGAGAAATAACAACACCAACCATCATAGAAACTGAAAACTGTACAGTTAAAATAGGAAACAGTACATTCCACAACGTAAACAAAGTTATCGAACAGTTACAATTCATGACACCAATCTTTGGGAAAATTATAGAAGCCAAAGAACATATCCCCGATGCAGAAACACTTCACACCATCACCATAGACAACCTCGAAGAGCTGAACAAAATCAAAGTCCATTTGTCCAAAACACAAACCGTTGGAGGATCACTGTTGACCTCCTTACTCGTCCTTGCAATTCTCCTATTCTTTATTCGCAGATACTTGAAGAATAGGAAGACAAAACCCAATACCACTATTCCCTGCCAGATGCATGAAGCCGCAGCAGATCCTAACCCAAAACCCACGGAAAAGGACGAATCACCATCCACCCCGCAACAACCATCAGAGGCAATAGGGCGCTTGCAGCGTGCATATGTATTAGTAGTCTGTTGGGCAGGCAAAAGTGACAGCTGCATATGATTAACATGGATCGACAAGAGTAAGTTTTGTTTAAATAATTATTTTAGCGTAACAGAAACAAAAATTACGCATCACTCTATATTTACATCATGCTAAGATATGTGTATTCAAATATTTAATTTTAGCGTAAAAGCCAGATACGCAGAAAAAATTAAAAAATTCTGTTTTGGTTACGACCCGTATCAATGGATGCAGCATGAATATTCAAAAAGTGCCTTACCAAAAAATGTGACTTATTACGACCTAGTGGAATATCTTGTAAATCGCGAAAGTCCGTATACCCGGAAATGCTTTAAGGCCTTCAAGAGCTTGGACGCATACAAAAATTTCAAGGCGGGATGGGTACAATTTTTAGGTTCCAGATACGTCGATTCTGGTTTTTGTATTGTGTTTGCTCAGGTAAGTTTTGTATATTCTCAGTAAAGAAAATTACTCACTATACGATGTTGCAGGTGAAGCATTCCCAAAAATTTAACCTAAAGCCTACATCTACCTGGGTGTCGGTAGATCCCACAGGAACAGTTCAAACTGCACATTGCAATTGTATGGCAGGATTAGGTGAAGTGTGTTCTCATGTAGGCTCTGTGCTTTTTGCTCTCGAGTGCTGGTCCCGTAAAGAAGTAAATGAAAATGAACCTTCGTGTACAGATATACTTAATCGGTGGTTGGTTCCACCGAAAAAAGCGGTTAATTGTGGCGAAATTAAAGACATATTCAGCCAGAAAGATCAACCAGTTTCCAGATATGATTTCCAGATACCCGAATGCCCTGCGAAAGAGTTGAATGTATTTATACGTAAATTGATCGATAACGGAGAAAATCCATCAGTTGGCCAATTTATGGAAAATACAAGAAAGCATTCGAATGTGAACTCGAGCCTTTGTGACATTGATCTTTATCCGAATATGTTAAAAATCCTTTTCTGCCAATTTTTTGATCCAAATTTAAGAGGAAAGTCGCTCAACGAGCTTCGCGAAATAGGGAATAGTAAATTGAGGAATATGCGTTATACAAGACCCCTTGTTCGTAAAATAGCACGAGTTTCACAAAGTTCAAGTTGGTTCTGGGAAAAATTTCGCGTTGGAAAAATAACTGCATCTACATTTAAAGCAACCACAAGAACGCCGATTGATAATCCTTCAATGCACCTAATTAGAAAAATTTGCTATCCCGAAGATTATCGTTTTTCAACACCTGCGACGAGATATGGATGTACCCATGAGAAGGATGCGTTAAAGACATATGGTTCAAAAATGGCAGCTGAACATTTAAATTTCCATTATTCTTCTTCTGGTCTACACTTAGTTGAGAAAAAACCATTTTTCGGAGCATCACCGGATGCAATCGCCGTTTGTGATTGTTGTGGAGAGGTTTCTGTGGAAATCAAGTGCCCTCATTGCCTGCGAGACGGTAAAACAATAAAAGAATATGTGACTAGGCCAGATAGTCCTATTCAAATTACGGAAACAGGATATAAAATGAACCACAATCATCAGTACTTCTATCAAGTGCAAATGCAGATGTATATACTTAATGTTAAGTTTTGCGACTTTGTTGTTTGGACAAACAAGGAATTGGTCATACTGCGAGTGGACCGAGACGACACATTTTTGAAGAAAGAGTTGATAAAAGCCGAAAGTTTCTTCAGATTGGTTATTATGCCTGAACTTTTAGGCCAATACTATACAGGAGGGTATTTTAAAGATAGATTGTGAAAAAAGGGAAATTACGAAATAATATTTTGACTGCCAATGTATTATGTATGTATTAAACTCAAATAAATGTATATAAAAATTCAATAAAATGTAGTAATTTATTTCGGTACAATGATTAATCTTCAGGGACTACAGAGGGGCAAAGGTTAACTAGACAACAACAATTTGTCACAATTTGATCCACTAGTGAAGTTTCACAAAAGTTTGAAGTATTCTTCAGAGTGCTTATTGGAAACTTGTTCTTGTATAGTATCTTATACTTATTCCGAACCTGCGCAATCACTCGCTCTACATGAATCCTAACATTTGCTAATTTCCGTGTGTTTTCAATATCAAGAGGGTGCAACTGATCTTGACCAACAGTAAAAGCAGGTAACAGTAATTCAACTCCAGCACTTTCAACGTGATTTCTTATTAGGAATCCCCTATCTGCCATGATATAATCTCCTTTTTGCATTCTACTTAACATACCGGATTTTTCAGTGATAAATTTATCACTTGCTCGGCCACCAAATCCATTTGATATGAATATAATGGATCCATTAGGAGCGATTCCGATTAGGTATTTAACAGTATGTGAATGTTTATAATTAGACCACATTTGAGCAGCTTGTAAAACGTCACTGGGCTTCTCAGTGAGCACCTCGAAGCAATCTATAACGACTGAGACCTTATTACCGAAATGTCGCTTGAAACACTCTGGCATCGAATTTTGTACCGATTCACGAGACGGCCAACTGACAAGCCCTTTCATTCGTTGAAACATGACGTATATACATTTACGAAAATATCTAGAGACAGTACTAACGTGAACTCCACTCATGTACGCAATTAATGTCAGATCTAAATCTAGCCTAAGCTTAGCTAAAGTAAAAATAAAAATTTGAAATTTCGTTATCTTACACGAACCAGTCGGTTGTGGGAAATAAGGTTCTAAAAACCCAAATAAAAACTTAAAAACATTGTAGTTTAGTCCTGTAAAATATTTACATTTGTCATCATTCTGACTAAAATCTTCGAAACTAGTGCATAGAAATGGGTGGTGCTTTTCTCTCATAATTTCTATTTCACATTGCAATTTTTTTATTTCTTCTTCGAGCACTGTTTCTCTGTCCACCGGACCTGGAGCCGTCAGCAAATCTTCCTCCGGAATCGTTTCCAACGTCTTTCGGATAGCCTCCTTTACTTCACTCCGCCTAGTCAAACACTCAAATCTGTCCTTAGCAGCAGATGTCATCCGATTTTTGTAACCTAATTTCTGGTTCGGTACCCAATCAGGATTCATTTCATCTAAAAGATCAGCACTTTGACCTGAATGAAGAAAAAAACGTTATGACAAGTTTAATGAGAACAAATTTTCATTTTTACCTGAAAGGAAATGCTGCGAGCAAACCACCGTTGATGGCCATTTTTCTGGCACCAAATCAATCCGCTTCAATGCATTTGTCCATGCAATTTGGCGCTTTTCGGACAACTCTTTTCTCTTGGCGCTACGCTTATCCACCGCGGGGAAGCGGAACCATTTTTCCCCGTCACGATCGCCGCGTTTGTTGCACCCAAAAACTGCACACGTCCTAGGCACTAATTAATGCAATGAAATCATATTATTTCAAATGTCTGTCGTTGGCAGATATTTCAGAATGTACTTACTGGTTATTATTTATCAAATGTAGGGATATGTTTTACAAAAAAAATATTTTTAGCTCTCCAATTTAATTTTTCAAATCTCACTCCACTGCTGCTGCATAGAAACTACGAATGTCAACAAACGTTTGTGTGCCCAACACATGCTCTGCATGTATGTGTAGCAAGAGCCCTATGGTTGCGTTGTTGAAGAGTATGAAGAGTCAAACGAGGACGCTCGACACCTAGGGGGGAGGCGTTACGACGGGATCCCGCCCCCGCAGCATAGCAGCATAATCAGGAAACGCAACCCGAAGTCAACGAGACGCGCATGCAGCATAATTGAAGATGAACCGCACGCGCGAGAGGTGCAATCCGAAACCCGCGAGCCACCACACACGGATGCTGACGCTGTAGTTCGTCCCAATAAAATAGGTTACTCTGGATTGCCTGAATCTGTCCCAAATTGAATTCCAAAGTGTTAACACATAAGAAGACGTGTATTAAATGAGAGAATAAAGTTTTTTTTATCCATCTCGATACCACGATCCTATCTTATATATAAGGTGTTTTTGCATGTGAAATAAAATTCTGATAATACGCGAGCGGTATATTTGCAATTGTTCATCGGAACACATCGTTTATACATTTTATTTCAGAAACGCTATTTTTTTCAAATGACTCGTGTCAGTGAAGCGCCACACAGTCTGGTAAGTGAATTGACCTATTTAGGTGTGCTTTGCTCTTCTCTCACAAACACTTTTTTACACGTGGTTTTACCTATACTACTACAATGGCTTCCGAACTAAATCCTTGTTCTGAGTCCATGCCTTTGTTCTCGTCCCTTCGCATTTGACGAATTTACGCAAATCTGAATCAGCTCATGCGACATCTACATTAGAGCTCAGAACCACAAAAGTGAGGGTGTTTGTTTATTTTACGCACTGAAAAGCAAGATTCGGGCCCTGATTCTCGAATACACTTCACGGTGGAAACGAAATAAACGGCACGCCAACGAACTACGTTTTACGCGTTAGTGAAGTGTCGAAGATAATGATGAGTTTTCAGGCAGAATGAGCACTTTTCAAATAAAAAATCATTAATGAAAATTAACTTCTTCGTATCAAACTGGTATTCAATGTGAGTGGAAAACTTTGTTTTCTTCATGTGATATGATAATCTCATACAAAAATGTCATCTGAAGATAATTTGATATTATAATGATAAGTTTAGTGGGAAACTAATCTCGTATCCAGATGTCGACACCGTACCGTTGCCATCGCGAATGCGTTTCTTACCGTTTCCACCGTGAAGTGTATTCGTAGTGTATTCGAGAATCAGGCTCAATGCATACCGGTTATTGATACCAAGACGGGTCTATGGTACTAGGTGAGGCCGTTTTGTCACTAAGTTGGTTAGGGGAGCGGTATATGAAAACAGTACGGAAGAAAGCAGAAGGGGAATTATTTCCTTGAAGCGTGAAAGAGACAGACTGATCACGAGCGAGCTCCGGCACAAGCGTATTGTGTTTTGTTTGCAAACAAAACACAGTAGATTTCCAAGATGGCTGAAGAGTGGTTTTAGCAAGTTGGCCCACCTTAGGATATACTTCTACGCGCCTTGATTGATACTATGGATAATTGCGATGAAATCGATATCATATCAAATTGGCTGATATCATTGATTATGTATGGGCCGATACGAGAAGGATTTGCAGTATTTTTAGCGCAAAACACCCTATTTATTGTTTACTTAGTTGAAAAAAAATTAAAGTTACAATACTTATAACAAGCCATTCCTCGTAATATACATATCACATTGTAAAATGATGATTTTCTAATTATTTCAGCGTGGAAAGAATACATGAAACCGGGAAATTTGAAGATAAGTTCTGATTTTTCTAGAAAATTTGAACGAATTTCATACCAAAAAAACAAAACATCCTCATTTTACTCACTGCGCCATCTGGTTGTAAATCCAACGTAAATTCGTCAATTGGCGATCTAACGTACAAATCTACATCTAGGCGGCGCTGCGGTGAAAGTGATGATGGTTTTAAATTTTGCCATGTGAGCTTATGGAAGGTTTGTAGTTCTTTCCACAAATTACAATGTTATAATCATAAAAGAATATTTGATTGCGATGAGTTTGTAAGAAATTTAATTCTGCGCAATTTTATATATAACATGTTATTTATTTACCTCTTTCAGTAGTGAAAACTATAAAAATGTTGACAATGGTTGAACTAAAGAAGGAAATTCGAGAGCATAATCAAACACAAGTAAAAAAATGCACGATTCCTGCATGTGAGAACTACCTTGGAAAGCCCGGAAGTAAAATATACGTGATTTGTTTTTTGAGTTTTAGGTTACATTAGCATCATTTTCTTAGTTCAAAAACAAAATCCAGATGTCTCGCCGATCGTTTACGTTTTGCGTTAGATCGCCAATTCGTTTTATTTCAATTTAGATTCATTTCAGCCATTGAATGTCGTCAGTATATGGTAAGAAAGTTGGAGTTCTGTATATTTACGGTGGTTTCAACACGCGATTTGGCCAAAGTCATAGATAATCTTCGAAAATTCTAAGTTTGATAATGCATACCGGTTATTGATACTATGAATAATTGCGATGAAACCAATATCATATCAAATTGGCTGATATCATTGATTATGTATGGGTCGATACGAGAAGGATTTGCAGTATTTTTGGCGCAAAACACCCTATTCATCGTTTACTTAGAAAAACGAAACGAAAAAAATTAAAGTTACAATACTTATAACCTAGGTAGTGCGGACTGAATGAAAACGGCTGTCAAAAAAGATGCAATTGAAATGTCAAAAGAGATCCAACGATCAGGAGTGTTATTTTTCTTATGATAATCAACACTATAAAAGAGGTATTGTTGTCAAGGGCAAAAATAAGTAAAATTATAAAATGAACGAACTACATTTTTCCGTCAATTGTTTAATTAACCATTGCATCTCTGAAAGAGCATCTCAGCCTTTCACTGAGCAACGCATTTTTAATGTCCCCTTTCTTTGTCATAACGTTTTTCCGAACGTAATAAAAACAAACAAAGTCAGAGTCACGTAAATGTTTACTCCTGCGATTTGGAAATATTCGATAAAAAGTGGAAGGAAGAGCTGCCAGATGATTTTTAAAAAAAGTCTGTAAAAACATGTGAATGTCTGTTAAAAACGTGGAAAAGTCTGTAAAAGTGTGCAGATCTATAGAAATGTCTTTTAACGTTAATTTTCACATATTCATTAATACTTTGTACATCACGATGCACGTAAGATTGAATTCTGTATAATATACAGCCATTCCATGCCAAACTAATATAGTGGTTCTCAGAACTTCGTCAAAAGTGGTAATTTTGTTCTTTATCGCAAAACGTTAAGCTCGTATTTTTTTAATTTGTCATTAGAGTGCCCATTTCCATTTTAGGGTGATCCCAAAAATCCTTTTTTTCCACTTTTTCCCAAAATGACTTTTTTCAAAAATTTATAACTTTCGAACCACTCAACCGATTTAGATGATCGACATATCAAATTTAAGCCAATTGAGAAATATTTAACTTGCATATAATATGGATCCTATTTTTAATATGGATTAAAAGCTGAGAATTTTTTACATAAAATATCTCGATATCAGAGATGCTATTTTTTTCGTTTTTGAAATATGATTTTTCAAAACTAATCGATGGTTCGAAAAACAATTTTTCCCCACTATTGGATCGATTCATATCATCGACATATCAAATTGAAGCTTACGAGTTATTTTTCTTTGAAAAATGAGGCGAAAAAACTTTTGCGAAAAAATTGAATTTTGTTTTTGTTTTATTGATTATTGATTGAGTTTGTTTTTCATAGTTTTCTCGGTTAAAGATAGGAGCGCTATATTTTTTTATATTTTTTATGGAAAGCTGAGCATTATTTACCTAACATATCTCGATATCAGATATGCTATAATTATCGTTTTAAGTTAGAATTTTGTAAATTTAACATGTTTTAAGTCTTCGATCAATATTCATATGTGACTAAACTAGACCTATGCTACTAGAATCCAATCTTCCCGCAAGTGTGAATTTTGCTTATTGGCTTCAATTTAATATATCGATCATCTAAATCGGTTCAGTAGTTCAAATGTTATGATTTTTTGCAGAAAGTTATTTTTGGGCAAATGGGGAAAAATGATTTTTTTTAAAATCATATCTAAAAAACGAAAAAATAGCAACCCTGATATCGAGATATGTTGTGTAAAAAATCCTCAGCTTTCAAGAAAAAATATAAAAAAATATAGCGAAGTAATAAAAAAATAAATAACGACTACAATCAATAATTACTAAAATATAATTATTTTTTTCGCAAGTTAAATATTTTTGAATAAAAGGCTAGGTCAATTTTATATGTCGATCATCTAAATCGATTCAGTGATTCAAAAGTTATTAATTTTTATTTGTCATTTTTGGGAAAAAATGATTTTTCGGACCACTTAATAACTTATGTGCTGTAAGTGTGTTTAAATGTTTCAACGATCTACACATACATACATACACATACATACACATACATACGCGTTGTTAATTTTTATAAAAACAGGAAGTGGGTTATATCTATGGTATAACCGCAAGGGTGACGTAGGACTGTCGTTGATTTAGAGATCATTTGTTTGAAGTTGAATCTAAATCCATTCTGAATGAATGAATATATGAATATTTGGGTTATTTCGAAAACGAGAGCGTTACGTTGGAGGCACAAGGTTTTATGCATCCAATATAGGATACGAAAAACCTTGTTCCGAAGAATAATCTTCAGAAGCTAACCTGCTAACTGTACTTGATTGACAAATCACAAACCCAAATGTATTATATGGATATTTTATGGATATAAAACAATAAAATAAACTCTTTCGCTTGAATGTAATTTTCAATTCCAAGTGGAACTGGCAGATTATTTTCCAGCAACGATTAGATATTTCCACATTTTCCTCGATACTGGAAGCCCACCAGTGGTTAATGCTAATTCGATAACCATCTGTTAATAGCACTTGCTTGGAACATATTTGGTCACAGTGTTACATGGATAGAAAACATTCAAATAAACTCTTTCACATGAATGTATTTTTAAATTCCCAGAGGAACTGGCAGATCATTTTCCAGCAATGATTAGGTCTTTCCGGAACTTTCTCGATGCTGAATGGCATCCAAACGGAAAGAATTCTGCGCGTGTATGTGTCGATCCTTCGCCGTCTACCTCTTCCAGCACGTTAGGCAACGATGTTGTCTTGTCGATGTCCTCACGAAAAATGAATGTGTCTCACCACCAGAATATCGCTTAAGTATGCTTTTTGTGTGTGATTGAATCGAAAGTAGGTGTGGTTTACGATGGCAATTTGGAAGGCAAACTAGAGGGGAATGAACTCTCTGAGCTCGGAACTTTCGGCGACTGAGCAATAATCGATTGCGGGCGCATACAATATTGAATACGGAAATATCCTACTGATGAGGAAGAATAATCTTCAGAAGCTAACCTGTTAATTGCGATTGATTGAAAAATCACAAAACCAAATGTATTTGGTCACAGTGTTACATGGATAGAAAACATTCAAATAAACTCTTTCACATGAATGTATTTTTAAATTCCCAGAGGAACTGGCAGATTATTTTCCAGAAATGATTAGATCTTTCCGGAACTTTCTCAATGCTGAATGGCATCCAAACGGAAAGAATTCCGCGCGTGTATGTGTGAGTAGCGATGTCTCCTCGGGGAACCGTTTGTGGCATCACTCTTCTCCTGATGGATTCCCTTCTGGCCTAGGGTGCACACCGGTGACACCGTTCATCCGCGCTTTCATGATAAACGAAGAGCTTCACCACAACAGCGACAACATGCTCCAATCGCTGTTCAATTAGAACTGAGTGGATTTCCGAGCGGCGCTCGCTTATATACCGATTGGTGATTTCAATAGCCTGTTTTGAAAGCAATTTTAAGACTATTGAAACAAGTTTTTGGATCAAAAAGTAACAAGTATAGAACGCGTAGACATTTTTTCTTTCGAATAAAGTGTTTATCATACCATTTCGTTCAGTTGTTTAGGAGCTATTAACGCTCAAAATCTCGGTCTCCGGCGTAACGCTTTCGTTTTTGAAACTTTGATTTTACACCCCGGTATAGAAATGAAAGACGTAGTCCTACGTCAAAAACTGTATTTCTCCGTTGATATATTGGACATCCACCAAGGCTTGCGGTCTTGTCGTTGATGAAATTTATAAAAAAATGCAGTGTATATTTTCCATCCGCCATGCAAGGCTATACAAGTTTTAGATCACCACACGGCCATGAACCATGTCTGTCGTAACAATATCGAACAGTAACCCATATTTCGTCATAAGCAGACCCGAAAGCAAATGTAAGTTGTTGAAAATAGAATGAAAATTGTTATTCGATGTTGTTTAAATACTTAGAAGACATAGTCCTGACCCTAACTTAACTATTTTTCAATAAATTTCCTTGCATTTCAGCAAAACAATCTTATCTAGAACAGAAAATAATTATCAGAGACAATTTTCGTTCAAGATTTTTCCTTACCTGCAGAGAATGCAATTTTTCATTAATTGTGAATAACCGTATCCTCTCTTTCGTCTGCAATGATGTCAAGGCAAAAGTACTTATGTGTATGAGTTCCAAACTTCATACACACCAGATGGGCCAACCTGAAGAACTGCCGGGCCGCAGGTTGAGTATCGCTGGTCTAACGTCATGTGTATTGATATATACTAAATATAATAACTTTTCTGTATTAAAACTATGGAAAAATGTCATATGGTGAGTCAAATATTTTTGATGTGATAAATAGATGTGATGAATGTTTTACAGATATGTCTGTAAATTTACAAACATATTTGTAAATCTGGCATCTCTGGTGGTCTGAGAATTTATTGCAAGAAATCGCTTGAAAACATGCATGAATTTGCTTGAGAATGAAGTGGATGGAGTCCGCACCACTTAGCTTATAACAAGCCATTCCTCGTAATATACATAGCACATTGTAAAATGATGATTTTCTAACCTTTTCAGCATGGAAAGAATACATGAAACCGGGAAATTTGAAGATAAATTCTGATTTTTCTAGAAAATTTGAACGAATTTCATACCAAAAAAGGAAAACATCCTCATTTTACTCGCTGCGCCATCTGGTTGTAAATCCAACGTAAATTCGTCAATTGACGAATTTACGCAAAGCTGAATCAACTCATGCGACATCTACATTAGAGCTCAGAACCACAAAAGTGAGGGTGTATGTTCATTTTACGCACTGAAAAGCAAGATTCGGTGGCGATTATTCATTTTTTTCTCAATTTAGATTCATTTCAGCCATTGAATGTCATCAGTATATGGTAAGAAAGTTGGAGTTTTGTATAATTCCGATGGTTTTAACACGCGATTTGACCAAAGTCATAATCTTCGAAAATTTTAAGTTTGATAATGCATACCAAAAATGCTAAATTTGAATCACCATCGTTGAATCATATTAAAACATTTGTAAAAATTGATAAACATAAACATAGTCTGCTCCTTTATGCAATAAATTGTTGTAAAACAATTAAAAAAGGCAACATAACATTAAACGAATTGGTTGTACAAAATCTGAAATCTCTCGGAAATTTCGGCGCTAAGCACTGAATCGGCGAAAAAACTATTGAAAACTAGAAGCAACTCTAGGCAAATTGGCGTTCTGCGGGTAATAAAGTGCACGAAGTAGCGGTACAGAATCTGATGACAGGAATCATAGGAAAGTCCCAGCAATTTTATCTAAGGTGATTTCGAAGTAGATCATCTGAAGCGCACTATAATTATTGCTTGTCATCTCTTTTATCTTGTTTATCAATATAACTTTAGATAGGAGGGGTCTTCGACGGCTTCAACATAGGTCAAGATGTTTGGAAATGTAATAAGAAAATTGGGCTCTGCATCATAATCGTCCGTTGAAACTGGATATATTCCATTGAACCACGTGGTTGTGACATTGAGTAATAGAATCAAACGCTTGGTAATTTGAATTGTTCGATGGTCAAACATTTATTGATGAGTTCTCTCTTATTTACTGATAGAATGGTTACAGAACGATATATTTACTGCAATATTAGCTATGTAACTTTGTAGGAAGTAGAAAAAAAAACGATTATAATTACATCTGCTGCAGCGCGATTCGAGGAAGTAAAATATCTCTAAACAGTTGAACATAGCATTACAGGAAAAAAAAACACGTACAAAATAGCAATTAAAATATAATCAAGTAATAAAATAAAACTATATATTTGTCTAAATAATATCACTTAGTATAACCAACTTTTAAATAAATTTCAACTATAACAGATGAAATACGTATCTGTGCTTTCCAGCGGTCTTTCCTACCTAAAACAAACAAACAATACGCTAATAAACAATTTTCTTTCACTTTCCAAATAAACAAACAAAAAATACATCAATCTCATCTGTTTTACTGCGGGAATCACATTTTTGTTCGCTATTGCTTCACGACGGCTAACTTTTTATTTTTCCTATCTTTTTCTGTCTCTCTCTTCTCGAACAAGACACAAATGACGGTTCGTGACAGCATCGGAGAGAATCATAACACCAATAATCTCACGGAATAATCTCAAAAATACAAGCCGCAGACCGGTAACGAGTGTAACTTTTGGTTGATAATCAATTATACGATACGGAGAGCAGGAGGACAGGTAAGATAAAAAAAAACAGAACAATAAAATTTCTCACAATGGTCAACATTTTTTTAACTATTTGGTAGACAAGAAAGAGGGTGGATCTCTCTGTCACGCGGAGTGGGTTACCTTCCTGCCATTTCTTTGAGCGGTTTGTTGCTTTCGTTTTTTTTTCTTTTCGCAATTACAATTTTGCTAGATTTTGTAAATTTTCGTTGTGTAGGATTAAGTTGCGGCAAACAAACAAAACAAACAAATGGTTAGGTTTAATCTCAAACGAATTTCGGTTTTTTTTCGAAATGGTGCAACTAAATATTTACAGTGGGTGCTTACACGCTACTAGCATAAATCTACTAAACAGTAGAGCAGTGTGTATTGTTGGGTGGTTATTGTTATTTTTAGTACTACTCCTACTTCGTTTCACTTGTATTTGTGATCTTACGGGGAGAAAACAAAATATAATGGCAAGAATGGACAGAAGCTGTTCTTAACCTCAAACTTAACGTAAGTCGTTTTTTGTCGCTGTTTTCGTATATTTATATGTGTGTGTGCGCGTGTGATTTTGTTTTCGTTTTCATGCCACAACTACTTTTGTAATCAAAATACAAAAAAGAAACATCACAGTAAAAGTATTAACCTTCGTTTGCTTTAGCCTTCCTCAAAACGACGGGAGGATCTCTGATCGCCTTTTTACAGTGCACTTATTCTAGATAATCCTAATTTCGTTGTTATTTTCGCTAGTATGTAATTGGTAGAAGGTAGAGAGGAAATAACTTTTCACAGTTTCGCTTTTGTTGCTCGCAGCTGGACCGCCTCGCATCTGTTCGATTGCCATTTTGGAACTCGGAAATAAGCTACACTTTGTTCTTGCGCCTTGGCTGAATACACTATAAAATAGGAACGTCAATTTAGTTCGTTTTTTGCAGTTGCTTAATCTGCTTCTATGTCAAATTGTTCTTACGAGCGTCAAATGAGTTTTGCGCCAACCACTGGAGAGTTGTAATCCGAAAGATGGCATAGACAGACTTCTCAACTTATTTGTTTTACGACAAGTAAACAGACAATGTGGAAAGAGAAAATATTTCAATTCAAGCTCCGCTCATTTTAGGATAGAAGAAGATAGAAGATTTAGGAAGTATGAGTGATGTTTGAAACTTACTAACTTAAAAACTTTTTACCATTGCCCAAAAATCGCTTTAAACGTGAACTATTGATATCACAATAAATCTATAAATATTGTGAAAACATAAAAATTCTAAAATATACCTTCAAGACCATCGAAGTCAAGAGCGGTCAGCGGTTGATTCCTGTTGCTGGATAGTCGTGAAAGCACTATCAATTTTGCGTTCACCCTGGTCAACCTAAGTTTCTATTGACGAATTTCATGCCAACGTGTCTTAGGAGTTGGCAGCACCATCTCAGATAGGAGTGAAACGTTGTGGGTGTAAACACATGGGTCTTTGAAGGAACTTTGCATACTTGAAAAATTCGAAAACGAATTGGACTACTTTCTGAAAATAGCCAAAATTATTTTCTTATTTTTTTACAAAAGTTAAAAACACAATAACTATGATACCTACAAAATGCTGAAATGAATGTTACCTTATTTTTGAAAAATAAAATTCGCCGAAAAAAAATTATTTCGAAAATTAAAATTAAATTTTCTCATTAACATATTTTTTTTTAGTTCTAAAAAAAATATCAATAGCCCTCACTTGCAACTTGCAACTAGTCGTTCATACATTGGAAGATAAGAACTTTTACAGGAAAAAAGTTTTTCTAACAACAACTTTTTCATATTTTCTTTGGAAAAATTACAACTAATCCTAATTTTGTTTTAAGTCAAGATAGCGAAATAGTGTATTCCATAAAGTTTTAGATTTTAATTTTCGTCGAAGACGTAAACTTTTTATCTTTTATAGTTTTTGGAATACAAGGCATTTTTGTATGTAGACTCCTGAAAAAAAAAAGTTTTACTCGTTACATTTTTGTGTGTAAATTCTCGCGTTTTGCATGCTCTTTACATGTTTCTAAATAGAAACAAGTTTGCATAACATGCAAATCGCGATAATTTATAAATAAAAATGTTACGAATTAACCATTGATAGTAATTTTTGAAAGGAAACATAAAAAAGTTGTTGTCAAAAAAACTTTTTCCCCGTAAAAGTGCTCATCTTCCGATGTATAGGTGACTTGTTGAAAATTATAAGGGCTATTTATATAAATTGTTTTCAGAATTTTAGAAAGGCATGTTTTTTGAGAAAAATAAATTTTAATTTTCAAAATATTTTTTTTCAATTATTTTTTTTTAAATTTGTTTGATATTTTTTAATGCAAACTTAAATATTTTCTTACATTTCATTCTTTTACCAACATTTTGTAGATCTTATAGTTTTAAAATTAGGATTTTTCTAAAAAAAATGTTTCTAAAAAAAACTAAAATTTTCAAAAAATTCTCACAAAAAACATATCAGATCTACAAAATTAGAGTCAAAGAATAAAATTTGGGAAATTATAAAAGTTTTAATTAAAAAATATCAAACAGATTTTGAAAAAAAAATTCATTGGAAAAAAAATTTGAAAATTAAAAATCATTTTCCTCGAACACATGTATATTTAAAATACTGAAAAAATATATATAAATAAACCTCATAATATCCAACAAGTCAACAAATTCGAAAAATGGGCACTTGTACATGGAAAAAGTTTTTTTGATTTTTTTTTTGTTTTTCTTTGAAAAATTACTAATAATGTTCAATTTGCAACATTTTCATGTAGAAATTATCGCGATTTACATGCTCTGCTAACTTCTAGAATATGTCAAACGCGAGAATGTACACACAAAAATTTTACGAGTAAAACATTAATTTTTCAGGAGTCTTCATAAAAATATCCCAAAAACTATACAATATAAAAAGTCAACGTCCTCGACAGAAGTTCATTTTTTAATAAGATCTAAAACTTTGTCGAATATTTCATATCGCTATCTTGACTTCAAATAAAATTAAGATTGGTTGTAATTTTTTCGAAGAAAACAGGAAAAAGTTGTTGTTAAAAAAACTTTTTTCCTGCAAAAGTGTACATCTTCCGATGTATGAATGACCTGTTGTGAATTTTAAGGGCTATTCATATATTTTTTGAGAATTAAAAATAAATACGTTTTGGGGGAAATGAATTTTAATTTTTAAAATTTTTTTTCCAGTAAATTTGTTGTTTCAGAAAAAAATTGTTTTTTTTTATGAAAATTTAAACAATTTCCTACAATACAATCTTTGATCAGAATTTTGTAGGTATTATAGTTTTTTAATTAGAATTATTTGTAAAAAATCAAAAAAATTGTTTGGACCCTTTTCAAAAAGTAGTCCAATTCTTTTTTAAATATTTCAAGTATGCAAAGTTGCATCGAAGATCCATGTGTTTACACCCACAACGTTTCACTGCTATTTGAAATGGTGCTGCCAACGGCCAGTCAAGTTGGTATGAAATGCGTCTATTAGGTTTTCACCTCAGAATATGCACGAAGTAAGCTTAGTGTAGAGCTTCCACTGACGGGCAGAAGTATAACAAAAGAGAAATATTGAATAAAACCTATCGCGTCGGTTTTCATACTGTTATGTGGATATTGGTTGTATATTATTGAATCACACTTATGAGTTGTTGATATTGTAGTTCATAGATAACAATAGACCCACCGGAACATTCGGCTACGGAAAGTTTGTATTCTGAAATAATATCCGAAGCAGTCAACAATTACTTCAAAAGTGAATTGATTTTTATAATTTTTTGCAGGAAGAGTGTGAATTGTGTGAATTTTTTCTAAATTCTGTGAATTTAGGAGCGTGTTCGGATTTATTGGTATGTCGATGATGATGTTTTAAATTAGAGAAGAGTTATAAAAATGCTCAAACTCTCAGACTTTCTCAGTTCAATCACTTCTAGCCTCAAATAGGTCATTTTGGAAAACTAAATTAAACACTCGGCATTGAGAAAGGTCAGTTGGAAACCCTCGTGACAGCTAGCATCTGGACACTAGCAGGATGACTGATGAATCGTGAACTATTTGTTGGTGACTTTTCCGATCGATCAATTAATTTTCGTGTATTCGAGCAAAGGGCAGCGTTTTTCAAGCCGAGTGTGAATAAGATATATTTCAGCGGTTAGAGCTGCATTCTTCAGTGGAAAACTAAAGGCCACTCATCCGATTCGGTTTTTTTTTTGGAGCATTCAAAATGTAGAGGAACTGTGGGTAAAGCCGTCACTGGGGATAAGTCCGGCACCCCTTGAGTTTTACTGGAAAACTCTAATTAACTATGTTTTTGAACACTGTACATGTTAGTATTTATTATTTTCTGACGTTTTAAATCGAATCAAACCCACCGCGATTCGTCAATTGTTGAAATAATAAGTGCCGATGATGTGCAACCGGATGTAATTTTTCGGTAGTGGAATTTAAGCATTTATTCTTCAACAAGGTTTCAAATCCTTTTTCGTTGTTCAGTTTGGCTCGTGGATTGTTAACTATCACTAGGATTCAAGTTGAGTTAAGTTAAAGAAATAAATTAATAGAAATAGTCTCCTTAAAAAATGTATTCAGTTGGGGTAAGACCGTCACCCTTTGAGTCCGGCATGATTTCCAGTTAGTTGACGGTTATTGGGACATATTTTCCATCTATTTTAGATGCCTCGCAGCTCCTACGGAAATCGAATTGTGCCAGGAGGACCTCACCCTTGCAAAAGAGGCTACCGTTGGTGAAGTTTCTGTCAAACGTGCTTCCAAGACTATGGAATCCCCAGGTCTACATTACAGGATCACGCTTTGTGAAAGGTGGTAACTAGGACTTAGATTCCATCGAACTAGTAATTGAATTGTGGTGTGTTTTGAAGGGCCGCATGATAGATTTGCCAAATATCCAATTCCTTTCTTTTCCATATTCCTTGTTCACCGGAGCATGTCCCGACCTTATCTCCGGAATAAGTTGAGCGATTCGAACCATATTCGATAGTGATATCTAGATTTAGAATACCTCCCATTTGGCGGTTGCCACATTCAAACTGGTTCAGCTGGTGTCAAGTATATTTATTGACAAATTGAGGGTGCCGGTGTTATCTCTATAGGGTGCCCGTTTCACCCGCACTGGTTGGAGAACTCTGTTGTATCTCAGCTTTGAAAATGGACTAATACTTGCAAAATTGTCGTTTAAAAGCACTCTGTGATTTTGTGATTCACAAAACAATACTTTTTCTTATGGGGCCGGGTTTACCCCCAGTTCCCCTAAATTTGCTATGAGATACTGAGAATTACACAGATATTCAACAAGTTCAAGGTTTCAGTGCCGCTCTAGACAGAGCAATCACCAGTACATGTGAATTATGAGAGTTAATTTTAAAATCTGTTCAATTTGGGGTTTTATTGCTTCATGAAGCGTTCGAGTCCCTCACTCAATGAAAGCATTTGTAGTCCTACGTTAACAATTCGGTCGTATCCTTCTTTTATAACTTTTTTTGCGGTCCGCGACACCATGACAAACACGTGTTTGTGACCCTTCTGAATAAAAGGTTAAGTACCGCTGTTCTACGCAATCAGTCATCTTTCGAAGCACAACTCGTCTCATAACCTATCTCTTGTCTTTCACTTGTTATTTATTGGCAACTATCGGCAGTGTTTGTTTCTCAATTTAACCTCTTAGTGGCTTTAGGCGCGTAATCGAACACAAAAACGAGGGGTCACACTTCTGAGCGGGGTCCACATTACTTAAAACCTATCAAGGACTGAACGGCCAAAAACTGGGTCGCATTAAATCTACGCGACTACTCGTGCCGACCGTGCGGATTACCGGCTGGCAACGATGGTGGCAGTGCTTAGTAGGATAGAGGCAGCGGCTGCGGCAGCTGCAGCAGTGGCGCCACCTTGTTGCGGTTGGGCAGTATGAGGTGTTAGCGATGGGGGCGGCGGAGGAGGAGGTTGCTGCTGGACAGCGAGAACGGCGGAGGCTGCCTGTTCAGCCGATGCCCGACTTTGTTTGCTGGATTTGACACTTCCGGTGGGGTTCTTCTGTGCCATATGCGTTTGGTAGTGCTTCGCCAGGTGAGCCTTCTGGCGGAAGCTCTTGCCGCAGAGGGAGCAGGCAAAAGGTTTCTCTCCGGTGTGCGTCCGGATGTGGACGTTCACCGAGTATTTGTCCTTGAATCCTTTCGAGCAGATCGAGCAGTAATGTAGCGAGCGCTCCTTCCGCTGACCATTACAGTGCGTAGGACTTGGATTGCTGCTGCTGGTATTGCTGTTGGTGCTGTGATTGGTGGCGCCCAGAATCGATGCAGGCGTGGGTGCGTTGAGATTGCTCATACTGCTGTTGTTGTTATTGTTAGCTATACTGCTGCTGTTGGCAGTGGCAGTGTTCGAGCTGCTGTTGAGAGATCGCTTGTACTTCTTGGAGGCTCGCGGGGCTTTCGGTTTAGGAGTGGATGTGGTCGTCACCACGTCCGACGAGGTGGTCGTCGAAATTGCGTGACTCGCGTTCGATATCACTAGGCTATTGTTTCCATTATTGCTATTTATAAGGCTAGGATTCTGGTGTTGATTGATGGCAGCTGTTTCTACAATGATTTCGGTGTAGTTGTTGTTGTCTGTACAGAACTGCTGGACTTCGGTGGCGATTCGTTTCAGCTTTTCGTAGTCCTCGTTGAAGGCGGCGTCGAGAGTGAGGAACATGTCGTCTACCACAACACCGGAACCGAGATCACCCACAACCCCGGCCGGATGCTGTTGGTGCTGGGGGTTATTCGATCCTGGCGAGTGAAGATCCGGGTCTTCGAAGAGTGGATTCGCCAGCGTCGAATCGGCGTACGCTAGGGAATCGGTCTCCCCCGGGTATAGCACTCTTCGCAGTTCTTCCTCTTTGATTTGACCGGCAGGTATCACGGTGATCCCGTTCTGTAATTGCACAGGCGCTCCCTTTGTATACCCTTTGCCCTGCAGGGCGCTTCTCAGTAAGGACTCAGGTGTTTCGTGTTCTATCACGTTGTGGTCCGACATCTGCCAGTCGTTGTTGTTGTTCTGGTACGCTATCACACTATTTGGGTCCATCAGGCTGTTGGACAGCACGATGTTGGTGGATGTCACAGGTATTTGTTGTACTTGCTGGTGAAGGTGCTGTTGCTGCTGTTGACTCAGCAGATGTTGCTGCTGCGGGTCCTCCTTACCATGATGATCTGTGCCGAAGCCACTGTCATCGTAGGAAAAACATTCCGTTTTCACGTACCCAGGGAAGCCGCCGAGTATTGTGTCGAGATCGATATTCGATGCGGGAGGTGGCGGCTCGGGAGCACTAGGATCCTTCCGCAGAACCCAAGGTTCCGGGGCGCCGTTTAATACTGTCAGGGTGTAAATCTGCAATGTGAGTAAAAGAAAGAAATAGGTTCAAGCGATACCAAAACGAGCAACTCAACGAACCTGTCCGTCGGTATCGGTGACTGCGCTGCCAACGGTGCCGGCGCCACCTGCTTGACCGGAACCACTATTTTGCTGCTGAATCCAGCAGTAACGGTTGATATCGTCGAACATCGACTGGTCGAGTCGGTTGGTGTCTTTATCAGGTCCCCAGAACTGAAAACAAATGAAAAAAAAAACGAATTTTTATTTACTGTGGCGTTCCTTGCGGGACTACTTCATCTTGATTGATTGTGGATTGTGGAAATTTCGGAAAAGAACAGACGATCATCACTCGCCCAATTTATTTTATTCGTATGAATAGGTTCAAGTTCATAGCACCAATAGCAATACCAAGATCCAAAAACCGCATTTTTAGCGTTACGGAATTTTGTACCACGTCTTAGTAGAGATTTGATGCTTTGTGGGTGAGCGATCCATGAGTCCATTGGTGATCGAAAAATTGGGCAGTTAATCGAGCTAATTTTTTAAAATGAGCTAAGTTAAAGTAATAAATTAATACAAATAGTCTCTTGAAATAATGTATGCTGTTGGGGTAAGACCGTCACCCCTTGAGTGGAGCAAGCACTACATGATTTCGAGTTAGTTGAAGGTTATAGGAACATATTTTTCATCTGTTTTAGATGCCTCGCAGCTCCTAAGGAAATCTAATTATGAAAGTGGGTCCCAGGAGAATCTCACCCTTGCAAAAAAGACTATCCTTGGTGGAGCTTCTGTCAAACGTGCTTCCAAGACTTTGGAATCCTCAGGTCTACATTACAGGATCACATTTTATGAAAGGTTCCTTTCTTTTCCATATTCCATGTTCACCGAAGCATGTTCCGACCATATCCACGGAATCAGTCTAGCGATTTGAACCATATTCGATAAGGACATCTAGGGTGAAGACTAGGGGAGGGGGGGCGTTGCTGATTAACGGTCAGCTGTATCCCAATAGGAAGTATCCCGTGTCGGCCACACGTACAGAGCATTGACGACTGCAACATCCCAATTATGAGAACACTTGTTATACTAACCTCGAGCCAACCGCGAGTAATCGGTTACATATTACTCATAGTCATAGTTGTTAGCAAACATTGTCAAAATATTGAACTCTCGGTCCCGTTAGGCTGACGCCATATGAGCCTTAATAAAAATATATCTTCTTCTTGAATGGCGTTATCGTTCCCTGTGGAACTTTTGCCGTCTCAACGTATGTATTCACTAGCGTCATTTATTAATACTTAGTTGAGATTTCTTAAGCCAAATAACACGCCTTGAATGTATTGACACAGTGCACAGTGCAAGTCGAAGGAAATTTCTCTGAAGAAAAATGCCCCGGCCAGAACGGGAATCGAACCCGAACATCCGGCATGATAATGTGAGACGCTAACCACTCGGCCACGGGTGCACATTAAAAATATATATTTTGGATAAGAGAAAAAATCTAGAATTAGAATATATCCCATTTGGCGGTTACCACATTCAAACTGATTCAGCTGGTGTCAAGTATATTTATTGACAAATTGAGAGTGCCGGTGTTACCCCTATGGAGTGCCCGGTTCAACCGCACTGGTTGGTGAACTCTGATTTTATGTCAACTTTTAAAATTAACCATTACTTGCAAAACTGCCGTTCTAAAGCACTGATATTTCTCATATCTCATGGAAAATTAGCATAACATATCATATGTGCCCTCAGATCTCACAAAACAATACTTTCCCTTATGGGGCCGGGATTACTCCCGGTTCTCCTATTCGGCACTTATAAATTTAAATAAAAACATTTCAACATAACCAGTTGAGTAATGTTCTACTCATTACAAAGTTAACATGAATTACAGCAAGGTAATGATGGTAATGGTCCTTCTTATTTTCAGTCAAAGCAAATAACCATGTCGTGGAATGTTTTAGATCTACAAGACTTCCATAATATTGTTTATTTGCGTATACTTTTCGTACGATTAATACCCTCCAGTTCTAAATTAGGTCCCCTGAATCCCCTATTCCATAAATCATGCTATGCTCACATAGATTTTATGAACTGATCCTTGTTGGAATACCGAATCGTCTCGAATTGTTACACTTAAAACTTCTGTTCTTGCCAGATTAATAAAGGTCTATTTTCAATCCTTCCAATCCAATTCAATTATGTCTCAGGAAACTCCAAGAAATAATGATTCAAAGGCAGAAAATGGACTATAGCGCAAAAAACAAAAAAAAAAATGATTTAGTTGTTTCTTTTTTGAAATTAGTCACAATTACTGATTATTTTTCTGGGTGCAGAAAAAGAAATGTATGTAAATCGCGCCGATTATAGCAACACAAATTATCAATAGCAGTAGATGTTTTGTCCGTTGAACACAACTCTAACATTACGACTTCGATGCTGTTGAAAATCCGAGTTATTTCTTCTTCAAGTTCCTCCAAATTTTGTGGCTTATTAACATAGCAACGGTCCTTCACGTACCCCCAGAGGAAGTAATCGACGACGACAAATGTTGGAATTCTTACCATAAATTGTTACACTCAAGCAGGCCGAAACAGAGAAAAAGTTCAATAACTCTGTCATTGTTGGAATTCGAACATATGCGTAGAAGGATTTTTTTTCATCAAATAAAAGGGAATCCTTAGAGGATTCGGATTTTTTATATGAGAAAGGTATTTTATGACTTTAAGGGGATGAATCAAAAATGAAATTCTTCTTTTATATTCAAAAAAAAAAAAGAAAAATATATGTATAAGAAACACATTGAAAGAATATTTTTTTTGACTCGATCATATACAGGATTCGATTATATACAGTGGAAAGAAGGGAAATATACAGGAAAACTTCGATATAACGTACATTTCACTTCGCAAATTGTACGTTGTAACGAAGCATAAAGTATTCAGAAACACAGCTCATATTACTTTACCGTGGTGCTGTTTGGGTAGAGTTAGTAAAATGTGATGAAAAAATCCAACTAGAAGGTGAAGCCAACCTTTCTCATGATGTTTCCCTTCATACTGTTGATTGAGGGCAAATAGATAAAATGAGCGCTAGCTTATTCAAAAAACTTTTTCCCTGTTACAGTGCCCTTCTTCCGATGTATGGGAGACTTGTTGGTAGTTGTATGGACTATTCATATGATTTTCGTTCAGAATTAAAAAAATATATATATTTTAGAAAATTAATTTCAATTCCCAAATTTTTGTTTTCAGTGTAATTTTTCTAATTTTTATGTATTTAAGTATGAAAGAATAAATTATCTCCATTATTTCTTGAAGTTTTAAGGATATTTTTTCTCGAAAAAAGTCTAAAAAGCTTAACATTCAAAAAACATTCAAATAAACAATCCAACCAACTAAAAACTATAAATTTCGGAATTTTTTCATGAAAATTGCATCAATTTTCTACATTTCATTCTTTGAAAAAATAGGTATTTTAATTTTTGGATTAGAAATTTTTGTAAAAAATTAAGTAAAAAAACTGGCCCTTATCTAAAAGAAGTCTATTTTCATTTTGAGATTTCAAGTATGCAAAGTTGCTCAAATGACCAATGCACAATGGTCCAGGAGATGCATTTAAGTGGAAATTAGTATTTAGAGCTCGACAGTTATTCTCTAGACAAAATCTGTCTTAGACAAAGTTGTTACATATGATAGAGCGCTCAGTTTTATGTTATCAAAAATAGAGTGACCAAACTTGTCGGTGAAATACAAAATATAACTTTCTTATCTTTATAGATAGAGGTAAACATAGTTCGACAATGTTGTAGTCTTAGTTATTTGAGACATCTTTGTAGAACAAAGTTTTTTTTCTATCTCTTGGAATAATCGATATAGCGTCTTTTTTCTATGTTATGTTAGGATCACCATGAAAAAACTGTTTTCTTGTTCTAACTTGTATAATTCAAATTCTACATGTAAACTGTCTTCTAAAGACTTTTAGAGCTTACTAATACAAACATTTTGCGATGCAGAACTTGTGAATATCTCAACTTCACTCAATGTTATTGATATTTCTTCCCAAAAAATACGCTCTCTTCAATTGTTTGTCATTCTTTCTAGGGCAAACATAAACAAATTCTATTGGCGGCATTTAAAAGAGCATATTTCACTCTACATGATGTATGATTTCCAAAACTATGTTATTTTTCGTGTTTGAGTAAATTAAAATTGAAATCATAAATTTTTGGGTGAAAAAACATCAATAACTTTGAGTAGGATTAATATATTGACAAGTTCTGCATCGCAAAATGTTGGTATTGATAAGCTTTAAAAGTCGTACGAAGACAATTTCGATGTAGAATTTAAAATATAAAAGTTAAAGCAAAAACCCCGTTTTATGGTCACCCTAATGCAACTTAGAAAAAAAGCGCTAATTCGATTATATCAAAAGATAGAAAAAAGTTTTGTTCTACAAAGTTTTTTAAAATAACTGGTGCTGAAACATTGTCACACTATGTTTATCTCTATTTATAAAGATAAGAAAGTTAGATATTTTATTTCATCGACAACTTTGGTCATTCTATTTTTGATAACATAAAAATGAGCGCTCTATCATTTGCAACAACTTTTTCGAAGACAGTTTTTGTCTAAATAATAAATATCTCCCTCAAAGTTGTTTTTGGCGCTTTCTATCTAAGTTACATTAGGGTAACCATGGAAAAACGGGTTTTTTCACTCTAACTTTTATATTTTAAAATTCTACATCAAAACTGTCTTTGTACGATTTTTAGAGCTTATCAATACCAACATTTTTGCATGCAGAATTTGTCAATATCTTAATCCTGCTCAAAGTTATTGATGGGTTTTCATCCAAAAACTCATGATTTCTATTTTAATTTACTCAAACACGAAAAATAACCTAGTTTCAAAAATCACATATTATATAGAGTGAAATTTGTTCTTCCAAATTCCGTCAACAAACATTGTTTATGTTTGCCCCATAAAGAAAGACAAACAAATGGAAAGGGCGTCTTTTTTGGGAGGAAATATCAATAACCTTAAGTGAAGTTGAGATATTGACAAGTTCAACATCGAAAAATATTTGTATTAGTAAGTTCTAAAAGTCTCTCAAAGACAGTTTGTATGTAGAATTTGAAATATGAAAGTTAGAACAAGAAAACAGTTTTTTTTAATGGTGACCCTAACGTAACTTAGAAAAAAGGCGTTATATCGATTATTTCAAGAGATATAAAAAAACTTTGTTCTACAAAGATGTCTCAAATAACTGGGACATTGTCGAACTATATTTACCTCTATCTATGAAAATAAGAAAGTTATATTTTTTATTTAATCGACAATTTTGGTCACCCTATTTTGGGTAACATAAAAATGTGCGCTCTATCATATGTAACAATTTTGTCTCAGACAGTTTTTGTCTAGAGAATAACTGTCGAGCTCGAAATGCTAATTTCCACATACATGCATTTCCTGAACCATTGTGCAATGTCTTTACACCCACGACGTTTGACTGCAATCTGAGATAGCGTTGCCAACTTCTAAGACGAGTTGGCATGGAATTCGTCCATTTAAAAAGTGTACGTTTTAACGAGTTAAAATGTACGTTATATCGAAATTTAGCTGTATACACATTCTCCTATACAGCATGCGTTAAATTTTCACCAAGTCACAGAAAATTTAGAATATTTTTACTTTGAGTATAATAAATTGGCCACCCGCTGTATTTTACAGCAATTCAAAGGTTTCGGTAGCTTGTTCACAAATTCCTAAACAGAATTCAGTCAATATTGAATGATGAAAGGATGTTTCTGCTAAATTTAACAGTGAGCAAGGGTCACACTACATAAATCAATCATCAATCTTTGGGGATTAACTCCTGTTCGGGTTAATGAATATTTCCCTCAAGGAAAATGTTGTAGAGTTGTTGAAGGAACTCTTCGAACGTAGGTGCCTTTTAAGACGAAAAAAACGGGTCTGGAAAACGAGTACAATCACACTGATCAAGAATAACCTGAGCGCTTCGATGTTCATCATTTGCCCGGCACCGAGTATCCACCTCTCCTGCATCAATAGAGTTTTGACTTTTATCGAGACTTCGACTGAAAAACTGGAACCATTCAATTCCCGGGACGCACCACAACATTGTAATAATAATCGAGAAAACATTTAAACTGGATCTACAAGGCTACCCACGCAATCCGCGGCAGGAGTATTCAACCGATCGAAGCCCCGCCAATGGTGTTTGTTTTCTCTTTCTCTCGCTTCATCCGACGTACTGTTTCCGCCGGGCCCCCGATCGGATGCGGCAAAAGGAGGGGTAATCCGCTCCGAAGCTTCCAGTATTGCCCAACGCCGATGCAGAACAAATATGTATGTTATGATCGTTATGATTAGAAGCGGAGGCATCCCGAGACGTAAGTGTATGTCGTCGTGGGCTATAAATTTAAGATCCAACTTGTTTGCAGATGCCGATGCCGATGCGAATGATGATTATGATGATGATGATGATGGCGTCGGATGAAGGAAGGGTGAGGGTGGTATGTGCAAACTGGTCTCGCAGAAAACGCGCGACGCGACGCTCGGTGGTAATATATTTTCCTAATGAAAGAGAAATAAAACTGTACTTTCGGTCCGGTGGCGGAGGCTGAGAAATATGTTGTTGCTAATATCTGCGTATGGTACCTACAAACTGTCGTTAGCGAAGATGAAATGGTAACTGGAACTTCTCGGCGGACTCCTTGCGATGGCGGTTAGTGCGAGCGAGCAGTCGTTGGAAACGATTATAGATTATAAATGGAGATTATATCTGATGGTACGAGAAGTGCAGCAGCATCAGCAGCCGGCACCCGGCATCAATCCAGGAGCAAACGGTTGGGCCTAATGGAAGTTTATTATCGCTTTGAGCCTCTCGCGCAGGCCTCTATGTATGAATGACGATGATTTACAACTGCACCATCTTCCGCGTAAATCATCGACTCGAGGCGGCCATTCATAGGCCCGGAATGACGCAAACCAGTTCGCTATCCATCTCTCAATCAATTAACGCCGGCAGGGGAAGAAAAGCGAAAGCTTCTAGTCGGATATTGTTGCGGAGATATGCAACTCACCCGAGGGAGGAGAGAAGACTTGTTTGACGATGCACCCGCAGCTGTCAAACTTTCGTCGACCTCGTTTGAAGATCATGGGAGCTTCGGGTGCAACAACATGGGATTTGCGTGCTTTTTCGCTATTAATTAGTCGAATAGTCGCTGCCGTTGGAATCACGATTCCGACCTGATGAGATGCTGCATCCCCGAAAGCTCTAAATCTTGACATCATACAAATCCACAATGACGCAACACGTGTGTACACATTCGCGTCGTATCATAACACTCCGATCACGATTCGCTCTTCCGACTAGAATCCGATAGCGTTGCATCGTGGGCATCGTTTAGCGGACCGTAAATCATCGTTTGCCGGCAGAAGGAACAATATTTATTACTCAACGCCACGGCAAGCCGCAGGCTAGACGCTACGAGGCCACAACTCGAGAGCACGAGATTCTGCGGAACTCAGCGCTAAGTCATATTAGAACCTAAATGCAGGAATTAATCAAGTTGCTTTACCGTTCGTTTGCGCCCTCGTAAATCGTTCGTCCACTCCCGCTGCGAAATAATGGCCATCACTGGAAGCGATCGCAAATGAAGGCGGAAATTTATTCAATGCGTTAGCCTCAATGATAGTCCAACGGGCTCGGCCTCATTAGTGAAAATGCCCCGCGAATGCAAAGAAAAATAAACTGAATAATATGAAATTTTAAAACGCTCGAAGTGATTTTTGGCTATGCAGCGGAATCGAGTTCGTCGCTTGGGATGTGTTCCAAATCATGCAAGTCACCATCTTTGTGTTTTATAGAAAAACTAGAAGTGGGTTATATCTATGGGGCAATTCCACGCGAAATCGGCCAGAAAACATTTTTGAACTGACCCTCTCCATTTTTTTGAAACTACTTACCCGAAATCACAATTTTCATTATAATATAAACAATTCAAACTGTGACCGATTTTTGAAAAGAGCGCCATTTACCTGTCTTTCAAAAAATCGTAACTCAAAATTCAAATGTCGGATTAATATATAATGTTAGACAAAGTTGTTGGAAAAAAGATGCACTTTGTGGGAAACATAATATTTGAAATACACTGTTAAAAAATCTTACTCAAAAAATCAATTCAATATTAAAAACTTTTATATCTCAAAACACCCCCGTTCGATATTTTTTTTGTATATTTTCATTGGAAACCCCTTCTTATTACACTAAGTTTGACGTATAGTGGTGCCGTGTCGGACTCACCAAAACGGATACATGAATTTTTGAAAATTTATTAAATTTCATGACTCCATGAAATCGTAACCATTTAAGGAAAGTAATATTAAAAAAAGAATCTACATAGTCCATGGATAAAACGTTACATATAGTTTTTCATGTCGAATCGTATGTAGAATGTATTTTTCATATTACTTTCAAAAATTTTGGGTTTTGTTTTCATAATTATTGATTGTAATCGTATTTTATCCTTTTTATGACTTTGGGCTAGAGAGTGCTACATATTTTTTTAATATTTTTAATTTTTCCCCTTTTTTTCACTACAAAAAATCATAACTTCCGAACTACTGGACCGATTTAGATGATCGATATATCAAATTGAAGCTTATGAGTTAGTGTTCTTTGAAAAAATATTACTTTTGCGAAAAATTCGGATTTATGTTTTTGAAATTATTGATTGAGTTAGTTTTTCGTAGTTATCTAGGTTACAGATAGCGGGGCTCCATTTTTTATATTTTTTATGGAAAGCTGAGGTTTTTTTACATAATATATCATAAGTTATCATTAAGAAATTTAATATGTTTTAAGCCTTCGTTCAATTTTCTTATGTGACTTTACTAGACCTATGCGACTAATCCAATCTTCCCGCAAGTGTGATATTTTTTCAAAGAAGGTTTGCTTCAATTTGATATGTCGATCATCTGAATCGGTTCAGTAGTTCAAATGTTATGAGTTTTTGCAAAAAGTCATTTTTGGATAAAAGGGGAAAAATGTTTTTTCATAAAATGGAAATAGTCACCCTAACGGAAAAATAGAAAAATATTTTGCGATAAAGAACAGAACTAAACCGCTCGACTGATTTTGAAGAAAGTATGCACAAAAAACTTGGTGAGAATAGGTTGTAAACTATATACCGCTAGGATACTGATTACAATATATATAATATCGAATAGGAATGCCCTATGCAGGAAAAACACTCGAAATATTTTTTTTTCTTAAATTTGGCTTCATACCATACATATAGCATCAAATTTTAACCCCAATCCCCTATTTTCAATAACGATTTTCGTATGTTTGTATGAATAATACTCAATTATTTTAACCGTTTTTCGTTTTTTGGACAGAACGAATTTATTTACGTTGTTCAATGATTGATGGCGCAACCCCCGCTTCATTGAACTTTTATCCACACATGCACAAGTGACCTCAATTCGTCTAAAGTCTGTAGTATTTTCGGCGAGCTGGGAGCTCGCACAATGAATTATTGAATTTTTTTGAATCGTACTACATCGGATTACAAAATGACAATTACTCTATAGGCATCAAGCCTGACGAAACACCAACTGGTGAGCACGTGTGTAGATTCAATACGCAAGCGTTGCTGGCATCATGGTGGACGATTGCACAGTGACGCGAGAAATTGTGATTCGAAGAGAAAACAATAATCTGGAATTCATCGTTGACAGACACCGTTCATACGAACCTCGCCATGTTCTCCTTTAATTGCACTAACGTTCCCAACGTTCGTCTTCTCAACGTAGTACTTCTTGCGTCATTGTTATGAGTACTTAGTTGAGATCTCTATGCCGAGCCTTGAGTATATTCTGAGTGACAAGCTCTAGAATATGTGTGCATGTGCAAGACAGAAGGGTTTCTTTGACGAAAAATCCCCCAGTCTTTCTGAAGGACAAGCCGTATATTGCATAAACATTAAATAAACGAGACCCCGCCACAGATACTCGTACTTCATTCATTACGAACATCATTTCTCATTTTGAATTCATAGTCATGAACATGCGGTTATAGCAGACGAAACAAACAGAGGGCGCGCTCGAGGGATTTCTATGTTTATCATATAATGATTCGACATGGTCAAGAAGCGCCATTCTAAGATGTCATAAACTGTGCCAACAATTTATTGTCGACATGTACGCGAAGGTAGACAGTAAATGACTGCGATTCTTACGACACAATCAACAATAGCGGCGCGAGGATTAGTACATTCACTTGCGAGCAGTGCCGAAAATATTCACTTTCACGGCATTCAAATACGGCGAATTTCAGCCTGCCTTGTATTGACAACCTACTGCTCAAGCGAGAGTCGATAAATATGGAACAACACTATCAATGAACACCAGTGCAATGAACATCAACATCAGCTTGCCATAAAGTTCATTTTTCATTTGCATATTTATTTTCGCCATGATATTCGTAACGTCGAAATTGAATATCATTGCGTGTTAGTGAAAATCAAAGCATAAAATTCAACGTCAACTAATTGAGAGTAAAATCGATTAATGGTAAAGGATAGCCATTTATTATACAAAATTCTTGTTTTTGGCGACATTGGCAATGAAATGTATGGTATAACTCTAGCTATATTTTATGAATCTACTCCCGATTGGCCAGAAATGGCGTACACCCCAATTATATGGGCAATGGATGACAATAACAGACGAGCGAAAAACGAACATCTTGTTTTGATTTTCGGTTTAATGATGCTGGCTATAAATGACTAGCAATCATATAAAACCCCTACGATATGGGTATTGGATGGAAGGGCTTAAACAACGGAAGTCGAATATCGTATTCCGGTGGCTTCCGGTGCATTGAAAACCGCCCTAGGAGACCGAAAATGGAGTTAGTGAAATGGAGTTAGTGAAATGGAGTTAGTGAAATGGAGTTAGATAAAGAAAGTGTTAGAAACTAAGATCGTGTTAGAGCGAAATGGCGATAGTAAAAGATCATATAAAGTGGAAACGGAAACGGGAACGGACCGTACCCTTCACGGTAAAGATCGCGAGTTGAATTCTCACTCCCGACATTCTTCCAAAAATGGAAGTGACAAGCCAGCCAAAAAGGTGTTGAAAGTCATTATAATACAGTATAAAAAAGAAAAGAAACGTAAACGGAAACGGAACGCTCAACGCCGTTCAACGCAAGATGTCGCTCAACCGCTCAACACCGCACAACGGTCAACGCTCAACGAAAGCTAATGTTGCCTTCTCCGGATTCCTTTGTTTCTAAATATGGAAATCAAACACGTTTTCAATAAAAATTCACTGCAAGCGATGAGGATCAACTTAACGTTCGTGATAATCACCTGAAATTATTGACAGTAATGGAAGTGCCTGAATGCAGGCTTTCCGAAATTCGTTCATGCACTATTCGTTCAATATACCATACAAAGTTCATGCGTCTGGACTCTTGTGTTATACTCATTATGACAGATATGGCGTTGAGTTTCAACAGAAGAAAATTCATCCGACACTGGGAAAAAGCTAATGTCTTCATTCGTGAACAGATTTTGATAATTTGTGGCACTGCTTGCGAGACACTATCATGAGCAACGCCAACACAGCCTTTGTTATAGCCAGATCAAAGCACAATTGGGTTGGTCCAACTGATCTTTAACACATTCAAACAAAAAAAAATGAAGTCCGGTCGGATTCGCCCCCACGTAGCAACGTATCCGGTTGAATGGAAGAATCGACATTAGTTTTCAATTTTAATTAATAATTAGTTTAGAAACATTATTTATTGTTTGGGATTTTTTGTTGAGTTGAACGATGACTGGGAAGTGTCATAAAAGAAAAGACATTTGATTTATTAATACAGTTCAAAATGATCTTAAAGGACCCTCAAACACTATTTTTATTCGTTTCACCTCGAGAGATTTCGCTTCTGCTTCTCGTGGCCGTTTCATTAACTTTGATTTATATGCCGCAAAAACTTCCTTCTCCCGGGTTTCCTGGTCTTCCGGATAATGAAAATGCGAATTTCGAACTCGCTTGATTAACTAATTCAACATTTTTATTGATGCTGTCTTTCCAAAGTGAAGTGAAGCCATTTTTGGTAAAAAGTTCCGTAAACCTGTTCTTTCCAAGAATACTCAATAGTTAAAAGCTTCTGAAATCGTTTTCTAGACTATTTTCGATCGGAATCAATAACGGAAAGGTCAAGAGAGGATACGGCTTTCGTCATAAGCTTTAGAACCAGTGCTTGGATGAACCGTGTAAAATATGCAATCCGAAACTCAATCCAAAAATTCATCCAAATTCAAGAGTTTTTCTTCTCCATTTTGAAACACTAGTTGCAGTTCGCGTAATATGACCAATTCACGTTGATACTGTCCATCGACATAAGAAGAAAAAAGCTGCAAGTTGATTTCTGATGCTTGAGAAAGTCCCAAGAACATAGACGTCATGTAATGATTTACCAACTGTTTTTCATCCCAAAATCTGATCAGATCCAACTGCAGCCTCTTGTTCTTGTTCGAAGACTCGTCGAAACTAACTGCAATGTATAGCTTACAAAGTTTCATCGAGCTCAGATTTAGAATTCGGGACAGAGCCAAACATCATTCTAAAACTCATTTTATCGCGTCCTAGTTAGACCAAGTCTTTTTCAGCAGTTATGTGTCAATCCGACACATAACTGTTTCCAGGCAACACAGGATTTAGGCTTTGAAAGTATAGTTTTATAGCATGAATTAATAAATAATTTTAATTTAATAATTTTTGAATAACAAAAAAGGAAGGGAATTGATTGAAGCTGAACTGCAGATACTAATGCCAAATTGTACAACAGAGCCAATGAACAAAACCGTCTACTTTTGCACTGTTTATCCTTCGAAAGGACTAAATTCACCTACAGACAAAAGCAAACAACATATACTAAAAAACCTACAGAGTCGAACTAGTCAAATATAACTTTTTTTAGTGTCATTAACATTCTAATTACTGCAATAATCAAAATTGGCGGAATTTCATTACTTCCAGATTGGTGACGAGATTCCCTGATTTTCAAGGCTTTTCAAGGTAGTCGACACCCTGACAACTTGGAAATATATAGAGGAGATGTGTCTAAAACGCGCCTGCCGGGCAATTTGACCCGCCTGATTTTCTCGTAAACCAGCAAGAATAGAAATGCAATTGATACAGGCAATCGTGCTAGTCAATGATAGAATCCCACCATGCAAGTTTCACATTTGAAACATGCTTTAAAAAAATAAGAAAAGTAATTTTCTTTGGAAGCGATTTTCGATGTAATTTTCTATATCATTTCTATAAGCTTTTTGTTGTTTGAAACCGATTTAGAGGCGATAACTGTGGGTCATATTTATTGAGTCGAGTTCCCAGTGAATATCTCAGATCAAAAAAATGGTAGGAAAGGATTCTTTTCTTTCTCAATTTGATATTTTCATCAGCTTACCATCGGGCAATATGACATACCCTCGATCGGGGCAATTTGCTCGCTTTCGGTTGTAAACATTCTCACGAGAGAAATAGCTTGCATGTGAGGGATGCCAGATGATTTTTTCAAATATCTCTGCATGGTACGAATACATGTCTTATCGAACATCTTATCACACAAACAATTGTTTTCACATACTTTGAAATGACCTCAGTATGTTTTCCGAAAATTAAATGTCTTGACAACGAAAACATGTCTTCACATCTGGCATCTATATTATATGCTCAGAGAATGCAGGAAAACAAGAGCGCGGACTTGAGAATTAATGCACGAATACTGGGAGAACACGCTCACCGGTTTATAGTCTCTGAGAGAAACAACTCATGGGCATATTATACTTCTTCTGTGCCATTTAACACCGTATGATTGGAAACTAAGAATTTGGGCGCCTTACAAAATGAAGTTCGTAGCACTTTTGTTCTTCAATACAGAATGAATACAGATGACTGAGGGTTTACTAATCTACCTACTGACGTAGTTGTTACCTTAAATTTTGAGAACACGGTCAAGATAAATCCATTCTTGCTTAGGGGGTGCGTATTACACACTTCTCCTATATTTCACTAACCGTTTTGCAATCGCAGCTTGCTTGTATCTGCTGTGACGATTGAGTGCCCGTGTTCGGGAACACTTTCCGATCACCACAAAAACAATCATCATCATTGAGTTATGATATCAATAGCTTGCTTTCAAAGCAATTTTTGAGCTATTCAAACAAATTTTTGGATCAATCAGAAACAAGCATATAAAGGGTGTGTCACATCAAATTGCATCACGGAAAAAACGCTGTAGAAATTCGCCCAGTAGACCGATCCTTTTGAAAATTTTAGACAGTAAAATAAAAACTATTAAACAACTTTTGGCGTTTTCTTTTTATTCATACTTCGAGCCCAAGCCCGTATGCTCGCACCTTCCTCTTTACCCCGTCCATAAGGTTCTGTACAACGTCAGGTTGTAGTTTTTTTTGAACAGAAATCCATTTTCTCTTGAAGTCCGCCTCCGATTTGACAACTTTTGGGTTCTTCCGGAGGGCCTGCTTCATAATCGCCCAATATTTCTCTACTGGGCGAAGCTCCGGCGCGTTGGGCGGGTTCATTTCCTTTGGCACGAAGGTGACCCCGTTGGCTTCGTACCACTCCAACACGTCCTTTGAATAGTGGCACGAAGCGAAATCCGGCCAGAAGATGGTCAGGCCCTCGTGCTGCTTCAATAGTAATAGTAAGCGCTTCTGTAGGCACTCCTTAAGGTAAACCTGCCCGTTTACCGTGCCGGTCATCACGCTTTCCGCAAGAGCAGATCGCTTGCCACACCATGTACTTTTTGGCAAACTTGGATAGTTTCTGCTTGCGAATCTCCTCCGGAACGCTGAATTTGTCCTCTGCGGAGAAGAACAACAGGCCCGGCAGCTGACGAAAGTCCGCTTTGACGTAGGTTTCGTCGTCCATTACCAGGCAATGCGGCTTCGTCAGCATTTCGGTGTACAGCTTCCGGGCTCGCGTCTTCCCCACCATGTCTTGCCTTTCGTCGCGGTTAGGAGCCTTCTGAACCTTGTATGTACGCAGGCCCTCCCGCTGCTTGGTCCGCTGGACGAATGAACTTGACAAATTCAGCTTATTGGCGACATCCCGGACCGAACTTCTCGGATCACGTCTAAACTGCTTAACTACGCGCTTGTGATCTTTTTCACTGACGGAGCATCCATTTTTGCCGTTCTTCACCTTCCGGTCGATGGTTAGGTTCTCGAAGTATCGTTTTAGTACTCTGCTGACCGTGGATTGGACGATTCCCAGCATCTTACCGATGTCCCGATGTGACAACTCCGGATTCTCGAAATGAATGCACAGGATTAATTCACGACGCTCTTTTTCGTTCGACGACATTTTTCCAAATTTACGAAAAATTGACAGTGAAGCATGGCCAACGTGATCTATACACTCTTATCTGATTATAAGCGAAAGCTGAAGATATAATTCCTAAAAATTAAATTTCTACAGCGTTTTTTCCGTGATGCAATTTGATGTGACACACCCTTTAACGCGTAGACATTTTATCTTTTGAATGAAGTGGTTATCATACCTATCCGTTCAGTTGGTAAGGTGGCATTAACGCTCAAAATCTTGTTGGTCTGGCGTAACGCTCTCGTTTTCGAAAATTATTATTGTATTTAGGGCTAGTTAGTTCGTTTTCTGCGGTATCAGCGCAATCGGCCAAATCAAATCTTCACTCGGCGAAATCGATTGACGCTTTCCGGCGTGCAAAAATGTGACATTCCGCTACCAGCCAAATAGAGTCACCAAGTCGCTAAGCGCAGAGCAGCTGCCTGACAATTAAACGGGGAACGCGTAATCTTGACAGCGCACGACTCTCAGCGTAATTAAATTATCCACTGCGCTCACTCTCTCATTTGCCCCGATGACTTCATATCGGTTAGCTATTATCGCTATCAGCTGCATCGGCCCATTTTATCGCCGCCGACCCGCGGTTTACTTCGCTGTCACGTTGTTTGAAGATGACAGTCATTAGTGTCATGTTTGTGTCAGCGGATTAGCGTAGCGATTAAAATATTTCACGTGTGTTTCTCGGAAAAACTCTCCGCCGGCCGGCCGTGGTTGGTTTAGGATGAAACAATTTGTTCCCATGCTGATGCTGCTGGTGAAACGAGAGCGCCTGCCTCGCAGTGGAGGCGCCCTCTCGACGACATAAACTTTAAACGAGCGATAAATCTACTCCTATGATATTAATTAGGCTGGGGGTTTAATGTGTTGGCGGCATTCACCCCGCTTGACAAAAGTAATTTCCGCAGATTTACGGCTCGTGTGACCCAAAAAATGGCCGACAGGACCCGGCCCGAGAGACATTCGAAACTAGAACAATAAACGGCTCCACTGTAAATGTCAGCTTCGAGGTTGGAATTTCGCACAAAAAAATAAATAAAATAAAACAAGACGAGACTATCTAGGTGTACGATCACAACTCTCAATCAGGTTGAGAATTTTCCTTCTTTTGTACCGACGGAATTTATTAGCCATAAGAGCATCGCGTCGTACCATCGGGAACCGTCGGTGAAGGCCGAGTGGATGCAATGCGCTCGCTTCGAGACCGCTACCGCCGCAGATCCGTCTATTACCAGCACAGGCGTTTGGGTCCAGTTGCAGTCGGTTTTACGATCGTTTTAATAAAGAAATTATTGTTATTTAATTCGCATTTAAAGTGCCGTTTTTTCTTCCTTCGCCCATTTAGTTGGATGTGCTCGGTTAAATACAACAATTTGTAAATCCGTGTTGTATTACCGAAGAGCAGAACGGTGGCGGCGGCGGCGGCGGTCGAGCGGAGGATGAAAGCGAAACGATGGCCGCTGCAAGCGGAACATTTTGCGGCAATAAAAATCGAAAAAATGATGAGCGCCGCTCGGCAAGTGAAAGGATGCTTCTTTCTAATGGCATAATTAGCGGCCGTCAAAAACGATTGCTAGTTGTCTTGATTTAATTTCTACCGCCAGAAGGCGGACAGCTTGGGACTTGTCTGGCGAAGCGCTGAATGATTCCCACGTAGATGATGTTGGTCGAGTCCTCGCGCAACTATGGGATCTGTCGCGAAACAGTTCGATCGAGTTACAGGGTGGGCCATTGAAAGTGGAAGCATCTGGCAACCCCATAACTTTTGACAGAGATGTCAGATTAACAAATATCATACCGCGTTGGAAGCGTCATTTCAGTACAATTTTAACCATGGAACAATACACACCTAAACAACGCGCTGAAATTGTTCAGCTGTACATTCAAAATAACTTCTCAATTGTGTTAACTAAACGTGCGTGGAAAAATAAAAGTAAAGTTAAAACATCGCCTGGAGACAACACTATACGTCGATTATATGCCAAATTTATATCGTCTGGTAGTGTTGGTAATGCCAGTCATCTGTCCAGACAACGACCAAGACGTTTCGACGAGAATATTGATGCCGTTCGAGCCAGTGTTGCAGAGACTCCATCGACATCAGGTCGCCATCGTTCGCAAGAGTTAGGCATCGCTCGAACCACTCTCCGACGCATAATTCGTGTTGATTTGAAAATGTTTCCGTATAAAATTCAAATGGCACAACAACTTAACCCATCCCATCCTTTTCCTGAAACAAAATGTCACCCTTCTAAACTCGAGCAAGCCGCGAGTAATCGGTTCTCTACTTCATTAACATTAGCATTAATAAAAAATGTTTATATATACTTGTAACTATACAGATAGGAGTTTGGCTCCTTTAAACTTATGTAACTGAGCCTGTAAAAATAAACGATTTAATAAAAAAAAAAAAAAAACAACTTAACCCATCTGACTTACCACGTCGACTTGATTTTGCGAAATGGACCATCGAAATGGCCAAAAATGAACGTGGCTTTTGGCAAAAAATCATAATGTCTGATGAGGCGCATTTCAACTTGAATGGAGGAGTGAATAAACAAAATTGTCGGTTTTATGCTACTGAAAACCCTCAATTCATCGAAACGCAACCTCTTTACGACCAAAAAGGTTACTGTGTGGTGTGACATTTATGCCGATAAAGTCATCGGCCCGTACTTCTTTGAAAACGAAAATGGAGCAACGGTAACCGTGAATGGGGAGCGTTATCGGACAATGATAACCGATTTTTTATTGCCATTTGTTCGTGAAAATGAATTGGACAATTACTGGTTCCAACAGGACGGCGCTACATGCCATACAGCGGCTGCCACGACCAAATTTTTGCGCGAAATGTTCCCCGGAAGATTAACATCGAAAAACGGCGATTATGACTGGCCACCGAGATCACCTGATTTGACGCCTCCTGACTTTTTTTTATGGGGATATTTAAAATCCAAGGTATACACTGGTAAACCAAGGACCCTGGCTGCGCTGAAAGACAATATCCGACAAGAAATTGCTGCCATATCGGCCGAAACATTGGGCAAAGTGATGGAAAATGCCGAAAAAAGGGCACATTTTGCGGTCTAGGCCAGAGGCGGTCATTTACGAGATATCATAATCAAAAAGTAGTTAGAACAAATCTCCTTGGACCAAAATAAATGAATTTCGAAAAAAAAAATTTTTTAATTCCACTTCTTTACTTTGCTATTGCAAAAACAAATCCTTCCACTTTAAATGGCCCACCCTGTAGTTAAAAATTGTTCAGATGAAGCACAAAACGCGTGCGGGAGAATTGCCAATTTTAAACGATTATTCGCGAAACTCCCGAAGAATTAAACCATCGAATTATCGGTAAATACCTATGTAGGAGACTATATGAGTTAGCTTGTTCTCCGGATTGTGGACGGGACACAATTGGCGCGAATAAGTAGTCGAACGAAACTATACAAATTACTCAGCTCGATATTCTATTTTCTCCACGATATAATGTACGAAGCGTAGTCGCTGATCTGTATGTGGCTAGTGAGGCTGAAGCTATCGTCGCATCCTATTTTCTCCATCCGTCTATCGGCTTAGAGACAATAGCGATTAGAAACCTATTATCTGCTTTGTGCTATATGCAAATTAGGTTTAGAGATTTTCATCTGCGCGATCTATTTGTAAGCTAGAGCAAATTATTTAGGGTACGGAATGTATAGTTGATCTAATCCTTAACAACCTATATAAAATGGACGAGAAGGGATTCCGGAACACAGAAGAGGCTCGTGACAAACAGGAACTGACACATGGTTCCATGGTTATACGTGCAAACATTACTGATTTCTACAACAATAATGCAACGTCTCCATACCAAGCTATGTATGATTACATCTACCGTTTTGTCTCATATTCCGAACACTTCATTTTCAAATGTAAATTTACTAAACTTTTATGTTATAAATAATTGAATAATGAAAACACAGACATTCTTTGGAGTATAGGCTTCATTTTGACAGTTTCTACGCATGATTAAAATTCCGAACATCTCATTTTCGAATGTAAATTTACTGAACTTTAATGTTATAAATCATTGCATAAACAAAACCCTGACATTCTTTGGGTTATAGCCTTCATTTTAACATCTACTACAAGTATCGATCAAGTTACGACGCATGATTCAAACTCCGAACAGAATATGTTTGATAACATTATTTTCAGGGAAATACAGCAATCAAATTCACAATTGTGGGTACAAGTACAATCCAGTTCTGGAGCAACAATATAAGAAGATCATTTGTTAACAAATGTTTGTAAGCTCTTGGAATCACATTTCGTCAACCACTGCATAGATTGTTAAGGAGTTTTCTCACAAAAAAAAAAACAATATCTGATCAAAATACGATATTACTCTTTTTCCATTTTCTATACGAAAGCTAATGTAGTGACAATTAAACAACTGTAGTTTGTCAATAAATAAACGGGATATTATGAAACTTCACACATAAGCTAGTGACAGAGATTCATATCGAAATGAATTTTGTTATTTTTGTAGTGGCGCCATCTGTTGGAAAATCTCGGGACTTTTTAGCCAATGTAGTATATACCGGAAATTTGTAATTTTAAATCTTCCCGCTGAACATTTTTCGAATTGTTCATCTTTATACAGCCATTCCATGCCAAACCGATATAGTGGTTTTCAGATTTCCGTTAAAATTGGTAGTTTTGTTCCTTATCACAAAATTTGAGACCCTTTTTTTATTTTCTCATTAGGGTTCCCATTTCCATTTTAGGTTTGTAAATCTATTTACAAAAAAATACAACGGCACCACTGTACGTCTAGCTTTGTTAAATTGGAAGGGCTTTCCATTAAAAAAAATACAAAAAACATCACGGGGCGTTATGAGATGTTAAAGTTTTCAAAATTAAATTAAATTATTGAATAAGAAAATGTTATTATGCTATTTTGACGAAGCGGTTCATTAATTTTCGAACAACTCCGTTAAACATTATATTTGAATCAGACATCTGGATTTTGAGTCACGATTTTTTGCAAGAAAGATCAATAATTTTTATTAATGCCTTTTAAAAAATCATTCGCTATTTAATTTGTTCATATGATAATGAAAATTGTGATTTTGATTAGCTTACATCATGTGTATCAAGTTTCAACAAAATCAAGAAGGGTCGGGTCAGCGGTCGGCTGAATTTGGGTAAACTTATCTATATAAAACATTGACTTGATTTGATAGGCAATGTGTGCCTAAAAGGAGTACCGGTAAGATTCTTCGATTTTTTTCAAAAAAAAAAGCTTTATTCTGCAAAAATGGTTACAAATTCAATATTCAAAGTAATTCGCATCGCTAGTCACAATTTTCCCCCATCTTTCTGGCAATTCACGGAACCCTTTGCGGAAATAATCGGCCGGTTTGTTGGATAACCACGAATCCATCCAATTTTTGACTTCATCAAAATTGGAGAAGTGCTGATCAGCCAGGCCATGTTGCATCGATCGAAAAAGGTAGTAATCGGACGGAGCAATGTCTGGAGAATGGGATAGGACCCCCATTTTAGTGTTTCCAAGAATGTTTTGACCGGTTTCGCGATATGCGGGCGCGCATTGTCTTGCTGCAAAATAACTTTATCGTGTCTTTGCTCGTATTGTGGCCGTTTTTTCTTCAGTGCACTGCTCAAACGCATCAATTGTCGTCGGTAGAGGGTACACTCCCCGCAAAAACACTCTCGTTGGGACGAAATTCGACATATTCGAAGTGGCAAAAAAACTATGTTGTTTACGCTCCAACTTTTTGACATATATCGAGAAAGACGCGCAATGACAGTAGCTTTCCAACGAATGTCTGCAAATTCGATTCACTGGAATATTTAATAATGAAGTTACGCCATCTAACTTACCGGTACACATAATACATAAGAATGAACTCATCGTTTTATGTTCTTTTAGCAGTTACGAGCTAGAATTTTTAAATATCATTCCCAAAATCGATCGTAAACAACGAAACTAAGTTATATCGTTAGTAATTTAATAATATCATAGCAATCAGAACAACGACTTAAATGTTTCAATTTCACCTTCTTATGTTTCTTGAAAGAATAATTCTTCAATAGTATTTTCAAGCGCTATAAAAATCGTACAATCCCCTCGGAAAACTTTCGGTAAAAGCAAACGACCGAAACGCTCATAAAATCGTTAATTCTGATTGCATAATTGTAACTCTTTAATTGGAACCGAGGGCCAAAATTTTCCTCTGGCAAGATAATAACATTTATTTTAAGCCGAACATCATTACCCAATCACATTTACAGCCCCAACCTGCACTCTTGAAACCGGCACTCACCTGGTCAAATCCTTGCAGCGGCTGATTATTGCCACTGCTGCTGCCGCCACCTCCGCCGCTGCCACCACTATCGTTACTGACAGGGCCGACCACTACACTCCCGCTCCCCACCGTCTGCTGTTGGTTCCGTGCGCTCCCACTGCCACCCCCATTAATGGCTTCCGGTCCGTTGCGATTGCTGCGGGATCCACTGCTGCCACCGCCGCCGTTGCTGTTGCTGCTGCTGCCGCTTCCTCCCGCACTCCCAACTGATCGGTCTTCTGGTGCGCTTCCACCTGTCGTTGCGCCGCCGGTCCCACTCCCCGCCGTCGAGCTCCCCCCGTTGACGGTCATTTCCGCCCCCGAGCCGGTCACAAAGTCGAAAAAATCGGTCTTTCCCAGATCTTCAGGCCGAAACGTTTCACCAATGTCCATTCCCGATGAAGTCATTATGCCATTCGTGATGATTTCCAACATAAATATGTCCGATTGCACTTCGGTTGCTTCCCCCCGAGAACACAAAACTCGAAATGAAACGATCGCCTTTTTTTTTTGATTCGCGGTAAAACGGGGTTTTGAGATTTCGGGCGGCGAATTTAAATGTTTCTCAAATTGATACGCGATAGTCGCGTCGCGTTGCACTGCCGATTCCGCGTCTGGGCTGCACCTTCGTGGAGTTCAACTATAGGCGGAAGGATGCAGTCAGAGATCTGTGTGGCTCTCTTCCTGGTGGTGGTGGCGGCAGTGCACAGTCAGACAGCAGCAGATGTCGGCAGTGATGCATTTTCCGTTGCTCCGATCACCGTTCGATTTGAAGCTGAAGCTGCAACGGTAATGAGAAAAAGAATACATATGCTGATTAATGCTAATGAGAATGGCCGCTCCTGCGGTGGTGATTTTTTTTTCTTATTGCAAAGAATTTGGCATAACATTGCCGCAGACGAAACTAGAAATTTGCTGATTAGCAAGCAGTCAGACAACCGTTGGAAGCGCGCATGATTGATGATGACTTCACAAACTGTGGCATGCCTATTTTTGTGTTTGAGAAGAAATTGAAAAATAAAAACTGAAATGCCTCAAGGTGAGCCCCTGTCTATCCGTTGGACACAGGGTGGAACTGGCGGCTCGGGTCACCGCTGGGGTTAATTCTATTCATCCATCAAGCCCCGGCAAAAATGGACCGCATCATAATGGGGCCTGATTTTGGGTTGATCGGATGACACTTGGTGTGGTGTGGTTTTATTCAGCTGTCTTCAACTATTTCGTATGATTTATCGCCCGTCGCAGCCTCAAGTGTGACCTTCTTTTTTTTGTCGTGAGTTCCTAGCGCAAAGGGAAAGCAAAAAGGTCAACGAGACGGCGGCCATCAATCACGGCGCGTATGCCCCCGCGGCGAGAACGAAAACCTCTGCGTTAGCACGTGTCCACACGGTTCGCGTGCGCGTTCCGGACTACCGCGCGGGACATTTGCTCGAATTAGTTCCAACGCGGTTGCTTTGCATGCGATCGACCGATCGATCCAATTGGTGATCCTTCGATTCGCTCCGTACGCAGTTTCGATTGGGTCAAGGCTGACGTGATCCAAATTTAGGTCGAAACGCATTGCTCGCTTCGAAATGCGCGCCGTTTGGGCTTTACGAAACGTCCGCCGATCAAGGAGTCCGGTTTGGGGTAATTAATCATTGTTTGATTTCCTCCACGCCTTGAAGCACGCAATTATCGGTGCGCGCTGTTACAGAAGCAGGGCTGTTGTGGCGGTGCTGCTGTTAACACGAAAAATCAATCAAAATTGTTGCAGTGGCCAGAAAATGGCCATCGCGGTGTGGGGTTTCATTACAATGCAGATTTCTTTCATTACACATATGCTGCTGGCAGAGATGCCGAACTTTATGTTTACGTGTAAATCTCACTTTTTGTGTAGATTAGAAATATTGTTTTAAACACAGTCAATACATTCAAAGTAATACAATACTCTCGAAAAGATTCACCCAAAAACATTCACCCGAATGTAAGAAATGTAACATTCACTTAAAAGTAACAATTCGGGTAAATTATATTAATTTGTCCAGTCGAAACTCTGAACATGGTTTGTCCACTTTTTCGAATGCTCTAAGTCAGCGCAGCATTGTCAAACCAGGTATTCAAATGTTTCCACACATATAAATAAAACTGTCTTTTTCTTGATTTATAATAGTTTTACAGGTTTTAGGCCCTGTTCTCACTGCAGCGGGGCGTCAAAGTGGCTTGAGCGGGGCGTGTTTACTTCTCGTCACCAAATTTCAATTCACTCACATTGCACCGTGCCAGCGGCCTGTCTTCGGCGTGTTTTATCAAAATCGTCAATGTGTGTGTAAGAAAGAATGACATTTGGTTTTGTTTTGAAATATTCCAGCACCGTTGAACGTATGAAAACATATTTTGAGTCAAGCAAGAAGGATTTCAGAACATGCATTCGACGTCCTCGCTTCATGTCGTCGAAATCAACACGATAAACGCAAATTTACAAGATCAATTGGTATTGTGCGTCTGTCACATCATGAATGAAAACAATAACAAACTAGTTCGACTTTTCCTCAGTCCCGCATACAGGGGTGCCAAGTGATTTTGCTACACCATATGGATAATGTGATAATGGGGAAAATTTCATAGTATATTACGTATAGTATTATACGGGAATTTATTTGCTTAACATACAAACAGTGGAGAAAGCAAAACAAATAAACAATTGACTGAATCAAATGTGGTTATCTCGATTCTACTCGCCGCTCGGTTGTTTCCCACAATGGGATTAGCCACATTCTTGCACACAGTTCGCGTTACCTTTCATGATACGGGTTCTTTCTTAGTTCTTTATTTTGATATATCGTTTGATAACAAAATTAAATATCTTCGTAGTGATTCAAATGGAAATAAAATAAAATCAAAATTAAGGCATGTTTCGACATTCGGCAACCCTTCTCCCGCATGAACGCAGTTAAAAATTATGTCACTACTACATACAAAGATATGCAAGCTAGAAGCGGAGAGATACAAATATCGCCGGCGTGAAGTGTTTTCGTTTGCACGCCAACAACACGCCCAAACCACGCTCACGGCAAGTCAGCCTAGTGTGAACACATCGGTAAGAACACATACGATTAATCGTAAGCGTCGCACGCCCCGCCCAAGCCACGCTGACGCCACGCTGCAGTGAGAACAGGGCCTTACACCTTCTATTGGTGTCAATGGGCCCCTCATTTGAGTTAACTTTTTATCAATCACCAGATGATTATTTGGTACGTTTTCAGACCTTCTCTGGATTATAACACTTACAAATATTGTAAACATCATGCTTGCACACCATTTGTATCAGATTTATGTTTGGTTGGCTCTTTGTTTTTAAGAGGCTTTAAACTTTGCAGTTCATTCGCCTCCAACAGATTTATATATCTTCTTCTTCTTAAATGGCTCTAACGTTCCTAGAGGAACCTCGCGTCTCAACGTAGTATTACTTGCGTCATTTTTATTAGTTGAGATTTCTATGCCAAATAACACGCCTTGAATGCATTCTGAGTGGCAAGCTCTAGAATACGCGTGACCAAAGTGCAGGTCGGAGAAAATTTCTTTGACGAAAAATTCCCCCGACCAGAACGGGAATCGAACCCGAACCTGAATTTATATATCTAAATCATGTAACTAATGCATCTCGATGACCTCAGTTCTGATCATGGCTTTTCCGATGCGCTGATGTTGGTTTGTCCTCATGATGACTATGGCAGCCGCTTGGGGCGCTGTTGTTTGCTGCATTATTTTAGGCATGCATATAATTAGGATTGGAATTAGGAATCTTCCAGATTAGGATTGGGCGATCTTTAGAAAAAGGTTGATCTTGACGGATCGATTTTCTAAACGACGTGGTGATCGATTCACCGATAAAATCGGTTCCAAAGAATCGATCTTTGAAAATCGATTGCTCTAACTAAACATTACCTCGACACGCGCAAGTAACGCCATCTCTCAGGCTTTGCCCAGACTTTTCATACGACTGGTTAATTTTGACATTTTTATTGATAATCAACTTTGGTTATAAAATATATGTCTTCCTAAAAGCTATCGATCTTCGTGTGTGATTGTCCTTATATCCTTATATTCTCCTTTTCCTTTTCCTTCACGAGAAATCAAATCCTTTCTTACGAACAATAGAATAAGGTGAAATGTAAATACATATTAGATATAAGATAGGCTTAAGAATTGAGTATAATGAATGTGAGTGCGAATGTGAGTGTGAACATTGTCAACATATCATTATATCCCATCCTTTTCCTGAAAAAAAAGGTCACCCTTCTAAACTCGAGCAAACCGCGAGTAATCGGTTCTCTACTTCATTAACATTAGAATTAATGATAAATATTTATATATACTTGTAACTATACAGATAGGAGTTTGACTCCTTTAAACTTATGTAACTGAGCCTGTAAAAATAAACGATTTAATAAAAAAAAACTTTGGTTACACTCGATGTTCTAATTTGATGTTTACATTTGCTAGAAAAAAAGGCGTGTACTTCGGCTTCAGAATGCTTGTCTAAGCTTGCAAAAAAAAAAGCTCCATTAGTAAGCATAGTGGCGGACAAAAAGGCATCGGTTTGCCACGCGAGGATTGTCATCAGGAATTAGACATTCCGTGTCTATGTTCAGAACTCAACTGAGCAACTGTTTATTAAAATCACAAAGTTTTATCAATTCTTGTGGTTTACATTGTCAGTTACTTATCCTATGTTAGTAAAGGAAATAAACATTAACATGACATAGAAGTTTGGTTTGTTTGATGTGCGCTGTTGTGTTTATTCGTGTATACGCACACGGTCGTAAAGTGGGTCAGTTTATTATGCTGCGCGCTGCGCTGCAATTACGCGTCAGATTTAAAATGATGATTGAAAATAATCAACATGACTCACAGTCATTGTTCCGCCTTCGATTGAAGCAGAAAAATGTTAGTAAGCACATGTCTAGGAAATGAACTGATTTCGTTGTATGGTGTTTAGGTTTCGTACAGAAATTATATGAGCGCTAAAAGTCCAATAAAGTGAAATGGATTGGTTTAGATGATAAAGAACAAAACAAAAGTATGATACACCATCAGATACACTCTTTCCGTTTGAAACTATTGCTAAATATCATCTTAAACTAAAATCAAACAGTGATATCTATTTTTTCGAGAAATTGGTAAAAAGAGAGTATAAGGTGTCCTAAGTGATTCCGATAGATGAGCCAAACTGTTGCTGATGAACACAAAATAACAGGTTCGAACGAAGCTCTGAAGCAAAAATGACCGATATTCACATATAATAATAAACACGACAATGCAGTTTTACAGAATGACAACGCCAGACCACATGTCGATGGATTTGTCAAAAATCAGCAATATTGCATGTAATGTTGATGATGATGAGTTTATAAAACATGCGCAGAGAACTTTGCTATAATTTCTACCCGCGGCGAAGGATATTATAACTGGGTATCCTAAGATGCCAACTGGAGGGGTTCTTCTACAAAATTTAATGGTTTGAAAGCAAAAATCGATGCAAAAACAACATTAATTCACATTCACACTAATACTTTTTTTTTATTCATATGCATACCTATCATCCTTTTTGTCTTAAAGACGAAGCAACGAGTCAATAAGAATATCAAAAAAGTGATCATCGTCAAATTCAACAATAACAACGCCTTGTTAGAGAGGCGCATTTAATACATTATTAAAGCCTCTCCAATAAAGCAAAAAATACTAATCCTTACAACCGGTTGTGAGATTTTCGGTGGCAAAGGATGACGAATATGTAGATAAAGCTGCAAAGGAGAGGGAGAAAGCGGAGAGAAAATTGAATAAAATAAATACTGAGAACTGAGATGATTTCGTTTTCCACCAAATTACTCGTGTCGTCATTATTAAGACCACACTAGTATACAGATATTGTACTACCCTAGTGCAACATCAAGTATCATATAGTAATGCATTAAATTGAAATATGAACAGTTTCAGTCGTCAATTCATGCAAGTTTTAGGTCCTTTTTAAGATTATTAATTATTTTTGCCACCCTAGTGACAAATAATTGAATCGTAAGCGTTGCGTACCAAGCATTTATAATGCATTCGAATTGTATTTAATACGAAGTATTATTAATACTTCGGAAAAAGTTGAGGACAGTTTTAGGAACCTCACTATTCCTTTTCCTGAAATTCAATTTTGGACAAACAATTTGTTTTTTCGATATAACAGCAGATATTGAGATCTAGAATTATAAAAAATGATACAATCAAGAATGGAAGCACATAGAACAAAAAAATATCTGCAAACGCTACGGAGAGATTATGTAAGCACATTTTAACACATTCATATTTACATCATGCTATACAGCAATTTCATTGCGCACACCGTAAATAACGCACATCTATCAATTAACACGTTGAGTGCCACGGTTTTATAGTGTCTCTATGGAATTTTTTTAACGTAATAGGGCCATCGTTTCTTATCGTAGTGGAATGTATTTTCGTTCGGAAGGGAATGCTCATAAGCTTATATGCCTATATTAGTTAACTTTGATTTCATATGTTATACTGTCAGTCACCGGTGACTGACGTGGCAGTCAACGTGTTAATAATCACAACCAAGAATTGGAACATGGAATAAAAAATCAACAATTTTTGGAATATGATGCTGTAATTGTGATCTGAAGCGTACTAGGATATGTTCGATTCGGTTCAATTCCAGAATATGAAATTCAAAGTTGCATAGAATATAAAAATGTTGTGTGGAACACCAAAATAGGAGCTTCAAAATATACCATGATGCAATATTTGGCCTGTAGAGACCACTTTGGAATTTGGAACTCAGATACCAATCATAAAACAAAACATAAAATTAAAATACAAAATCTGGATTTCACAACCTGCATCTGAAACTGATTGTGTTTTTTAACCATTTGCGGTCGTTTGTCTGCTCTCAGCCACCATAGCAAGGAAATACAGGTCGGACTCGATTATCCGGAGTATTGATTTTTTTTTCACACCGGATAATCGAATCCTCCGGATAATCGAATCATAAAAAAATGAATTTTCTCTCGGTAAACGTAATATAAAGGGTGTGTCACATCAAATTGCATCACGGAAAAAACGCTGTAGAAATTTAATTTTTAGGAATTATATCTTCAGCTTATAATCAGATAAGAGTGTATGGATCACGTTGGCCATGCTTCACTGTCAATTTTTCGTAAATTTGGAAAAATGTCGTCGAACGAAAAAGAACGTCGTGAATTAATCCTGTGCAATCATTTCGAGAATCCGGAGTTGTCACATCGGGACATCGGTAAGATGCTGGGAATCGTCCAATCCACGGTCAACAGAGTACTAAAACGATACTTCGAGAACCTAACCATCGACCGGAAGGTGAAGAACGGCAAAAATGGATGCTCCGTCAGTGAAAAAGATCACAAGCGCGTAGTTAAGCAGTTTAGACGTGATCCGAGAAGTTCGGTCCGGGATGTCGCCAATAAGCTGAATTTGTCAAGTTCATTCGTCCAGCGGACCAAGCAGCGGGAGGGCCTGCGTACATACAAGGTTCAGAAGGCTCCTAACCGCGACGAAAGACAAAATATGGTAGGGAAGACGCGAGCCCGGAAGCTGTACACCGAAATGCTGACGAAGCCGCATTGCCTGGTAATGGACGACGAAACCTACGTCAAAGCGGACTTTCGCCAGCTGCCGGACCTGTTGTTCTTCTCCGCAGAGGACAAATTCAGCGTTCCGGAGGAGATTCGCAAGCAGAAACTATCCAAGTTTGCCAAAAAGTACATGGTGTGGCAAGCGATCTGCTCTTGCGGAAAGCGGAGCGCCCCCTTCGTGATGACCGGCACGGTAAACGGGCAGGTTTACCTTAAGGAGTGTCTACAGAAGCGCTTACTACCACTATTGAAGCAGCACGAGGGCCCGACCATCTTCTGGCCGGATCCCGCTTCGTGCCACTATTCAAAGGACGTGTTGGAGTGGTACGAAGCCAACGGGGTCACCTTCGTGCCAAAGGAAATGAACCCGCCCAACGCGCCGGAGCTTCGCCCAATAGAGAAATATTGGGCGATTATGAAGCAGGCCCTCCGGAAGAACCTAAAAGTTGTCAAATCGGAGGCGGACTTCAAGAGAAAATGGATTTCTGTTCAAAAAAAACTACAACCTGACGTTGTACAGAACCTTATGGACGGGGTAAAGAGGAAGGTGCGAGCATACGGGCATGGGCTCGAAGTATGAATAAAAAGAAAATGCCAAAAGTTGTTGAATAGTTTTTATTTTACTGTCTAAAATTTTCAAAAGGATCGGTCTACTGGGCGAATTTCTACAGCGTTTTTTCCGTGATGCAATTTGATGTGACACACCCTTTAATTATAACTTGCACACATTGATTAAACGGTTTTATCTAGCTTGACCCGTTTGTATGTTCGTGACTTTGTAACTTTGTCTGTAGCGCTGTACCACATTAATAGAAATTTAACCCCCTTCCTGTTGACCGATTGATCTGAAACTTGGTACAAATCTTTATCTCGGGTGTCATTATAAAACTGCGTGTTCCATGATCTTGGAAATCCAAGATGGCGGTCACTATAAAATGGCGGATTACATATTTTCTCAGAATCGTTTCAATATGTATGTGAAATGAAAGGGATTGACTAGTAGAACACAGTTATTTATGCAAAATGCAAATCCAAAATGGCCGCCACCACAAAATGGCGCCATTTTTTTTCGAAGCCCCATCAATATGGATATCAAATGCAAGTGATCGGCTGGTAGAACGAAGTAGGTCGTGAAAAATCCAAATCCATTATTCTCGCTACCTAAAACAACGTTTTACAATCAAACTACTACTTATTAACGATGACTTAAATAACATATTGTATTGGTGGGAAGGGGTGGTGAGATGTTTGGTCACCATTACTATAGCGAATATAGCATCAGATTTTTCATTTATAACGAAAGACTGAATAACATCTATGAGCATGAATCAATTGTGGAGTCGATCCGGCGTAGTGGTAACATCCATGCCTCTCACGCTAAAGGTCACGAGTTCAATTCTCACTCCCGACATTCTTCCAAAAATGGAAGTAAAAGTGACGAACCAGCCAAATGAGTTGAAAGTCACTATAATACAGATAAAAAAAATGAATCAATTGTATCAGGATCATGGATCAGATGTGGAAACAGAGGAAGTTGTATCAGAGGTGGAAGTGTTTGAGACGCAGATGAAGGACTAATTCCCTGACCTGAACTCTTCGATGCCTTTAGGCATCTTGAGCATTATTCTCAGATATTCTCTCGATGCATTTTATCCTAACGTCGAGACGGTGCTATGAATTTCACTAACGCTTCTAGTTACAGTAGCATCGTGCGAACGCGGTTTCAACAAGCTTAAATTAATTGAACATTGTCTGCGTTACTAAATAAGCCAAGGCCGACCCAATGGTTTGGAAATTCATTCGAACGAGAAAGAATCGCTAAGACTTTGATTTTGATGCAATTTTGGACCATTTTGCTTCAGCTAAAGCACGCAAGACAAATATTTGGCTAGAGAACAAGCGAAGCTGATAATGGTTTTTCTAGCCTTCTAAATACGAATAAACTGCTCAAAGTGAACATTGGTATAAGTGAGTAGTTTTCCTCATACAGGGAAACTTCGATATAACGTACCCTCGATATAACGTCACTCGATATAACGTACACATTTCCAAAGTGTAAAGGAAATTTTTTTTCAATATTTTTTTTTCTGATAGAACAATGAATTATCTGTATTGTGATGCTAAAACAAGTTTTGTACCTTCAATCAATCCCGAAATACAGCTGGTTTTGTGATTCCGGATTCTAAATGAATCAAGTTTTAATCAACAGTACGAAGGGGAACATCATGAGGAAGGCTGGCTTCGTCTTCTGATTGAAGTTATTCATTAACTTTACTAAAACAGCAACACAATAATGTATTATAGACTACGTTTGTGTGTAGTTTATTATGCTTCGATATAACGTACAATTCGATACAACGTACAATTTTGAAAGTTAAATGTACGTTATATCGAAGTTTACCAGTATTTATACAAAATATCACAATCTCAGAACTATTGAAAGAATCGAAAAAAGTGGTACTTTTTGGGGCGCCATTTTCATCGTTTGCCGGGGGCGCTGTCTACCCTCACTACACCGTTGCTCACAGGCATAGAAGATTCTTACTTCGTCTGCTTCTACTACAGATGATATGGAATTTGTAATGTCGCAAAGACAGCCTCGTATGACGAAAATGGTACCTTAAATACAGATACGACAGTCGCATTGAATTTATATAGCATAATAATTCAAAATAAAACTTTTTTCCCGTTTTATTTTGAATTCTTTTAAAAAAAACATTACTTTTTTCGTGGAGTCGTGGGACGCTTTATTGCCAAAAAAGTGGTCTACAATGTAAAAAGAGTTGCGAACCTCTGGTCTATAGTAAAACAATTTTACCTTGGGATCTGTTTTTTTTTGTAATAAAATAAACAAATCCGTACATCTGGCATCGCTGACTGTTGGCCCCGTGTACTTATTTGGAAGACACGACAGATGACTGTGGTTCATCTGTCAGCGATCGCTAGAGATGATTTATTACACGTGGAAAAAAGTAGGTTTCTCCGCCAAACACGCAGCCACAACACACGCGAGAGTACCAGCCTGAGGAGCTGATTTGGATGCTGCGCGGCCAACTCCTTTCCACCTGTGATGCAAGAGAGACGCCGTCTTGGGACCAACAGAATGTGCGTGCGTGAAAGATGTCGCCATCGTGTGGCGCGATGTGTGGAGAAAATTTAAAAAAAAAAGTTGATAGCCATCAATCAGAGTTTGCGTTATTCACGTGATGGAACAGCCGCGCGCAGCATTGTTAGCCCCCGTTTTTTTTTCGATCGAAAATTAATTAATGCTCACTCCGCTGGCTTTCTCCGGCCGGATTAGTTGCGCTTGACGGCTCGCTAACAGGATGAAGACAAATATTTACAAGCTGGTGACAGTGCACCGCGTCTACTCGCTCCGAAATCCGTATACTAGGCCCGAGTCTTGCGGTGTTTAATGCCTTTCGATTTCTTACACACCAATCCCTTTTCACCGCTTCCATTTTTCCATGTTCGAATTGTTGATCCTACTGCTGTTACACTGTTACACCTGCCCGCGCATATACCCAACCAACCAACCAACAATCGAACAACAACAACAACAACAACAACAGCGCAGCGGCGCGGAGAGTACAAGAATTCAGGTGAAAAGTGCAAATAAACAAATCGATAACAAATGTAAACAGAGTCACTCACCTGCAACGAAACTCGGCCCAGCTTCGTTGGAGGGGTAAACAATCGCAGCACTTCGGCACCTTGTGTGTATATGTCTACTCTCAACAAACCTCAACAAACATCGGCGGTTACCGATGCGATTTGTGTGTACTTACAAGTGATAATTTATTACATGCTAAGTAGTTTTTCTCACGCTGGTTGCTACCCTCTCGTACAAGCCTTTGTTCAGCGGAATGATCGGGTCGGAACCGCGGCGGTTGGGACGGGGGAAAGGGACATCGAGTACATTGTTGTACGTATTCATAAATGGTGAATTGTCACCGGCGCGCGCAGAACGGGGTGCGACCGGAGTTCTTCGCCTCTCGCGTAAGGCACAGGAGTTAAAAAAAAGGGAATCGATTAGGTGGCAACCAGTTCACGTACCCGTTTTATTCGACTTTGAAGAACCATAAAACGTACCGCACATTATGGGGGTTTCTCGGGGTTCATGCAAATGTGGTTTTGATGCGCGCGGAGAAGCAGCTCCACTTTCGAGCACGCACGCAGTCGTACTCTAGGCGTTGAGCAACAACGCTAATGTTATTGGTTTTCAAATTTCCCAACGCCATTTTTTTTATTTCTGGGACGACAGTCGTCGTAACGCAGCCTACCGTTTTTGTTTGGGTGGTGGCCGGCATATATATTGGGCGATTTGGAAGAGAGGACTGGTTTGCATATTCAAAACGGCCACAAGTGGTCGTTTGAAAATAGTTTTTGGGCGGTAATTACACTTTCGGGAACGATAATGTGGCGTGATGTCTGAGGTTATGTGGTTCGGTTTTTTTTCGGTCGAATGTGGGGAGAACTCTGCTGACATGGGTGGAATGTTCAACTCGATTGTTTTGAAATGTTCGTTCGAACCCTTCAGAGAATCTAAATGAGAAGGACAAATTAATGAAAAGGGTTTTAATGGATGCAATTGTGGGCCCATAACACACTTAGCGATTTCACAAGTAGTTTTTGTTGAATTTTCTAAAAATCCTAATTTTTCATAATTTTTATACTTTCTATGCATTAGATCAAATCAATGGAAGTCAATGAATTAAATTCGTGACAAAGTTTTCCCAAAAGAAGGTGAGAAAATGAGAATTATGAATACACTGCAAACATTAACGATTAAAGAAATACTATTCACTACGAACTATATAGAGCAGAACACAGAAGAAACATAATTCAGTTAGTTTACGTTTATAATTCGTTTAGTGTTAGTTATACCACACTGTCCTGTCTTTTTTCATAAAATGTGTATTTTTTCAAATACATTTTTTATGAAAACATAAGGGTATCTCGATTTTTCTGATTTTTATAATTAATTCTTCCCGAATTTTGAAAATAATATTTGGTAACTAATAGAAAGAAAACAGTTGTTTGCGTCAAGTTCCACCAAAAAATTGAACGACAGCCGCGCCAGTGAAATCTAAATTATGTGTGTCATGTGCCAACAATTTGATGAAATGGAGCAGAAGCAATTCCTTGCTCTTTTGGTTAAAAAACAAACGAATCTTGGCCGACTCTTTCCGATTGTTTTCACTTTGTACACACAATGACGACAAACACAAAATTGATTTTGAATTCTATTGATCTTTTTTAAAAACATTTACGGATAAAAGTTTACGGATATAAGTGATGTACAGTTGAAGATCATCCGTTTTACGGATTTTGCGTAAGCACCTTGCCCAACGTGACATCGAAGTCTAGAGGCTGAAGTCCAAGATCTAATTATCACAGCCCCCATAGAAACCGATGATTTATATTTGTTTGTTTATCCACGGCTATGACGGCTATCATCGTATCGTTCTAGAAACATTGAACCGCTTATAACACGTTCTATTACTGAGAGGGCTCTGTCTATAAGCACCATTTGCAGCCGTACTCGATTATTAGGAATCTGATGGAAAGCCTCGGAAGAGATTTCTTGGTCGTAGCCTTGTATGTATGATATCGAACGACATGGATGGATTGTTTCTATTGTGACGTGCAGGTTTTGCTGAGGGTTGGCTACAGAAAGGCACCCACATAGTTGTTCACCACGCGATACCGATACATGATATTTGTGACCTGAATTCGAAAACACGAAACCAGCTTTTTTTTCAACAATATGGGATCAAGAGCCACTAGAGTCGGATGTTGATACTCGAGCATCATCATCAATAACTTTGAGAAGGATTGAGATTCTGACAAGTTCTGAATGTAAAATTGTATTGATAAGTTCTAAAAGTCGTTTGAGAACAATTTTGATGTAGAATTTGAAATAAAAGTTAGGACAAAACTGTATATACCTCTACCTATAATGATAAGAAAGTTAGATTTTTTATTTAGTCGAAAATTTTTGGCCATCCTATTTTCTGACAACATGAAAAAGAACGCTTTATCACATGTAACAACTTAGCCGAAGACGGTTTTTTTGTCTAGAGAGCAACGGTCTTCGACAAAATTGTGCTCTCCTTTTTACTCTTGGAAAACACTTTCCAACTTTATTTTATAATGAGGTGTAATATTATTACGCATTTACGTAACAGCACCAGTAGCTATGTGGATAGCGTGGTCATGTAAAAAAGGCTTGCATTCCAGCCGACCTTGGTTCGATCCCCGTTGACATCGTTTGGACGTTTTTTTGTGTAATCTCAAAAGAGATGAAAAAAGAAAAAAATTATAGGAGGTTGTGTCCAAGATACGACCGCATTGTTGACGTAGAACTACGCTGTTATTTTATATAAGTCGCTTGTTTATACCTTCGGATATTATTCTATAATGCTGTGAAATTTTCGAAACAACTGCTTAGTAGAATAATCTTTGAAATGGTTTTTCATTGTAGAATCAGTTGACGATAGTTGATTGATGATTCATTCTTGCCCTCGCAAAACAATAAACTAGCTGATCTATGTCGCAATTTATTTCATGTCAATGCATTGAACATTTACCTCGAACGCTATTCCGGTGGCCTTTTTCGCAATTGACATAGACTCGGCTAAAGTCGATTATATACATGTTACACCAGCACCATTATTCCACATCTCATCTACATCAATATAGCTTTGGCAACGAATGGAAACAACAACAATGACAACACTTGCAAGTATCAAATATCATGCTACAAGTTATTTAGTATTGTCTCAAAGCAATCGCACCTCTAGGCATTGTTCGTACAACGTAAACCAAGCGCCAAACAAGCGTTCGCCATAGCATGCATACAGAACCATACATTGGTGGCAAAGAATACAGGAATACAAATACTTCTCATCATTTTGCGCTATTCTCAAAAGAAACGATTTTGTTGATACTACTGGCCTCAAAAAAAGTTGCATTACTTTCTCATGCTCGAGAGAAGCGCAGCTGTCACCCTTAGTGGGAGAATTTTTGCTACTGGTCAGCGAAACCTAATCACATACAAAACTCCAGAACGACATTTACTTTCTTGGTGACTATACAAGCGAAATAAACTCTTTTTGTTAATATCAACAAACTCGAAAACAGTAGCAATGCTTCATTATGATCAATATTAGTGCAAATGCAATCCTAGTTGAAGGCAGTTTTGCGACTGGCACGCGAACCTAAATAACTTATAACATTCTAGTAAGACATTCAAGATGCTTGGTATTCCCCAAATATTTTTTTGGAGCATAACCTTAACGCCTGCTTCGCCATAACGTCAGTTTAATGCATTGATGCATTCTCAAAGGCACCAAAGAAGCCGTTTACATTTCCGACCGACGCGCCGAAATCGCCTACTTCGCTGTTGTTCGATGCGGTGTCACACTCGCGAAGGCTCGGTTCAGTGCGAGCGCTTTTCACTGCACCAACATCGCGTGCATCATTAGATGACGCTTGCCTCGAAATTTCATTGCCCCTGGCAATGCGTTTGTTTTTTGCAGGGCTCGAGCCTGCCTTCCTCTTCTTCTTGCCCATCACACACTACGCGAAGCGTTCAATGTACGACGCGGGAAGAAAAACACACGATACGAATAACGAATAACGAACAGAAAAAGCAAACGACGATTTTTTTTTTTCCAAAATATATATTTTTATTAAGGCTCATATGGCGTCAGCCTAACGGGGCCGGGAGTTCAATTTTGTTCATTTACACAAATGCAATTTTTGAATAAATAAGCAAACGACGATATCCAAATTGGATTACCACTGATGGGGTCCAATCTTAGATCGGAGCGCAGCGAAAGCAAAGTGAACTGGATTGCTCAACAGTCCGATGCCGAATGGAAGTTTGCCTCAGCGAGATCCACTGTTTATACTCAAGGCAAATATTCCCCTTCATTATTCTACTTTTCCTTTGTTCACGGCGACTTCAAACCCTACGATTTCCCCTTCATTGGTCGTCGATAAGTTGCTCGTTATTGACAGCTCTGTTCGGGAAATCACACAAATGGACAGAACAAATGTATGGAAAAATGAAAACGCCTAAAGTTTTCATGAATTTTAACCATTTACAAACCAGGAGATTCCAATTAATAGCATATTAAACAAATCTTAGGGAATTTCCGATTCTTTTAGCACGTAAATCGCTAAAATCCGTTCGCGGCAAAAATAGTTATTAACGTTAACTTTATTTCATAAAAACGTGACCTGTTTTCTGATTTAGCACCCTTAATGAAAGACGTAGTTCTACGTCAAAAAAAGTGGTAGAAAAGTGGCAGATTTGATATTTATCGTGAAGTATTAGACCGGTATTTTTTTTGTTAGGGTGCCCATTTCCATTTTATGGTGGTCCAAAAATCCATTTTTTCCAAAAATGACTTTCTTCAAAAACTTTTGAACTACTGAACCGATTCAGACCATCGACATATCAAATTGAAGACAATTAGCTGGTATTTTCTCGCAAAATACAATAATTTGAGATAATTTGAATTTTGTTTTCTTTATTATTGATTGTATTTGTTTTTTATGGTTTCATGGTCTCAGAACCAAAGGCACTATATATTTTTTTTGTTTTTTCTTGAAAGCTGAGGATTTTTCACATAACGTATCTCAAAATCAAAGAGGCTTTTTTTTTCGTTTTTGAGTTATGATTTTTCAAAATTATGCGATGGCTCGAAAAATATTTCCGAAAATTTTTTTTCCAAAAAATATTTTTTTCGAGAATTTATTACTTTTGAACTACTGAGCCGATTCATATGTTCGATATATCAAATTAGAACCAGTTAATGATTCTTCCACCTCAACAAAAAAATAAAAAAATACGGGTCTAATACTTTGCTTGTTCTTTATCGCAAAGTATTAGACCCGTATGCTTCCACCACTACTTATACTACCACTTTTCACGAAAATCTGAGAGCCACTATATCGGTTTGACATGGAACGACTGTATACATATATATATATATATATATATATATATATATATATATATATATATATATATATATATATATATATATATATATATATATATATATATATATATATATATATATATATATATATATATATATACATCAACTCTGAGACAAAAATAGTTTTTTTAAAGTGCTTAAATTTTGCTCAAAATTGCAATGATTGGTCACCAGTCAATAAAAAAAAATAGACCCGTATTTTTTCATTTGCCCATTAGGGTGCTTTAAAATACCGTTTTGTCTCATATTCCGAACAGTCTCAAATTCCGAACACTTCATTTTGAAATGTAAATGTACTAAACTTTCATGTTATAAACAATTGAATAATGAAAACACAGACATTCTCTGAGGTATAGGCTTCAAGTTGACATCATTTACTGGTATCGATACATCCTATAATTTATAATATTAGACATTTGCAAAAAAATGATAGTCAAAACCAATGATAAAATGTTTGCGTTAGCAAATTCCGTAAAAAACAAGCATTGTCCATTTTTCAGTTTTTGTAGTTGGTTCAACTATTTCGTATGTTATTTTCATGTTGAGTGGAAAAGAATGTTCGGAATATGAATCAAGTTTCTAGGCATGATTCAAATTCCGAACATTTAATTTTTAAATGTACGTTTACTGAACTTTAATGTTATAAATAATTGAATAATCAAAAACCTGAATTCCTTTGGGTTGTAGTCCATATTTTGACATCATTTACAGGCCTATAATCTATAATATTAAACATTTGCAAGGAAGTGACAGTCAAAATCAATGATAAAATTTTAGCATTGGCATATTCTGCAAAAAACAAGCATCGTTAATTTTTCAGATTTTATAGTTTTTTTCAACTATTTTGTTTGTTGTTTTCATGTTGTGTCCAAGAAATGATAAGAATCTACAATAAATGGATGAAAAAAAAAATATATATTTTATGCAGAAATCTTCATTAATATTAGTGTTCGGAATATGAATCAAGATTCTACGCATGATTCAAATTGCGAACACTTCATTTTTCAATGCGAATTTACTGAATATTAATTCTATAAATAATTTGATAATCAAAACCCTGACATTCTTTGGGTTATAGACTTCATTTTAACTTCATTTACAAGTATCGATACCGAAGTAGCTTCCTTGGTACCGAAACCATGTAAACTATAAAAAACAAATACAGTCAATAATTACTAAAGCAAAGTTTTTTGCGAGTATAACATTTTTCTACAAAAGACTAGCTAATTGACTTTAGTTTGATATATTGCTTATATAAATCGGTCAAGTAGTTCAAAAGTTATGTTTTTTTTAAATTGCATTTTTGCTGTTCGTAATTTGAGACAAAAGTGTTCGGAATATTGATTTAAAATATTTCGTGGAATTAATATATAATTAATTCCACGAAAGAGTAATTAAATTTTGAGTAATGAGACACTGTTTAATGGCCATCAAAACTTAAGTGTTCGGAGTGGTAAGAAGAAGAAAAAAAGACATTTGGCTTTTTTTTTATTTTCAAACATTTTTAGCAGCAATTGCACATTTGAAGGATTTCCAACTATGTGTTGCAAGATATTTTATATGCTCCAATATGACTTTCTGCTGGGCTGTTTCCGTTTCAACATCTCCCAAATAGTTTGACTTGAACCTCGGGTTTAAAAAGGTTACAATCAGGTAATTTGGATCTTCTCCTAAAGGTTGAAAGGACTTCCCAATCCAGCGTTTAAAGATGGACATCTTATTATGATGTAATTTTCGAACATGTGGGAATTCAATTTTCCGACTTTCCTTCAGAATTTTCCGAAAATTTTCCGGTTTTTCTCTCCACTATATGGATCTACGGGAAGAGACGAATACAACAAAATAAAGAAGGTTAAAATCAGACCATCCCTTTTTCGGGGTTTTCGCTTACCAACAGGTTTTGCCTTACATTTTTATTTATATAGATAAGGGACCTGCAGAAAATGACGTCAAAGTTTTGTTCTCGTGCAAATGCCATTAATCCGAAAGTAGAGCAACTTGTTGCTTGTTGCATTTAACCACCCACCCAGCCTGCATCAATGGAAATCAATTTCTCTAAACAAAAGGCGATCGCAGCGGCAAGAAAATTTGCATACCATCGTGACTCATCAATATCGTATATTGATCGAGCGAAGCTTGGAAATTATGCGGTGCAGAAAGTGCACTCGACGCAAACGCCTGCACTTTTCCTATTTCATCTGATCGGGAGGGGAGAGTGCTTAACTCGTGGACTCGTGTGATGCTGTGATTTTTCCGATTTGCTCTCACTCTCACCCGAAGCGGGGATCACCGGCGAACGACGGGGATCGAGAGGGAATCGATTGAGATGTTCCAGGCTGTTGATCTCTGCGCCGTTGGCCGTGGGTTGGTTGGATGCAGGTGGCGCAAATTTGCATTGCAATTGTTCCATTCGTGTGGCGCTTTTTTTTTTGTTTTATTTTCTGCTTTGCTTGCAATGTAAATTCAATGAGCGAGGGTGTGTTTTCATGACACTGCGGAAGTCTTCCGGATGTGCATATTTTACGCTCTACAGAGGAGTTCATTTCGAGAGCAGGTGAGGCGAGTTAGTTAAAATGTTGGGTTTAATCAACCGGCAATCGATCAGCGGTGACCTCTGGGTCGCCTCCGGGGTACTACCGGACGCTCAGCACCAGCATCAGATCGTTACTTGGAATCCGAAATCAGCACAAACCGCAGAGCGCGCGCAATTTTATTGCTTACTTTAGCGAATCGAAAACGTGGTCCGGCACACGACCGGGCCTTCTCGCAATCTACATCATCGGCGTTCCACCACGGTTACGGTTTCGCTGATCTAGAATCTTGTCGTGATTGCCCGGGGCGTCCCGCGTGTGTTCACTAGGCGGGCGAAAAAGCCGTCTGGTATTTGCGGTGGGGAGCCCACGTGACTAAATCGGCGAGATAAAAGTTTGTCATTATCGTAAAAAAAAACCATTTTGGTCGTAAAACAAACATCCCGTCGCACAAACGCAATCGCATTGAAAGCTGCGGTAATTTATTGCATTAATGGAAGAAGGAATATGATAATGATGATAGCGCGGCTTTCCCAATCGTGAACGCGAAACGGCGCGTGGTGATAATAATAGTAGTAATCATCGAGCCCATTCGAGACCCCTCCTCGGGGCCACTCGGATCATAAAGCTCGCCCTAACAAGGTAGCTATTGTTGGTCATTGATGAAGTGGCCCACTTTTGAGCCCGCCAAGATCAACTCGCAGTGGGAAACGCGTGCACAGAAATGATGGCGACGAGTGATGGTTTGATGCTGTAAAAAAAACTGAAACTAACAACAATGCAATCCAGCCAACAGACGGACCGAAATTGCGTCTAGGACACCGAGTGTTCCCCCTGCTGGGGCAACGAAATCTGACCGAGACGAAAATGAGACTATCAATCAAGCGCTGTTCGGGCTGACCGTTGGAAGTCAGTCGTGAATAATAGCTGGAACCTTGACGTTTTTGATGAGATACGTCATGTTTTCTTGTTGGCAGGATTTCACAGAACAGAACAGATCTTTTCGGGCGATATTTTATGCATCTTGTATCGAGTGATGGAGATCGTTCACCTCGACGGATATGTAGACATCCGGAATACAAACATTTCTATTTACGCGAGCGGTTCCTATCGGAAGGAAATAGTATTTCATCTGTCTCGATGTTCGATGGCCTCGGGCCGAACAGTCACTAGTCGTTCTTTCCACAGCAACGTGGGAACTTTTTTCATCTCGAATCTAACAACCACTTTTGGACGGTTGAAGGCTGGACAGCTCACTCACACACAAAACAAAAACAAACAACGCCTCGAAAATTGAGCTAAAATAGATATGCAGTCCAAATCGGTGAAAACTATTATTAGATAAGTTTCGAGTTAGTGATACGTTTAGTGCGGTCTATTTTTGGGAGGATCTGTCCGCGACTGCGTGAGATTTTTTGTTGGTAATCTTGAGGTTGACCTTGCGACAACCAAATATATTATGCAAATCACATACGCGGTGAATTTGCACCCGCTCTGATGCATAAAGTTTGTAAGTTCAATCATAATCTCTTCGATAATTGCTCAATAAAACACACTCCGTTCCATTACCTCGGAATTAACCACCAATAAACGGCGACATCGGAAAGCCATCCGAATGGTAGAAAAACATATCCAAACAGCAATAAAACAGAAATCAAATTTCCCTTTTCTTGCTGGAAATATTATCCATTAACGAGATTGCTCTCCGTGAATCTATTAGCACCTCCATAGCGCCTTCGCCGGCGACCGACCGCAAGCTAACGACGCCAACTGAAGCCATAGAGCAGGTAGGGTAGATCTACCAAAGCCACAGCCACCTGTCGACGCGGCAGTAATGTCTCCCAATAACAATAAAGTTCACTGACAGATGGTGAGAATTGGCCTGTCCGGACAGGAAGAGGAGCACTGTTAATGCACTTCTTGCGGATGGAGGGTTTTTTCCCCTGCACACTCTGCCTCAACGCGAAGAATTCAAGCCGCTATTCGTTAGTGAAAACAAAAACTCCTGTGCGAGGCTCTAGGCCCCCTCTGGGCTTCTCCTGATGGGTCTCGTTTTTTTTCAAGTTGGTTCGAACTTTCGATTGAATTGGCGTCGTTACGGTTTACATAAGGTGTCTCTCCCGCTGTTACACTTTCGACCGATTTCTCCCCGTCCCATGTGGGCGGTCCCAATTTGTTTCTCATCTTAACGGATGTTTGATTGGAATTTGATGTTTGTTTTGAGCACGTTTATGATCACGTTTATGATGACTGAGTTTGTACGCTCAATGTGTTGGAGGTGTGCTAAACTGAATTAAGAAATGTGAGAAAGGAATACAAGTTGAATATCATTCCAGACGATTGCATAATTAAAATGATAGATGGAATGCAGGGGAATGTCAACATTTTTTGAAGTGGTCACGCGCAACCTGTTGACTTTTGTTTAATTTTTTTCCGTGCATTATTTGATCTACAATGTCAAAATAGACATTATTAAAAAAAATTGAATCAGCATTTGGCACGGCTAAAAACGGTTGATTCTAGTTATTCCAATTTTCTTAAATTTTTAAGTTTTCTCCGTATGACTCCAAGGTAAAAACGTGTTAGTAACTCAAAAAAGACTAGGCCAATTTCAACAAATCTGAAACGATTGAATTTCCAAAATAGCTAAGACGAATGGATCTTAATCAAGCTTTGGCATATAGTAAATATACCGTGATTTTGTTTTAGCGCCATACACTTTTGGTTGTGAGCTGAGCTTGAGCTTGAGCTTGGGTCGACTGTACAATTCGTAGTTGCTCTCCGTGATTGACCTGAACCTACCAAATTGCACAAAGGACACACAGAATGACGCTTGGGACTAGCAAATCATTCTCGTTGTACAATTTTGGTGATTCGAGCTTTAAATGGTCAATAACGAAGCCGGCCACGTCCTTACAGTCACCAGGGGAAGGGAAGGAATGTTAGTATGATATTCGCCGCCCGAAGGCCAGGAGGGTCGCCTCCAAGGATGGAAAACAAGGGAACATGATGCGATTTACGATTAATCGCAAACTGCACAGATCGTAATCTGTGCAAACTGCGACTAACTATTAATCCTCTCCCATGATAACCAAATGATTTTCTCTTGGTAACTCTGAGTTGACCAAAGCATTGCTAGACTGATACTAGTTAGAATAATTGAGTTACTCTCCTTCCTCGTTTTGTTTACAACTCCTAACAAAAATTTACTCCATGGGAATGAGTATCTCTATGACGTACGCTTTACGATTCTGGCTCTCTCGTCCGGGCGTTCAATTTTCCTCTCCGAGTAAACGCCGAGAAACTGTGTGAGGAAAAATGCGCTACAACAGATAGGACGACATTAATGTTTAATGTTCCACAGAGGATTTCTCAGATGGTGTTTAAATTCATCTACAAGAGACTACAAACAATAATCCGCCTCAAATCACTAATTTTCTGAGTTAATGTAAATGCGTTATTGGCCAAGGCTATTACAATATCGAACACGTGGTCTTGCGAGATATATTTTTCCGCCAGCACAAATACAGAACACTCATTTCGGGCCCGAGTAAACTTGTGGCTAGAAAAGGCCTTAATTACCTTGAATTAATCAAAAATATAAATTAGCGCAAATATAATATGTCAACATGTGTTTTTTGTGTAAGCACGTAAATATTTACTCATAAAATTTTAGGATTGTGGAACTCTACATAATTTGTATGCAAATAGACTATCCACAGTTTGTGGGGGGAATAATCATACAACTCATATGGGTAATGATTATCTGCTATCACAAACCTGAGAAATTTTTTGACGTTTTGTTTCACTACTTATTCATTCAAAAAAAATGAGTTGGTTATATCTATGATATAACCGCAAGGTTCACGTGGAACTACTTTAGCTTAGCAATCATTCGTTTGTATTGATTAAATTCTTGATTGAATGAAACAGTTTCCAAATTCAATTGAGTTCAATATATTTGCTCTGTGAGGGAAAAAAATGAACAAATGCCGTGTAAAGTCAATTCATTTATTGTGATTGATTGTTCTTCGTTACAAGTAAATTTAATGACGGACCTTTTACGTTTGGTATGATGACTAGAACAAAATATATGTACGGAAGAATTATCAAACGTTTGATGAACCAGCCTAAGGCTGAAAATCTTTCCAATAAAGACAAAAAAAATTATCAAACGATTATTTTATTTTACATTTCCCTCTGAAGTTTACATCCCAAAAGTGTACATACTTCTCGAATCTCGAATTTGCTTGAAACTGGGAAGTTCATTCGCTTCTAGTGGCTGCACGATTTTCCCAGGTTCCTAAGTTTAGAAGATCATGTTAGGACAGACATATTCCACTCTGCACAAAGGCAAGCGAGGACAAAAGTACTCGCAGTTTGCATTTATTTGCAGAGCCGATTTCCCCAGAAACCTCGGTTTTGAAGTCTGTGTTAGGGAAACACATTTCAATCGGAACAAAAATACCCCGATTTGTATGAATTCGCAATGCCGATTTCCCCACGCTTCATGGATTTGAAATCTGTGTTAGGGAAACACATTCCAGTCGGAACAAAAATACCTCCGACTTGCATGAATTTGAAATACCGATTTCTCCAGGCACCTTGGTTTAGAAATCTCTATTAGGGAACTCATTTCGGCGGGAACAAAAGCTCCCCCTACTTTCGTGTGTTCTTTTTCTTCTTTTTGGCTTTAAGAGGGTTTAAACTTCTCAATTCACTCGCCTCTAGGCTCTTTCGTGTGTTTGCAATGCCGATTTCGCTGCTTGGTTTTAAAGTCTGTGTTAGGGAACATTTTTCGATGAGAACAAAAGTCCCCCTACTTTCATGTATTTGCAATGCCGATTTCCCCAAGGCTGCTTGGTTTTGATGGCTGTGTTAGGGAATCCGTAAATCGGGCCAATCAAAACGATGCAGTTAGGGCGTTTAGATAACGCCTAATATTTTACAGTTATTCAATTGTGTATCTAATGAAAAACAACATTTTGTTAGTTGCGATAGATGCGTAGAAATATTCCCTATCAAGTGATGCAAACATCTCTCCTATCCAGTACGAAATGTTCGAGCTATAAGCATTCGAAATCTTTGATTTTTTCCTGCATGTTCTGTGTTTAGTTTTTCATTTTACCCTCCATATATTCCGGTTAGACGTAGTCCCACGTCAAAAAATTAAGCTTTGTTTTAAAATGTTTTCTTATCCCTATCCTTATCCTTATCCAGAACAATAGCAAAAACAACATCACAATCATAAGGTGTTGATTCGGTTATTCCAAACGACATTGGAATGTATTCCATCTGATCATCTTTAGGAAGGTTAACGACTTTCAAAGGATAAATTTATTTTGGGAACATTAAATTGATATTCATGACTTCCAGTCGGACGTTTATCCGCTCTGATAATAATTGTGTGGTCCTCACAAAGCATATATTCCAATGTCAGTTCACTTAAATTCTTCGCATACCGTTTGATGATTAGGTAGGATGTTGATAATCATTTTCTGCGATACCGATTGTTCCAACAGTATTTATTCGACAATATGGAGATTGAATACCTGAAATTAACCAGATTCAACCAAAAAAATCTGCGGACAAAGCAGTATATACACTCAAGAGATACAACAAGTTTGAAGGGATATGAAAAACAACATTGGCCGTTCAATAAATCTACTGCCACATATGTCGGAAGTCCACGATATATGAATAACATATGTCCATACTAATTCATTACATTTATTTGTAACGAAAAACGTAACCACACAATATTTAGTTAATCAAATATGTGATCCGTTTTATCTACAAAATAAAAAGGATCTTAAATTCCATTGAATTCGAAAAGTGTTTCGTGCAATCACTAATTGAATTATTATTAGAAAAAATATTTGAAGAGAAATGAGAATGTTCTGAATTATTGGAATCTAAAAAACGATTTTGGGCGGGATGAGATTCGCCCAAATCTGCTGGTAATAAAATTAATCAAATGCATCCATCATTACCCGTCTGATGTTCATCGGGCGGGAGACGACAGCAAAATAAATCGACACGCCACTCACTGCGGTCAGTGCAATAGAGAATTAAAAATCCCTCGATGAGTGTCGTAAGATTTCAGTTGATCGTCTCTTGTACACTTTCCGATCAAGAACTCATCATCCGCTCTATGGGATGGGATTAATCGTTTGTGGCTTGCACTCACGATAAACCTTGAGTAGTAGAAGTAACGCTTCGAGAGTGCATACAGTGGGGATTTCTCTTTCATATTGCTTTTTTGAGATCTTGGTAGCTCACCGTTCCAAGTTATCTCTCTGTGTACATATGAAGGATAAAAGAGCATCGCCTGCTGGGGGTGATTTAAAAACATCCGACTAGAGGGATATACTTAAGGCCGTTTTATATTATCCAGCACGTAGCGTTAACGGCACGTACTGAAACCGGCAGACAAATACATGATGTATTCATATCATCAGGCATAGCAACTTCTCTGTAGGGACCGGCAGCGCAGACGGAGCGGAGAAATGCTACTGATGATTGAACCGATGTCGTACCAAAGAGCGACGATCGCACCCATACCACGAACTTCGACGTTTGATTTGTATGTATGGTGCTACTCGTCCGTGTAGCTCGTGCCCGGCACAGGCAAAATATTCTTTTCGAGAATTCCTTCATGCATTTGTCTGAAACGTGCTGTGTATGTCCGGAGCCGTTCCGCTATATATACGCATACACATTTGAAACACACGCAATAATATTTGTCTTGCATGAAACGTGCCGTGCCGGTCACGCTACGTGCCTGATAATATAATATTACCTTTATTGATTGATCGTTGAATGTGATTTTTTACCATCACTGGTCGCCTCTATAGCGTGGTTCCCTAGCGTTTATCATGGAAGGGATAGTTGTTAGTGGGAATGGTTAAGAAAAATCAGGATTCATCGTGGTAAGTGATGTGATTATGTAAATGCGAACAATTGACCTCTGAACAAAACGAAAATCTCATTTGTTACAAAACGCGGCAGAGATTATCTTTAGGTATCCTGAGAAGGAAAACCTGTAAAATTGATACATTTTATATAATATATTATATTAAATATTCTAGTATTCATCGCATGTACTATTCATCGAAATCCAATCGCGTTGACGAAGATTCAATAGTGGGAAACCTGAGAAGGTATCTGCGAAAACTCCTCCAAGGCCAATCGATCCGGCGATATGTTCCGTTATTCATTACACCTACTCTGAGCCTACTCACGAACATCACCTCACGGTGAAAACGAGATGAAGTGTATATAACCTTGCATACAAATCATCTCGCCCTCACTGCGAAGCGACGCTCGTAATGAGGCCCTCTGTATCACACTTCAATCGCGACGACGGAGGGTTATTTTTGCGAAACCTGAGAAGGTCACCGAGAAAACCTCCCTAGTAACACTCGTCCCGGCGATTTATTCTATTATTCACCGCGTGTACGCTTGTTCCCCGATCCTATTGGTTCCAGAGGAGCCCTGCCGGTCACCACCCCAGGCCTTTCCGCAAATACATCCCTCGCCGTCACGATTAGTAATCTAATTGCGAAGTCGGAGAGCCTTCCGCGGGAAACCCGAGAATGCAACCGAGAGAACCTCTTCAAACTATTTCAGAATATAATTTAGGAATCACACGATTTTTTAAATTTTTTCATTTTTGAATTTGTATTGTCGGTTTTTAAATTTTTGAATGTTTAATTTCCAATTTAATTACCACTGTTTTACAACGAATATTATCCCACAGTAACCTCAAATGCGAGTGTATACGAAACACAATCCGAACACGAAGCTTATTCGCACACAGCACCGCATCATAGAATGAACAAACACGCGCAAAACGGAACAAAAAACAAAACCAATACTTCTGCGTACAGCAGTCAACACACACACACACACACACACACACACATAATATTTCGGTTTCGGTGACAATGCTGCAGGTTATCAAAATGGAGCGATAATACTCTATGAGATCACTCAGTGTTTACACTAAACATGCCCAAAATATGACATTAGCAAATATAAGTTATTATTCCATTCTCAATTTTTCTCCAATCCTACTCGCAAAAACAGAAAATCACTCGAATGGATATCATTCCAACATTGATTATTTTGGCATCCCGAGTGCATGATTACTATATTCGTACGCACACAGCGAAACATTATTAAAAACACATCACCACACGAAAAAAAGCAAAAAGGGACGCGAGCATTTTGAAGCTGGATGAATAAACTGTATTATAAAAAAAGTATTGTTGATATGACCACAATATATTATCGATCCAACATGCAATGTGTATATATTGAGTACATATGATATCAAAAATAAAAATTTGAAAAAAAACATACATAAAAAGAATTATAGGAGGTTGTGTTCAAGACACGACCGCATTGTTGACGTAGAACTACGCTGTAGTTTAATTCAAGTCGCTTGTTTATAACTACGGATATTATTTTATAATGCTACGAAAACTTTGAAATTACCATTCTACCAGTTTGATCGCCCTGAAATGTTTTTTTTATTGTATTTGACGATAATTGTTTGATGATTTATTATTGTGATGGCAGAGATGATGCTCGAGATAAGCGCAGCTGTCATCCTTAGCGGAGGAAGTTTTGCTACTGGTAAGCGAAACCAAATCACATACAAAATTCCAGAACGACATTTACTTTCTTGGTGACTAAATAACCGAAATAATCTGTTAAACAACCTCGAAAAGAGTAGCACTGCTTCATTATGATCAAGATTAGCGCAAATGCAATCCTCGTTGAAAGCAGTTTTGCGACTGGCACGCGAGCCCAAATAAATTAATAACTTAATCAAACTTATAGAATAACTTGGTGCACAACCTTAACACCTGCTTCACCACAGCGTCAGTTCAATGCATTGATGCAATGTCAAAGGCACCAACGAAGCATTTATTATGACAGAAAACAAACAATGTTAACTGCTTGGAAAAAGGCTGAATATTTGCCTCAGCAGAGATTCATTACCAATACCCTAGCGTAAATATTTCCGCTATCTCCCCTCCTTCTTTATATTTATCATTACGACTGTATAATTTGCAACACCAAACAATCGTCAATGATAGCATAAAGAAATTAGGCAATTGTTGCATCGTTACAGGGCCAATGCGCACGAGAGCAGATACAAATGGGGTTTCAGCGTAGCGAAGATGCACACAAATATTCGTATATCGATGACTTGAAGAAACTAAATATATACACACTTATCTCCGTTTTGCGCTCAGTTGCTCATCGATAAGTTGCTCGTTATTGACAGCTCTGTTCGGGAAAGCACACACATGGACAGAACAAATGTATGAGGAAATGGGAATGCTTCCAATTCTCATCAATTGAAACCATATACCGACTATGGGATGGTAATGTATAGCATATCAAACAAATCTTAGGGAATTTCCGATTCGTTTGGTATGTAAGTCGCCATAAACCGTTCGCTGCAAAAATAGTTATTAACGTTAACTTTATTTCATAAAAACGTGACCCGTTTTCTGATTTGGCACCCTTAATGAAAGACGTAGTTCTACGTCAAAACACCACCCTACAAACATGAACGAAATAATTGTAGTATAGGCAAACCCGTCCCTATATTGCAAAACCCAGTGCCATAAACTTTTGGTTGTATGATAAGAACTAATGATTGTGTCACATTTATCCGGAAGACATCTACTAACAAATTTGTGAATTTTGTTGATATAAACCCGTTTTTCTGTATGTTTGTGTATTGAACTCGGAGGCTAAAATTTTTTTTAGAATTTCTCCCAAATTTCACGCTATTCACTAATACTAACGCGAGGACACTTATAATTTTATAATTTGATAACTATCTAAGTTCGTTGGTTTGAGTTCACGATGGGTAGACAAAAAACCGTCCATTAATGGTGTAACTACTTTTTCGCATCAGAAATCAAGTTTTCGTTTCACTTTATATGGACGTAAAAAAAAAAGATTGTGTACGCGGGTAAGAGATACGTAAGAGGAAGGAGGATGTAGAAGTGTGAACTGAAGTCAGTTGAATGAAGAGGCAGATTTGTATTCATTAGTCACGTCAATTGGAATAATTATTGACTAGAATAATTCATCAGTCATCCTCGCTCCCAACGCTTGTCAATCCATTTTCTAGTCAAGTCACTTTTTGTTGTGGGCGAATGCCGAAGTAGTTCTAGTCGAAGAGAAGGGACTGGTGAGGAGAGACGATACTCATTTTTCATCTTCGAAAATTTCGGGCCCTGATAGTTACTATCAGTCACATTAATTCAACATGCAAAAGATGTTATGGTTCTGGTATGATATTACAGGGTCTTTCAGATTTAACGATCACGCAACAAATTTTAATAGCTTCTATAAAACCGATTTTTATTTTAAAAAAACGAAAATAAAGCTGATTTTAGGTCATTTTCGATGTGACCACCCCTTTTTTCGATAACGCGTTTTAAACATTACGACTTCGATGCTGTTGAAAATCCGAGTTATTTTTTCTTTAGGTTCCTCCAAATTTTGTGGCTTTTTAACATAGCAACAGTCCTTCACGTACCCCCAGAGGATGTAATCGACGACGAGAAACGTTGAAACTCTTGTCATAAGAGGACAAAGTTTCATTAAGGCTCGAGTAATACGATTTCACTAACAATTCAAGTTCTTGTGACGCGTGAGCGTGAGCGTTTAATCTGAAAGACCCTGTAAATATAATGAAAAAGTGTCCGGATTCAAAAGAATTACGGTATAATTCGGACTAGAAAATTGTTGCCGGGACGACGTTTGCTTTCGAGATGCATTCCCGGACTGGTAATGTTGAAGGTGTCACATCACCCCTTATGCATTTTCATGTCGATCACCACATTGGATTGATGCGACGTTTCGATAATCCGTTTCGGTAATGAACAAATGCCGAGAGCCATGAGTTGAAGTCACTATACACAAAAAAACAAATTCAGTTCAGTTAACTATGAAGTTAAACACTGTTAAAGACCATCACTGCCCAAATATGCATGGCTGACGTAATCACCACTCATTAATGGAAAACGCTTTTTTTCTTGTTTCTGGCTGAATAATCACGAGTGCGAGCAATTTATATAGAATAATATGTGTCTATTTAAGAAACATTAAAGGTCAAAAGTGATCGGGAGGTATTTTATGATTTTTGTTATTTAATTTCAACTGGAAAAGAAAAATTGCGATGTCAGAGATGTCATTTGCAATTTTTATTCCAGTTTGGCTTCAGTCAGTGATAAATCAGGATTCTTTTTTTTCAATCTTAGGGTTAACTTTTAGAGATAATGTTTTGAAATTAGCAATCTTCATATTAGAAAAAAAAAGCAAAAGCGCTTCAATTCATATTAAATGCTTCATGAAAGTTGTTTTCACCTTCTCGTTGTTTGTATGTACATGTTTTCGTTTGAATATTTGTGTTTGAGTACATGTGTAAATCGTTTTATTTTGAAATAATATCCACAGTGATAGACAAGTGATTGTATCAAATAATGTTATAGTCTCACGACAACGATGCGATCGTGTTTTGGACACCATCCACCATATTTTTTTTAAGTCTTTCTATCGACTGAAACGAGTGACAATCACTTGAAGTGGAATTTTCAAATGATAATTTTTCGGTCCTTTGTCAGAATGTCAGAATGTCTGCGTAGTGTTACTATCGAAAGTACCCTCAGTGTAAACATCGAATTTTGCATGTCCAAATTTGAATCGTTATATCGTGATTAAAAATGTGTCTAAATCCTTGTAAATTTATGTGATAGAAAGTTTGTCTAGAGGACGGTGTGAAGAGCTAAGTATTCGAGCGCATTACATTTTCTATGTAGAAAATTTCGCCAGTTCAATTTGAACAATTAAAAATCAGCCGGTGTCGTTTGTCTACATTGTTTGTATTTGCCGCGCCGGGCTATTCGCCTTGGCCAAGGCGTGCTACAATGGTTTTGTGTGTGGAATGTGAGGAAACTGTATTGAAAGAGAGTGAGTGCGTGAGGTGTTCTGGAGAGTGTGGAAAGATATGGCATGTTCACTGTTCCGGCTTAAGCAAGAACGGCATCCACGGTATGTGTGAGAATAGCGCTTTGCTGTATGTCTGCTATGAGTGTCGTAAACGAATGCGTAGTGTTAAGAAAAATGTTGCGTGTCAAGTACTTAAGAGGAAAACATGGAACAGATGAAAAAAATGTTGCGTGACGAATTCAAAGAGATGACTGAAAGTTTTATGACAGGTATCGAAAATATTATGAAATCAGTTTTAAAAAATGAATTAGGTAAAGAAAATGTTTGTGAAATTTTGGATGATAAAACAAATAAAAGTAATAATACCGGGAGAAATAATAAAACTTTGAATGATAATGTTGTTAAATGGTCGGATATTGTTGTTGCTGCTGAAAAACAAAATAATGGTTCAGTAGTAGCACCGATGACAACGAAAAATGTTTCAAATGTAGAAAGAAGAGTACTTAGAAATCGGAAACCTAAGGAAACAGCAAATAAGGAAAATCTTGATAGAAATGACAACTGTAACAAAGGTGAAGAAAGCGGTGTAGCATCTGCTCCTGCGATTGAGACTGTTCCAATTGACAAAATGACCACAATGATAAAAGACAAGTCTTCTGCGATGATGAAACTTGATGAAACTGTCTGTTTCAAACCAAAGAATAAACAAAACATTGATATTACCCGTTCTGAACTGCATTCCTCGTTTGATCCAGTAAGGTTGCAGATCAAATCGATGCGAATTGTAGAAGCTACAGGGGAGGCCTTCATACGATGTGACTCGAGGGAAACTGCTGCCGTTTTATTGAAGGAAGCAGAGAAAAAACTCGGAAAAAAGTATGAAATTCGCATCAGACAGCCAAACAAACCAATGTTGAGGATTGTTGGTCATGACGAAGAAATTAAAGAAGGTGATGGTTCTTTGTTTTTAGATAAATTGAAGAAACAAAATAACTTAAACGAACATGCGGAGATACAACTCGTTAAGTCATACAAGAATAGAAAATGGAAACATAGCGCAAATATAGCGATTATTGAAGTTGATGCGGTAACGTTCGAAGTATTACTGAAAATGGAAAAAGTGACTGTCGGTTGGGAAATATGCAGAGTTTTCGAAGCAATTAGTGTCTTGAGATGTTACAAATGTTGGAGCTACGGGCATAAGTCCCCAGATTGCAATGATAGTATACGTTGTCCGTATTGTGCTGAATGTGATAAGTCAAAAGATTGTAAAGCAGAGTATGAAAAATGTATCAATTGTGACAAGAACAATCGAAAGAAGAAGTTTGATGCTGATCATCAGTTGGATATCTGCCACACGGCTTTAAGCTATGAATGTACCATATACCAGGAAAAAGTTAGGAAAGCAAGAGAGCTTATTGACTATGGTAAATAGCAGCCAGAGCTGTCGATTGTATATTTGAATGCGGCTGGTTTATCCACTCATTTCGATGACATTTCTCTCAGCATATATGACATAAAACCTCTAGCGGTGGTAATTGTTGAAACACATTTGACTGATGATGTCATCTATGTTTATACTCTCTTCTTGGATACCAGATGATAAATTGCATATCACATTCGAAACATACTGGTGGTGTTACCATATATGTGAAAAATGGACATTTGGTAGAGTTAGTTAAAAACGATAAGAAAAATGGAAGTTGGTTCCTTGCAATAAAAATTAGAGCAGGAAATCAGAAGTTACTTGTTGGCGGCGTGTATCATTCTCCTAGTTTCAGTGATAACGAATTCTTGAGATTACTTGAGCATGAATGGCTTTCAGATGCGATGCATGATGGTATCGAAAATATAATTTGTGGTGATTTCAATATAAATTATAACAGTATGTACGAGAGTCGTGAGTTGAGACGAGTGGCAGATGTGTGCGGTTTGAAGCAATACGTTGTACAAGACACCCGAGTAACACAACTAAGTAGCACAAAGATTGATTTAGTTTTTTCTAATCATGAAAACTGCGTGGCAAACGTTTTACATGATTATAGAATTTCAGATCATGAGACTATTTGTGTTAAACCAGGTAGCAATTTTATTCCAGACACTCAAAATGAGCATGTTTCGGTTAAATCATGGGTTCGTTATAATCAGGCGAGTCTTTGCAATTTATTAAGACAAAGTTTGTCTATTTCCTCTACTGTCGGAGGCGATATTCATGGTGAAGCGAGAACATTTGATGAAATCTTAGAAAAAAGTGTATCGCAACTAATAGATATCAAAATCGTTACAACACATCCAGTAAACAGCTGGTATTCCAATCATCTGGCTAATCTAAAGTGTCGCCGTGATAGATTGTGTGGTAAGCATAGGCAAGATAGAACAACGCGAAACTGGAATAATTATGTTGCTGCTAGAAATCTATATTCGAGGGCGCTGAGAGAGGCAAAAAATACAATGTTTCAAGAAGAATTGGAAATAAATAAATATGACGGAAGAAAATTATGGAAAACAATTAAAAAACTACTGAATTCCAAGACGACGAAACCGAATATAATGAACTTTGATGACATAGAAATAACAGACGAACAAGAAATTGCAAATCGATTGAATGAGTATTTTGTTGATAGCGTGATTGAAATACATGAAAGCATTCCTCCATGTCAGACAGTGTTGGTGTCGAATGTGTGTCAGTTGTCAGCGTTAGTGTCAGTGTCAGTTGAAGACGATCCGCATTTGAGGAATTTCTCATTGGTTACAAATGATGAACTCAACGAATTAATAAAGAATTTGAAACGTACATCAGGAATTGGAAATGTGTCAACCCAAGTGTTTAGAGACGCGTCGTTAGTTATGAATGGTATGTTGTTGAGAATCGTAAATGAAAGTCTTCGATGCGGTGTAGTCCCAGAACCGTGGAAAGAATCGATAGTAATACCTATCCCGAAAGTGACAAACACTACTGATGCAAAGCTACACAGACCCATAAATATGTTGAGACTGCAAGAAAAAATTTTAGAGCTGTGTGTGAAGAAGCAGTTGCTGGAATTCATCAACAGAAAAGGCATTTTGATTCCAGAACAATCAGGCTTCCGAAAGAATCATTCTACTGAGACTGCGATAAACTTAATATTACGCAAATGGAAGTCTAATATAGAGAATGGAAAATACACGGTAGCTGTGTTCTTGGATTTCAAAAAGAGCTTTTGAAATTGTTGATAGTCAGATGCTTCTTCAAGTATTATAGAACATAGGAATTGTTGGTGTGGTTTTGCATTGGTTTACAAGCTATTTGAATAATAGAAGTCAAAGAACTAGATTTGGAAATACTACATCGGATCGAAGACTAAATGATTTAGGCGTTCCTCAAGGTAGTGTGTTAGGTCCTTTGTTGTTTATTCTCTATATTAATGACATGAAATATCATACAGGAAGAGATGTATTGAAATTGTTTGCCGATGACTCTACAATTTATTGGGTGAATGATGACTTGTCTACAGCAATAGCGGAGGCAAACGAAGACTTGAAAATAATTACGGAGTATTTGAAAATGAAGAGACTTTGTCTGAATCTTTCCAAGACGTACTGGATGATAATCGGAAGTCGGAAGAAAGACGGACATCCACCTATGTTCATGGATGGTGTAATGATTGAACGAGTAAAAATTGTTAAATATCTAGGTGTGCAAGTCGACGAGAAGCTAACGCTCATTGAACATGTTGACTACGTTATAAAAAAGGTGGCTGTTAAATATGGTGTGCTTTGCCGGATAAACAGGTATCTAACATTCGAATCTAAGGTAACGTATGTACGGTCTGTTATAATGCCACATTTTGATTATTGTGCTACAGTATTGCTACATGCTTCAGATACGCAACTACAAAGACTGCAACGTTTACAAAATAAGATAATGAGAGTTGTTCTTAGATGTAGTAGGTACACACCAAGTGTTTCGATGTTGGATATGCTTCAATGGTTGTCCGTACGACAAAGGACTGTCCGAAATTGCCTGATTTTTATTCATAAAATGAAACTCGGATTACTACCTGATTATTTGATGGAAGATGTCGAATATGGAAGAGACGTGCACTCTCATAACACTAGGAGAGCAGCTGACTTTAGATTACCATATCTTACAAAAACAACGACACAACGATCACTTTTCTATCGTGGACTACAAATTTACAACACATTACCTCAAGACGCTAAAGAAATGACAAATATTGCACAATTCAAAAGGACAACAATTGACTTCGTTAAAAAATTTTATTGACCACTGACATGAATGTCAGCGAATGAGAACAAAATGATAATTATATAATGACTACAGAATGTACATTTCATAATTGACTAGATGTGATGGACTTAGAGTGATGGCCATACGCGGGAGTAGACGCAACGAGAAATATAGTACCAGAAAAAATCCGACGACATCAAGTAATATAACATTGAAAAACTAATTATCTACGAGATAATCAGTCCCTCCCACTCCAAAAGAAACGTATGGGGTGGAGGTAGGACCCAAAAAAATGAAAGGGCCTTTGAGACCATCACAGATTTAAAAAAAAAATTTTGTTCCCAGACCTCAAATTTATTAGAACATCCGATATCTTCCGACGGAAGTTGAAATCCCATCAATCCTACCATTTTCACACGAGAACGACCCGCAACACAAGACAAATGATTCAATTTGTCCAATTTACGTCGCTCGGAGGTCCATTCTTCGCTGTTGATCTTTTTTTTTCGGTGTGCCATCTCACAAGAGGCCCCTTCCGAGCATTCGGCGAGATTTCGGCGGCGGTGGGCCGGCATAAATTTTTGCTTTCGGCGCGATCACAGATCGCACGCTGGGAACGCTTCCTGCGTATGGGCCACTCTCGCTGGTGGGAAAAGCCATTTTCGTGAAGCCAAAAAACCGAAAGGAGCAGTCAGAGAGAGAGCGATCCTCCGTGCAAATGAAAATAAATGATTATTATTTCGACTGTTACGAGATTTTTGCACGCTGTCGTTGTTGCTGCTGCTGCAGAAGCCACCGTTTGCTGATCTTTATTTTATATTGTATATATATATATATATATGTAAGCTCGTCTTATAATATATTTTTTTCTTGCTTTTCGGCTGCGCCGAGTCGCCGGCGCACAGATCGGCAAAGATTAATCGAAATGTGGCTCCACGAGCCGCTTCACTCCTCGGTGCCACGGTGCTGCTGATGACGCTAATTAAATGTGTTTTTAAAAGTGCAGCTGAATTATGAGCTTCTTATGATGGCGGTCGCATTGAGAAAAAAAAACCACAAGGGGGAAGATGACTTATCGTCACGCGAGCGTCGTTGGGAGGGGCAGGACAGGGGGCACCAGAACGGGAAGAGCCTCAGATGCTCCGGCGTTGAAGTAACCGCTGCGATATGGGATAATGCACGCGTGAAACCGCCTGCAATGCGCTTCACACCACTCGAGAAGGAGTGAATTATGAATTATTATGTTTATCTTTACGACCTTTTGGTGTGAAATCGGGACGCTCCAAGAGGGGGGAGAAGGGCTGAGAAGGATAATTGTTTCTTCCTTATCGGCCAGCCGGCTGCCGTTAAGAGCAAGAGTATTAAGTAGCGCGGAGTCGGAATTTGTAGTAATAAAATTTTTACTTTTTCGGTCGCTGAAAGCAGCAGCTTAAATTGTTTATTAAAACTGACGACGGTTTCGTTTTTAGCTGATGTTTTTTTTCGACAACGCTTCCCTCTGCGACGATTGTCATTTAGATAAGCCGGGGTCAACGAGTCACAATATTGATTTTCCGTTCGAGGCTGTTAACTTTGCTTTTTGCCAAACTTTTTTGCGCAATGAAATGGCATTGGCGAACCTAAAAATACGACATGAAGTGGCGGAGCGGTACAAAAGTTGTGCGTAATTTATGGTTATGACTGCAGGAGCTATCGGATTTGGGGTGAAATATTGCTCGTTAAAATGGTTGAAACGTTGAAATTATGAAAATTGTCAAAGTGACATCAACGATTTGTTCGGCAAGAGACGAACCTCATTCGTCGTCTTCTGAACTTTGCCAATTTGGAGCAAAGGTTTTGATTTTGCAATCCAAAATCGACAACGCCTCTGCGAACTATGTTCTCCTCCCACACATGTTCATACACATAGGGGTATGTGGTCCCAACCGAGTCACGTTTCCATTATCATTTTTCACTACGCCTTTGCAATTAATTCGTGGCGTTCGAAACCACACCACATGACAGCACACATGATAAATATCAGTCAGCTTCGGTTGGTAATTTAGTGCAACAATCCAACAAAAGCAATTTCATCAATTTTCTGCTTCCTTCTGTTTTGCGCCGTTTTGTTTTTTTTTATTGTTATGTTTCGTTCGTACCTTTGGACCACCCCGCCCAAGTCGAGTCCAATCTGCAGATAAAACGCTGACCGCTGCTGCGCTGCGCCGCGCAGTTCGCTCACCTATCCGCCCCGATTACAATTTATCGATCGATTTAGCTAAATAATTAATAATGATTCATAACTAGTGTTTTTGCGCGGGAGATCAGTATATCACGACTTCAGGAGTCTCTCTCTCTCCCTCGCTGCTTTCGGTTTGTTATTTTGTGCTTTTTCGTGAATAAATAAAACACGCCCGGTGTGCTGCCAAACAAATTACTTTTGATAGATGGTAGCGCCCGCTAGCTCCCCAGAAAAAGGATTGTTCTCGACTAGGGTGGGTTCTCGAGCAGGGTTACCATATCTACAGAATGATCTGTTTACAGTTTACAGTTTTTTTTGGGTCTCATACAGAATATACAGATTGTTTAACACGTTGAGCCCTGATTTTTTCTTCTTTCGCTTTCCATTCAGCCCGCATCACAATATCAGTGTCGGTCCCAGCTCCCAAAGATACTTATTGTATAAATAGAAAATAGTCAGAAATTCGATTAAAAAGTAGTCACATTTTGTAAAACACCCGAAAACAAACCGTATATATTTTTATTTTATTATTTTGTACCGACGCTGGGCTCAACGTGTTAAAGAACCTTCCAATAATAGTTACGGCTTGATGTTAATAATATTTCTCCCATCTCACCCATTTTATTCATGTAGCCTTCGATTCTGTTTAACTGAGAATCATCTGTTTTCGACATTCAGATGTAGGACGATGTCCTACATTCTTATGCAAACGTCTGCGCTATCTATATAAATCAAAATGGAACGGCAAATGTGTTGGTAAGCGCAAAAGCCGAGTATGGAATGGTTTGATTTGAGCCGGCTTTATTTTGTGGTATTCGTCTATGCCCGTACAATTTTTTCAACTTCGAGGAAAAAATCGAATGAAATGAATTATACATTCTTGAATGACATCGTTATGAGTTAAATTGGATTTCGCGTTTATGGAACTAAGCTGCGTGTTCCGTTGGTGTGAAGCAAAAATGACAATGGATACTCAGGTGGAATAGCACGCTTTGAAAATAAAACATTATGAATGGAAACTTACTTCTCTGTATCAAACATGTACAGGTCGGGCTCGATTATATATAATCGCAATTTCACTTTCAACGTTAATTTTCGAATCCAATACATAATCGAATTACAACAAAGCTATTTTTCTATTAATGTTTGACATTCATACATTAATGAAAAAATTGTTTTCTTGAGATTCGATTATGTATAGGATTTGAAAATAATTGTTGGAAAAAAATGGTCGACTATATATAATCGAGTCCGACCTGTATTCAGTTCAACGGAGAAACATATATATATATATATATATATATATATATATATATATATATATATATATATACAGGGAAACTTCGATATAACGTCACTCGATATAACGTACATTTTACCTCGATATAACGTACACATTTCCAAAGTGTAAAGGAAATTTATTTTCAATATTTTTTTTTTCTGATAGAACAATGAATAACCTGTATTGTGATGCTAAAACAAGCTTTGTACCTTCGATCAATTCCGAAATACAGCTGGTTTTGTGATTCCGGATTCTAAATGAATCAAGCTTTAATCAACAGTACGAAGGGAAACATCATGAGAAAGGCTGGCTTCGTCTTCTGATTGAAGTTATTCATTAACTTTACTAAAACAGCAACACAATAATGTATTATAGACTACGTTTGTGAGTACTTTATTATGCTTCGATATAACGTACAACTTCTTTACATATATATAATATATATATATATATATATATATATATATATATATATATATATATATATATATATATTGCAAGTGAATAAAGAAATAGTAGTTTATTAAAAATATTCATTTTGGGAATTAATGGAAAAGAATTTTCTTTTTTTCTTGATGTTTAAAAAAAATATTTTTATTTTTAGTTTACAAGACTAAGGCTTTGATTAAACTATTGAACGGAGTCGAGCGGTTTCGGACGAATAACGACACTTATGACGTTCGTATTATAACTGACTCCCCTGTTTATTTTTCAATCCCTAATATATATCAATGTTTCTTACATCTAGAGGCTTATCGCGATGTGTTAAGCGAGCTTGAGATAAGCACGATCCTATCGTAACACCAGAGCATAAACAAAAACCCTATCGTAAAACGAACTACGAATAACACGATCCGCAAACAAGTATCGTGCGGGAGAGATGTATTTATTTAGGCCCGGTCTCGACCTACCTTATCATAAAACTGACTCACACGATCCTCAATAAGGATCGTGCGATTAAGATGTTTGTGTTTATTCAGGATTATCCCGACCCTATCTATTTATGACTAACACGATCCTCAATAAGGTTCGTGTGATAAAGATGTGTTCATTTCGGTTCGATCTGGCTCTATCATAATCTTGGGTAAACAAAACCCGTCTGTTATTATGGGGTCGCTGCACTATAAAAACTAAATTACAGGTCGGACTCGATTATATGTAGTCGACCATTTTTGTTTTCAAAAATTATTTTCAAATCCTATACATAATCGTATCTCAAGAAAACATTTTTTTCATTATTGTATGAATGTCAAACATTAATAGAAAAATAGCTTTTTTGTGATTCGATTATGTATTGGATTCGAAAATTAACGTTGAAAGTGAAATTGCGATTATATATAATCGCGTCCGACCTGTAATGATAAATTTATTTTTTATTATTTATTATAATAATATTTATGACAGGATGTTTAGTATTTATTTCTAGACGAAAACATTTATTGTGTATATTATTAACATTAGAATTTATAGTTTTAATATTATTTATAATATAATTTTTTTTAAATTATATAGAGAATAAAAAATATTTTAGAATATTTTTTTTGACTTTTTGTGTTTGTGAAGGGGTGTTAGGGCTATCCATTTTAGTTTCTATAGTTCGAACACATGGGAATGATTATTTTCTTGGATTTTCAATTTTACAATGTTAAAATTTTTTTTTATTATTTGTTTATTATTATTATATAACAAAAAAATTTAAATGGTTCAATGTTTATTATTTCTAGGGGGAGTTATATTTATATTTAAAATTGTAATAATAAATTATTTTTGTTATATTTCTAATTATTTTGGGTTAGATTTAATTTCTTATGGATTAATTATATTGAGATTTTGGATTTGTGCGTTAATATTAATATCTAGAGAAATAATTTATCGTGTTTTTAATTATAGAAAATTATTTATTTTTATAATTTTATTATTATTATTAATATTAGTATTTACTTTTAGTTCTTTAAGAATATTTATATTTTATTTATTTTTTGAAAGAAGATTAATTCCTACATTGTATTTGATTTTAGGTTGAGGATATCAACCAGAACGTTTACAAGCAGGAATTTATTTATTGTTTTATACTTTACTCGCTTCTTTACCATTATTAATTGGGATTTTTTTTATTAAGAATGATTTAAATGCTATAAATTTAATTATATTAAATTATTTAAAATATTATAATTTAAAATTTTTATATTTATGTATAATTTTTGCTTTTTTAGTAAAAATACCAATATTTTTAGTTCATTTATGGTTACCTAAAGCTCATATTGAAGCCCCTATTTCTGGGTCTATAATTTAGCTGGTGTTTTATTTAAATTAGGGGGTTATGGCTTATTACGGGTATTTTCATTTTTACAAATTTTAGGGATAAAATTTAATTATTGATGAATTAGAACTAGTTTAATAGGGGGTGTATTAGTAAGATTAATTTGTTTACGTCAAATAGATTTGAAAGCATTAATTAATATAGGAATTGTTTTAGGGGGTTTAATAACAATAACTTATTGAGGATTAAAAGGATCTTATACTTTGATAATTGCTCATAGTTTATGTTCTTCAGGATTATTTTGTTTAGCAAATATTTCTTATGAACGGATAAATAGACGAAGTTTATTAATTAATAAAGGTACATTGAATTTTTGTGCCTAGAATAGCTTTATGATGATTTTTATTATGTGCTGGAAATATAGCTGCTCCTCCTACATTAAATTCATTAGGAGAAATTAGTTTAATAAATAGAATTGTAAGATGATCTTGATTAACTATAATTGGGTCAAGATTATTATCTTTTTTTAGAGCAGCATATACTCTTTATTTATTTTCATAAAGTCAACATGATAATATTTATTCTAGGATTATTTTTTTTTGTCTTTTGGAACAAGACGGGAATATTAATTATTAATATTGCATTGATTACCTTTAATTTTTTTAATTTTAAAAAGTGATATTTGTATATCATGAATTTAATTTAAATAGTTTAATAAAAATATTGATTTGTGGTGTCAATGATATGAGTTTTCATTTTAAATCGTGAATTCTTTAATTAATTATTGTAAGGTTAGATTTTATTTTTTAATTTTTAGTTTATTTTATTGATGAGAAATGAGAAATGAGAAATTATTTCATTATATTCAATTTCAATTGTTTTAACTTTTTTGTTTGATTCAATAATAGTAATATTTATAGCTTTTGTGTTGTTAATTTCTTCTTTAGTAATTTTTATAGTGATGATTATAATACTAGAGACTTTAATAAAAATCGATTTATTTTATTATTTTTAATATTTGTTATATCAATAATAATAATTATTATTAGACCTAATTTAATTAGATTTGTATTAGGGTAAGATGGTTTAGGTTTAGTTTCTTATTGTTTAGTAATTTATTTTCAGAATGTAAAATCTTATAATGCTGGAATGTTAACTGCTTTATCAAATCGAATTGGTGATGTAGCTTTATTATTCGCTATTGCTTGGATATTAAATTATGAAAGTTGAAATTATATTTTTTATTTAGAAATTTTGAAATATGTGTAATTGGGGGATTAGTGGTGTTAGCTGCTATATCTAAAAGAGCTCAAATTCCCTTTTTTTCTTGATTAACTGCTGCAATAGCAGCTCCTACTCCTGTTTCTGCTTTAGTTCATTCTTCAACTTTAGTAACTGCAGGGGTTTATTTATTAATTCGTTTTTATATTCTATTACTAGATTCATTATTTGGTCAAATTTTCTTATTAATTTCAGGATTAACAATATTTTTAGCTGGATTAGGGGTTAATTTTGCGTTTGATTTAAAAAAAAAATTGCTTTGTCTACTTTAAAACAATTAGAAATAATAATAAGAATTTTATCTATTAGAGAATTTAAATTAGCATTTTTTCATCTTTTAACTCATGCTTTATTTAAAGCATTATTATTTATAAGTGCAGGGGTAATTATTCATAATATAAAAAATATACAAAATATTCGTTATATAGGGGGGCTGTTTTATATAATACCTTTAGTTTGCAGATGTTTTAATATTGTTAATTTAGCTTTATGTGGAATATCTTTTTTAGGTAGGTTTTATTCAAAAGATTTAATTTTAGAAGTTGCTATACTTTCTTATGTAATTTTTTTTTCTTTTTTTCTTTTTTTTTATATGGATAGAAAACATGGGCGAAAATTGTGTCTGAAAACAAGTCTATATTAGGTTGGGGAAAAAGTAATCCATTATTTTCTCGACAGCTGGCTGTAGAGCAATTCCAAATGAAATCGACAAATGACAAAACATGAGTATTTTGGATTCGAAACTTACATTGTATTCCGTTTGGGTTGGAGGAAATATGAGTTTTCCACAGCAATTGGGATTTTTTTGACTCAAGTGTAACTTCTGAAAAGGGCGTATCGATTTTAGTAAGAGAAATGTTTGGTAATTTATATCTCAAAAACTATGAGTCCTACCGAAATAGTGTCTTAGAAAGAGTTATAGAGTATTGATGTCCAAACGTGAGATAAATATACACTGAGAAAAAAATTGTGCTTTTCTAATTTTTTTTTATTTATAAATTTTATTTGCAATATCTAAAATACATATTTTTTCTTTCTTATTATTTTTTTATATAAAATAGAAGTCATGTGGAAAATTTGAAAAATGGGTACAAGATGGTAAAATTATTTTTGATGATGTTTGTGGAACATCGAATTTTTTGGAATTTTCGAAACTTCGAATTTTTGTATGTTAACAATCGTTTTTAGCCACAAATTATGAAATTTCAATCTTCGTCATATGGCGCGTAGAACAATTAGTGATGAAGAACACTGTTTCACATAAATATCGCTGCTAAAATCATCCAATCAATTAATTCATTTGTTGCACATAGCTCGCAATGATTGTGTGAGATATGAGGCTGAATAGGGCAAAGCACATTGTCTCTTCTACGTGCTCTGCGAGATCTCAGAAGGCCTAACCAAATGTCACTTTGAGGCAAGTACACGAGAAAGTCACGAGAGCACTAATGCACGAGCATCTCTTCGTGTTCACAACACATGTGCAACATTCGCATCGAAACGCGATGAGGCATTTCCTGAACACATCACAAAATTTTACGTAAGAGAAGAAAAAGAGCCAATCCCAATCTAGCGTGCTAAAGCCCGGTCTAATTGCTTGCACATGAAAGGGCTGTGAGGAAGAGAAAATCGATACTCGTCTCTCGGAATTTCAGCGCGCACAGAAAGTCTGCTCGCTCGTCTGTCTTCTACCTCGCTCATTTGTTGCAGACAGCTCCCAATGACTTGGTGAGATGCGAGACTGGATAACGCAAAGCACACTATCTTTTTTGCGTGCTGTGCGAGATCTTGGAAAATCTAGTCAAAACCATCAACAAAGCTAGTGGCTTGTTGCATCAGAACGGAGCCGATGCGCACGAGAGCAAATACGAATGGCAACTAAAAGTATCGAAGGTGTGCTAGTCACATGTACAGGAAATGAACTAGTTCTAGGTTTTGCGCAACGAAAACAAGCAACACACACAAAGCCAAACACTGATGGCTAGAAGCGACCTATAGAGTAGTGCGGGGCAAAAGTGCGCATTGGCGATTTTGAAGCAAACGAGCATAACATTTCGACAACAGTGTAGTCGTTTGATACATTATTACACCAGCAGTTCACACATATAAACATGATACACTTGATGAAAGTGACAAAAAGTTATGAGCTAAAAAGAGTTTTGCGCTATTTTGATATAATTTTTTTTTCAGTTTTGGAGATGACGATTAACTTACCTAAAATAACTGGAAAGCTAGAAACTACACTGTCAAGGTAACCTTCATTCTATAGTAGACGATAGTGCGTATTCGTTTTTGTGGAAAAGTTCAAGAGTTTTTTTTAAAAATTCGATTAGTTCAAAAATTGCTTGTGGGGCAAAAGTTCGCATCAGCGTTTTGCTCTGAAAAAAAAAACAAAAAACAGGAAGTGGGTTATAACGGCAAGGGTGACGTAGGACTATCGTTGATTTAGTGATCACTCTTTGAAATTGAATCCATTCTGAATGAATGAATAAATGAACTTCGAAAACGAGAGCGTTACGTTGAAGTCACAAGGTTTTATGCATCCAATATTGGATACGAATATATTCTACTGATGGGGAATAATAATCTTCAGAAGCTTACCTGCTAATTGCTCTTGATTGACAAATCACATAATCAAATGTATTTGATCGCAGTATAATATGGATAGAAAACATTAAAATAAACTCTTTCGCTTGAATGTAATTTTCAATTCCAAGGGGAACCGGCATATTATTTTGCAGCAACATCTTTCTGGATTCTGTTCGATAACCAGCAAACGAAAAGAATTGCGCGCGTGTATGTGTGTGCGTGTGTGTGGCGGCTGCTCCGATGCCTCAAAGCGGAACCAATTTTCGATGCTGGTATTTTCTTGGTCGCCTTTTTAGTGGCATCACTCTCCTCCTGATGGAATCCCTTCTGGCCTAAGTTGCACAAACAGGCCCTTGGTGACACCGTTCATCAGCGCTTTCATGATAAACGAAGTTAGCTTCACCACAACAGCGACAACATGCTCCAATCGTTGTTCAATTATGGTGATTGGTGATTTCAATAGCCTGTTTTGAAAGCAATTTTAAGGCTATTGAAACAAGTTTTTGATAAAAAATTAACAATTATATAACGCGTAGACATTTTATCTTTCGAATGAAGTGTTTATTCCATTTCGTTCAGTTGTTTAGGAGCTATTAACGCTCAAGCCTCGGTCTCCGGCGTAACGCTTTCGTTTTCGAAACTTTGATTTTACACCCCGGTATATAAATGAAAGACGAAGTCCAACGTCAAAAAATCTAAAATATTTCAACCAAATTTTTAACGGAACCCACAAGAAGGAAAAAGATTTGAAGAAATGCACTCTAGAAATGCTCAAATGGCCCGACAGAGGCTTCGGGAGTTATGAAGCGTCGGATTGCGGAAGACCTCGGTATTTCTGAATCAGCTCTGAGGAACAGGCTCATATCAGTGAGTGATTTGTGAATTGGGATTTGAATCTTCTTTTATTGATATTTCTACTTCTGCAGGGATGTGCCAAGCATCTAGGGCGTTTCAGACAAGTATTTACGAGTGAGCAGTCTGAGGATCTGGCCATGCATTCAATTTGATAACGGTTATGTTTCGTTTATGTTTATGTTTTCAAATGAACTTGTAATAAATATTTTTTTTTTCAACAATGAGTTTCAAATAAATCAAGTGAAGGTAACTATGTATTTATAAACTTGATTTGTTAATAAAAAGAATTCTGTTTCAAATGCTGGACATTTTCATATATCTTATATTGTCAGTCTCCTCCCTCCCAAAAATTTCCACATGTTCGACAATAATAACTAACCCATCTCCACCCATGAAACATCATATAACACCTACACACTCTGGTGATGATGCTACTCTCGCTGGCAATGATAAAGCATTTATTTTTGTTACAAGTTCCCTCAGAAGTACAATTCAATAAGTGCGCACTTTTGCCCCCAATATGGATACGAATTTCAATACAGATTTTTATTTAGGAAAAACTAAAATAAAAAGATTTTTTCAGACTAAAAACAAAGATTTTATCATGGCAACTCTGCTCGAGAGGGCTTGTCAGAATGTCGTGTATTGTAAATTGTATCCAACGGCAATGACTTCTTACTCAGAACAATTCCAACTTCCGTACGGGGCCAATCGGAGTGCGCACCTGTCCCTCGAACGCGAACAAACCTTATTCGGAAAATTGATATATTCTCACTTCAAACCTCTGACTGATTGCCGGAATGTCTGCATTAATTACCCCCGGAGCAACATTGTCGGTCCATCTTGCTACGATGTTCCAGAGCCGCCGGAGTGATATTAATCAATGTAATGCGCACCTCACGAATCCATGCACGATTCCGATCGTTCTCTGAATGAGTTCATTAGAAGTACACAAGTCGTCGTAGTCGTCGTCGTCTTGTCGAGTCTTTATACTCCCAACGCCAGGTTAGCTAGCATGCGATGTGAGCAATTCTCATGTCTAAATATGCTAATGAAACGGGACACACATCGGTGAAGAAGTACGAGAAGAAGGAGGGCACTCGACATTGGTACATTGATCATGATCTGTTGAATCCATACCGATCAAACGGAGCGACACGATGCGTTGGAAGATGATTTATTTTCAACCTGCTTTTTTTCGGGCACTCACCTCTCCTCTCATCAGTTCTGCGGCGAATTCTTCAAGCTAATCGACACCCATTGACTGTCAGTTTATTTATTTATTAACGTCTTTTTTTCTCTCTCTCTCGCTTTTCGACAACAAAAGGACAAATAATGACCATTATTCGGTGAACTTGTGAATGCGCGCAGCGTGCGATGATGAAGGAGTCAGGGAATAACAAACAAACCAACCGAAAAAATAACAAACAAACAAACAAACGAACTGTTCGATGCCGGGAGTGTCGGTAGTCGGAAGGGGGGAAAAATAATACCAAAACAGGTGCCTCGCTTCCATTTGTGGACTGTGAAGGAAGGGTTTCTGTTTCGCCACGCGCCGCATAACGCCAACGCGCGCGAACGCGTACATCGCAGCGGTTTTTTTTTTCGAAAAAAAAAGATGCAGATGATATATTGACGGCGAAACGAAATGCAACACAATACGCGACGATTCGGAGCTTCCAAACGGCGAACCAAATCGATGTTATTTCTTTTTCGGAACCGGCATACGGGAGGAGGGGGCCCAAAAAAAGATGTGCACACATGTCCGGCGGGGGAGGGACGGTGGATTGCGGGTGGTGGATGGTCAGTATTTATTGTATGGGGAATTATCTCCGACATGTGATTTTTCTTCCCGACAAACGCCGCTGGTAATTGATGATAAATATTTACGTTCACAATTTATTGGGTTGTTGGCCGAATTCGTCATAGGCAACTGACTAATGTGTATCTCTATTTTATTTTGTAGAAGAGGAAGATATGACGGAACTATGGATGAAATGGTAGAATATAACATTAAACATATTATTTGTTTCAAGTACTTGTTGGATTGATATTTTTCGTGTTTCACTGAATCCTTCATATTCAGGGCTGCGTTATTCTCGGGTATCAATAATGTTAAGTTTCATGTGATTTTCATATTAATTGAGGACTTGAATCAGCATTCACAATTACATTGCATGACAGCAATTCAATGAAAAAAGATTCACTAAAATAGCTCTGATATTGTTCATACACCCAAACAAGCGTTGGCAGAAAACATTTCAACTTTGGCAGAAATGATGCCATTTCGTGTGCTGAAGAGTCAAATGCGCAAATAATGAGCTGTTTTAAAAGCTTAAAAATGGTTTGTATGTATGCGAGCGAACATTTCTTTCTGTTTTCTTTTCTCATTTCATTTGGGATTGTGCCAAAAAAAAGTCCATACGACGTCAATGGTGATCGGACCGAGGCCAGCTGGAATGCAAAGCTATTTCACACGACCACGCTATGCATATAGCTGCCAATGCTGTTATATTAAAGCGTGATAATATTACACCTCATCATAAAATGAAGTTGGAAAGTGTTGTCTAAGAGGATAAAGAAGAACATGAACGAGAATATATCCTTCTCTGTCTGGGCCGTGTATTTGGCAAACCATACGAAAAGCTTTCATATGCTTTCAATTAAACGTGTCTCCTGTTCCGCTCGCTCATATTGGCTCTAGCATATATATTAGAGTGTCAATGAATCTCGAGCGAACTTGATTAAAAATGTTGATTTCCACGAAAAACTATCCTATGCAAAATATCAGCTCAATCGGACTTCATTTACTAGTGTCGCACAGCGGTCAAAGTTTGAGTTTTTGAAAACCGAAAAATCACCCAAGGAAATCGGCGTTTTCGAAATTTTATTTTTGATGCCAAATGTCTTCAAATAGCATGAAACGTGGTGATCTTCTTTCATCTCGAATTTTTTTTTTGTCAATCGACGCTCTGGGACTTTGTCGTTTTTTTTGGAATACGATGCATAACGTATGGTTTAGGATGCCAATGAAAATCGTCATATCGATTTTTCATATGGGAAATTTAAGTTTTCTGAAAATCGTAAAATCCTCCAAGAGGAGGGGTTTTTAAAAAAATTTGGTTGATGCTAATTGTCTTAGAATTGCATGAAACGTCGAGATTTGCTATTATCTCGAATTTTGTTTTTGTCAAAAATTTACTTTCTGGCGCTTGGTGGTTTTTTTTTGTCTGAAAAATCGATTTTTTACGATTTTTTTTTCGAGATAACAATAATTCTCGACGTTTCATGCAATTCTAAGACATTTAGCATCAATTTTTTTTTTTGAAAACCCCGATTTCCTTTACTCCCCACTTGGGTGATTTGTCAATTTTTAGAAAACTTAAATTTTGGCATCTGTAAATAGTAAATGACGTCTGAATGAGCATATATTTTACATAGGGTATTTTATCGTGCAAATCAACATTTCGCAGGGAGTTCGGTATGAAAAATCGATACGATGATTTTAATTGGCATCCTAAACCATACGTTTTGCATCGCATTTTGCATTCTAAAAAAAACGACAGTCCGATTTTTTACAAAAAAAAAAAAATTCGAGATGACACTAGATCTCGACGTTTCATGCAATTTGAAGACATTTGGCATCAAATTTTTTTTTTCGAAAACCCCGATTTCCTTTTCTTCCCCTTGGGTGATTTTTCGGTTGGTTTTCAAAAAACTCAAACTTTGACCGATGTGCGACACTAGTAGATGAAGAGGGAAGAGGAAAAGAGGGAAGAGGGGAAAAAAATAGGTTAGGTTTTCGTGAAGATCAACAATTTTAATCAAGTTCGCTTTGAAAATTCGAGGGTCACTTTTTCCCCATACATTTATTGGCACTCTAATATATATTATACAAATGATATACATGTATTGGGGAGTATAACATTTTCTGTTATTTTTCAGCTCATTTAATGTGAAAAATCGGGATGCCATAACTTGTGATAAAAATTAACTTTGGGTGTACCTCGTATATTTGTCGTTTGTTTTAAATTTTAGATATCTATTTATTTTATTTCGTTCGAATAATTAAAAAAAAAGGTCGTCCGGAAATCGGCTGTTAAACCTGAAAATGAATGTCATTTTTGAAAAGTTGTAACTTTTGAATCACTCAACTTATCTACGATTTCATGAATCAACAATGCACCTTTCACAAAAAATTTTATATGCAATAAAATTTCTGTTGTGTTCTTCGAAAATCACCGAGGTGACCGGTTAAGTACTAGCATAAACTACACCATGTGTTAAATCTGCAGTTAACAGCAGAGTAACCGTTAAATTTACGAAGAACGATTTTTCAGTAGCATATGACGAATTTCACGCCAACTCGTCTCAACACATTGCGGACCGCTCACGAGTTTTCTCGTGTTTCGCGTTCCGTCTTTTACGGATGGATCACGAAATAATCGTGTTTCCTACACTTGATGGTTAAATCCTTGGTTTGCCAAGAATCTAACAACACCAACCGATGGCTCGCCTTCGTCTCATCCACACCGAAGGAAACGATCTCATTCGAGAAAAATCCGAACAAAGAAAGTGTTCAAGTTTGCCCCAAAACGTGCGGTCATTAATATGTTAAAAGTTGGCATCACTAATTCAGATTATAGTCAAACGATTTGGGTGTGAAGATATTGGTCATTAAAGCAACTTGGCATACCTGAAATATTGTAAGGCTACTTTTTGAAAGGAGCCAAAAATTTTTTCTATTTTTTTCCAAAATTTTCTATGAGACTTACAAAATTTAAGTCAAAGAAAGAAATGTAGGAAATTTTCATAACAAAATTTTTTTAGGAATTATTTTTTTTTACATTGAATTTTTTTTTCAAAAATTAAAATTCAATTTAAAAAAAAATATTTTTCTAAAATTCTTCAAAAAAAATGTGTGAATAGCCCTTACAATTATCAACAAGTCGTCCATACATCGGAAGATTGGCAGTTTTACAGGAAAAATGTTTTTCTAACAACAACTTTTACACTTTTTTTTTAAAAAAAAAGGTGCCCATATTCCGATGTATGGGTGACATACTTTTCCGAGAAAAATGAATTTTAATTTTAAATAAGTTTTTCTTTCAAGGATTTTTTTTCTAAAATTTGTTTGATATTTTTTTAGAAAACCTAAATAACTTCCTATATATCATTCTTTAATACGTTGAGTGTCATGGTTTAATAGCGATTGTATTGACATTTTTAAACGTCTTAGGGCCAACGTTTCTTATCGTAGTGGAAAGTATTTTTGTTCGAAAGGGAATGCTTATAATCTTATATTCTTATATTAGTTACCTTTATTATCATATGTTATACTGTCAGTCACCGGTGACTGACGTGGTAGTCAACGTTAAAACCAACATTTTGTAGACTTATAGTTTTTAAATTAAGATTTTTCGAAAAAAAAGTTGAGAAAAATTCAAAACATCAAGAAAAATTTCACACAAAATCTATCAGACCTACAAAATTTTAGTCAAAGAATGGAATGTAGGAAATTATTCATGTTTTCATTGAAAAAAATCAAACAAATTTTTGAAAAAACAATCATTGAAAAAAAAAAATTTTTTTTTTGAAAACATGTTTATTTTAATTCTGAAAAAAATGAATATGAATAGCACCTTTAAATCCCAACAAGTCACCAATACCTCGGAAGATGGGCACTTTTACAGGGAAAAAAATTCTGACAACAACTTTTTTATGTTTTTCTTCGAAAAAATTACTATTAGTGTTTAATTAATAACATTCTTATGTGTAAATTATCACGATTTACATGCTCTGATAATTTTTAACTATTAAGAAACAAGTCAAGAACATGTCAAACGCGAGAATTTACACACAAAAATGTATCGAATAAAACATTTTTCTTCCAGGAGTCTTCATACAAAAATGCCATACATTCCAGAAACTATTAAATATAGAAGGTTGTCTCCGACGAAAGTTCATACTTTAATGAGATCTGAAACTTTGTCGAATGCACTATATCGCTATCTTGACTTTTAACAAAATTAGAATTAGTTGTAATTTAAAAAGGTACCCGTCTTCCGATGCATGGACGACTTGTTGATAATTATATGTGCTATTCACAAATGTTTTATTGAGAATTTAAAGAAAAATACATTTTTGAGAAAATAGAATTCTAATTTTTGAAAAAAAAAAATTTCAGTGTAAATTGAGGAAAAATATTCTTTAAATATTTTTTATGAAAATTTAAACGATTTCCTACATTTCTTTCTTGGACTAAAGTTTTGTATGTCTTATAGTTTTTGAGATAGCCCTTTTTTTTGCCCTTTTTGAAAAGTAAAATTATGAATAGTTTTTTTTATTGTTAATTTCATTTTTCGTGTATATTTGTATATTTCTTTTGTTTGTATACTATACTTATTCCGATAAATCATACTTAATCCGATAAATCAACGAAACAAGATTTATCGGACGAATTCAATTATTTAAACTTTATAAAAAATATGATTCCGTTTTATCTGGTTTTCAATGTTTTGTTTTATTTTCACTATTTTTTGTTTTTTTTTCAAAATCCTAACTTTATATATTTTATATTTTATATTTTATATTTTATATTTTTTATTTTATATTTTATATTTTATATTTTATATTTTATATTTTATATTTTATATTTTATATTTTATATTTTATATTTTATATTTTATATTTTATATTTTATATTTTATATTTTATATTTTATATTTTATATTTTATATTTTATATTTTATATTTTATATTTTATATTTTATATTTTATATTTTATATTTTATATTTTACTAGCTAATCCGGCAAACTTCGTCCCGCCCATTTACTTGATTAATTCTCGAGTAATGCAGAAATTTGTGTTTTATTTGTATGGCAGCCACCCATAAGAGAGGGGGAGGGGTATCTAACCACCATAGAAACATTCATTGCACCCTAAAGTTTCCATATGCCTAATTTGGTTTAATTTGCTTGATTAATTTTCGGGTAATGCAAAAATTTGTGTTTCATTTGTATGGCAGCCCCCCCTTTGAGTAGGGGAAGGACTGTCTAACCATCATAGAAACATTTATTGCACCCTAAAACTTTCACATGCCAACTTTGGTTTCGTTTGATTGATTAATTTCCGAGTAATGCAAAAAATTGTGTTTCATTTGTATGGCAGCCCCCTCTAAGAGAGGGGGAAGGAGTATCTTATCACCATAGAAACATTTATTGCATCCTAAAACCTCCACATGCCAAATTTGGTTTCATTTGCTTGATTAATTCTCGAGTAATGCAGAAATTTGTGTTTCATTTGTAGGGCAGACCCCCCCCCCCTTTGAGTGGGGGAAGGACTGTCTAACCATCATAGAAACATTTATTGCACCCTAAAACTTTCACATGCCAACTTTGGTTTCGTTTGCTTGGTTAGTTTCCGAGTAATGCAGAAATTTGTGTTTCATTTGTATGGCAGCCCCCCCTTAGAGAGGGGGGAGGGGTCTCAAAATATCACGAAAACCTTCCCCGGCCCCAAAAACCCCTACATAACAATTTTCATGTCGATCGGTTCAGTAGTTTCCGAGTCTATAAGAATCAGACAGACAGACAGACATCACTCCATTTTTATATAGATAGATATTTTATATTTTATATTTTATATTTTATATTTTATATTTTATATTTTATATTTTATATTTTATATTTTATATTTTATATTTTATATTTTATATTTTATATTTTATATTTTATATTTTATATTTTATATTTTATATTTTATATTTTATGATTTATATTTTATATTTTATATTTAATATTTAATATTTTATTTTATTTTTTCTCGCTTTTGAGATTTTTGTCATCTGTTTTTACCGATTTTGCAAAATACTACCATTTGAAAACTTGAACGATTATAAAAATTTACAGCTAATGAATGGTATTTGGTGGAACTTTCTAGGAAAAATATGAAACTGCGTGTCAAGTGTCAAATTTATTAGTTTTTTTTCAGTTGTTTTGGTTGTCTAAGGAGAATCTAACAGTATTCATTCCATTTCATCGACAATTCTGGGAGGTAAACGATGATTTGTGTGTATGATGGATGCGAAAGAATATCCTTACTCAAGTTTGTAAGTTTTTTTTTATGAGTCCCCAATGGTAATGACAAGTTTATTTAATTATTTTTTCAGTCAGTTATGTAGCTCCCATCTCGATTGTTTCTACACCAATCCTAGTCTCCGGATATAGTGCAAAATAGTCAATCATCAATCGAGCTGAGTGAATCATATAAATCCTGTTATTGATTAAATTTCATTTGAGAAGTGAAAATATTTCTAAAGTTTCTAAAGGCTTTCTGGTAAACTTAATATTTTATTAAATAATTGAGTTCTGGCTGAGCTAGCTGATGCCGAGTCCGATAGTACACTTGGTTCCAGTTCGCTAATCCGCGGATCGGAGGAGATTTCGATCAAAATCGGTAATCGCTAAAATGGTCCGAACGTTTTTTTTTATCCCATTTATTTATTTAAGGCTCATTAGCATTTTAGCTGTAACAGAGCCGAATTTTTATCGTGTACATGTCACATGGTTATCATGTATCTATAATTAGCACATTACACAGTTGCCATTCGCCAGTATTCCTTCTATACCATTACATATGGTACATTCACACAGTAGCCATTTAGGCGTAAGAGTATTCTTTCTGTTCTTCCATTATCCAGTTGGACCACCGGACAGCGGAGACAGCTGATTGATCATTGTTGAGTTATTAATAGAACAGCAGTCCGATTTGTCTTCTTGCAGAGCAGAGCAGTTGTATGGATGAATCGATCTTATTTCAACCGTGGATCGATCTCCATCGCTGATGATTGTTGCGTGGACGTAGCTATTCTGTAACAACACAAAGATGGTCAATGAGGGCCCTGAGTTTTGAACTCACGATCGATCGCTTACTAAGCGAACGCGCAACCAATGTGGCTACGGAGACCGGAGACGTTATGAATGTTTAAAAGTGGGCATATTCGGCGAAATCGACAAGAAAGCAAATTTCTCTATTTTTTAGAATTGCTTTTCTTACATATTCCCCTAGTTACTGACTCTCCGTAAATTTATGTTTCTGTTCTCATTTTACTTTTACTTTTTTTTCTCATTTTACTTTTGGTATCATCTAATGTATTCCTATTTCCTGTATTCTACAAAACTTTGCAGTTCTTATTTTTGTTCAAATTCTCTTATTTTTTTTCAATTATTTCAAATACATTTCAATTAAACCAGTTCATTCAATGTTTCTAGTTTTTTTATCCCTTTTGTTTATTTAAGGCTCATTAGCATTTTAGCTGTAACAGAGCCGAATTTTTATCGTGTACATGTCACATATTTATCATATCTATAATTAGCACATTACACAGTTGCCATTTTTCGGCGTTAGAGTATTCCCTTCTATACCATTGAAAATGGTACACATTTACACAGTAGCCATTTAGGCGAAAGAGTTTTCTATTTGTTCTTCCATCATCCACAGTTAAGACTGGACAGCGGAGACAGTCGTTGATCCATTGTTGAGTTATTAATAGAACAGCAGCCCGATTTGTCTTCATGCAGAGCAGAGCAGTTGTATGGATGAATCGACCTTATTTCGACCGTGGATCGATCTCCATCGTTGATGCTTGTTGCGTGGACGTAGCTATTCTGTAACAACACAAAGATGGTCCATGGGGGCCCTGAGTTTTGAACTCACGATCGATCGCTTACTAAGCGAACGCGCAACCAATGTGGCTACGGAGACCCCCTATGTTTCTAGTTGACTCTCCATTATTTTATTAATTGAAATCTTTGGATAGTTTTTGTTTTTAAACCATGTGAAACTCGTTTTTGTGAATTTATTTACAAATGGTTCGGCAATGTAAAGTATCGATGAACCGTGTTTAATTATAAGTAAAGCCCCTTTTGATGTTTCTCAAAAATGTATAAAAATCCTATATTTTGTTTTCGAAATAATGATACAAAATAAACAAGTGTATTATGATGCATGATAATGAAGATATCAAAAGCATTATTATTGTAAATTTTCGATGAAGAATTTTTTTGGAACAATAAATGAGGATTACATGCTTTTGATTATATTTATTGGATATTGAGCGGAAAAGCAGTATTTTTTTTTAAAACACCATTCAATTATTCTGTTGTATGTTGTGTTACTATAGAATATTTCATTCTGAACATGAGGATTATCATATCGGTAAGATTCTTTGTATGATGAATGCATGATACTGCCCATTGAGTTCTCAACGGTTGGGATATTGCATTCCGTTCTTGAACTCGTTTCATAAAGTCCCGTACTGACTCAGATCCCGAATGGTAAGTCTTGAAGCTGTTAAACTGGATAATCGGTATGAATATTTTCAGGATACGATTAGCGATTGACAATTTTAAGTTCTTAAAGGTCACTCAATACCATACAATGTATGAATTGCAATGGATATACATTAATTTGCAATTCAAAATTACTGTCGAGTTTTTTGACGGAAATTGACAATTTGTTGTCATTCATTCATGTCTCAATCAGACTCCATTTTTCCTTGAACTTTATGACACCGGAGGTACTGCCACATTTTTTTCGCTATGATATTCGGTTCAGAATTGAACCTTGATTGAATATTGATCTATTTGTGGAACGATGGAACAAAAAATATATTTAACTTTCAAATTAGCGCAATTGTTGAAATGGGAAACCCCTCGCTCAGTTCAAGAACATTCCCACCGTTGAAATTCAACAGTCAATAAACCCATTAAAATCAGCCAGTCCCAAATCCTGCCACCGATTGCGGGGCCCGCGCTGTGGCCTCACTTGTTCCACTCAGAGAACACTTCGGTTTAATTAAAATTAATTATTTCGTTAGCCACGATAACAGCCCGCTGCGCACTGGAGGCGCATTTGCACTTGCACAGCTCTCGACAACGCTGTAGGTTGTATCACCAGGTCCCCGAACAAAAGCACCTCCCAAAAGTGGTCAGCGGGCAATAAATTCACTAACCATTTCAATCCCCTCCCGGTCCCGGTTTCATGTAATCTCGAGCAAAAAAAAGTTTGATTTAATTGTCACCCGATGCGAGCAATAGTTGGAACGCCCTTACTTTCGGCGGTCGGCTCGGTGCAATGGACCCCGAACTTTTAGCGCTGGAAATTAATTTGGAACTGTCGGAACCCGCAGAGGAGAGCGGCGGACGAAAAATGTATCAGATTTCCGCACCGAGATATCTCGTCAAGTCGGTGAAATTTATAGCCTTTTTGCTCTTCATCGCAGCCCAAAGTTCGGCTGTTTTGTTGATTTTAGCGGTTGATATTTAATTAAATCATTGGCTGGGAGCTCTTGCCCGATTACGAGCTTCGATTGAAAGCAGCTCTTGTTATGATTATAGCTTTTTTATTCTCCTAAATGAAATTCACCTTCGGCACTAATTGCGATTGGAATCTGCCAATCCGACCCGAGCGATGGCGCGCTGTGAGGATTAAAGCTCAAATGCCGAAAGTCGAGCATCGCTAATAGTCATGAGGAGATGCGGCGTCGTGGGGAACCGATAGAACTTCCATACCGCCGAGACATTCCTTGCGGCAGTGCGTTGCACAACTTCAACTACAACTATTTCGCGGTACGGTTGTGCAAAAGCATCACGATCGCGAGAGCAAACGCATCTGCGGGCAAGCTGCTCTTCAGATGTTGATGCGGCTCCGTGAGACACAAGGCGCGTAAGGTGTCGCAACTCGACTTTACTAGGCCATCACATGTACTTGGGTTCTTTTTGTTGCGTTTCAACTTATGATAATTCGCGTCGGGTGGCGCAAAAGGAGGCGCAGGAAATTGTTCGAATGACTTCAAAGAGTTGTGTACCTTTCCAGTGGAGGGGGCAAGGTGGGGCGGTTCGAGATGGGTAAGTGTGTGCTCTTTAAAAGGTGAGATGATTAGAGACCTTGCCCGGAGTAGGAGCGTGTTTAAAAGAATTGTAGATTAATGAAGAAAACAAAAAAAGTAATGGAGACAACTCCCCAGGGAGATTAACGTTTGCTTGGTGGGGTGATTTTATGACTTTTTGATAAAAATTAGATTTTGTTATTTATCTTTAACCGTGTTTAGGCAGATCAGAAATGTAAGTTTTTGTCTGAAAAATTTATGGAAAAATCTGCGTGTTTTTTTTGCATTCGATTATATCGTTACGAATCATATTTCGTACAGCTTCATATTTCGGACACTTTGTCATAAAAACTTGAAATAGTTAATGCTCTGATCATATAACTAAAAGGTTACTCCAAAGAATCAATTGTGACATTAATTTTATAGTTACAACATCAGGGCATTAAGCATTTCAAGTTATTATTACAAAGTATTCGAAATATGATTCAGAACGGTACATCATGTAAGAAACTCCTGCTAAATTCACAGGTTTGCTTCGAATGATCCACCAAAATGAGGTACGGTTCATAGAATGAAATTTAAAATAAAAGCAAATTATTTAATAGATGAGATCAAATATTCAATCTCAACTTAACGATCTCAATTAAAACATTAAAAAGTATAACTATTCTATTATTACATTTTCAATACTTTCTTTGACAACCCTTGGTATCAAGAACAGCATCACATTGACGTGACACTGGTTCGACAAGCTGAGTAAGGGATCTTATCCAATTCAGTTGCATTTACTTGTTGCAACCATCGGCATTGTTGTAGGCTCTGGATTTACATCTGAATGGAATGTGTATGATTTATTTTGAATCGTTCATAAAAAATTCATTTGGCGCAGGATTTACTTTAAGTTGGTTGACATGTCATACTGTTTGAGGTTTCACATGGATGGAAAACCTACTCTCCAATGTTAAAAGCTGGTATTCTCGACTTTTCTTAAAATAAAATGTCAATCCGGGAACTTAGTTGTTTCTAAATGGCAACAAGTTTGCGAACAAAACGGCGCATATTTGACTTAAATTGTATAATTTTAAGTATGTTAAATAAAGCGTCAAATTTCGATCAGAAATACGACATTTCTTTTTCCCCAACCCAATATTTAGAACGAAAAAAATAAACGCGAAAGAGCAGCTTTCAAAGATGATTTAAGATGTCAAAATTGTATAAAAATGATTTTTTTAGTACTTACGTATTAACGCCATCGCAGCGCAACTTTTATTATAAGTTTATTTTGACGTAGAACTACGTCTTTCATTAAGGGTGCCAAATTAGAAAACAGGTCACGTTTTTATGAAATAAAGTTAACGTTAATAACTATTTTTGCCGCGAACGGATTTTAGAGATTTACATACTAAAAGATTCTGAAATTCCCTAAGATTTGTGTAATATGATATACATTAGAATCCCTTGGTTTGTAAATGGTTAAAATTCATGAAAACTTTAAGCGTTTCTATTTTCCCATACATTTGTTCAGTCCATTTGTGTGCTTTCCCGAACAGAGCTGTCAATAACGAGCAACTTATCGACGAGCAACGAAGGGGAAATCGTTAGATGTAAAGTGAACAAAGGAAAAGAAGAAGAACGAAGGGGAATATTTGCCTAGAGTATAAACTTTGGATCTCGCTGGGGCAAACCTTTATTCGGCATCGGACTGTTGTAATCCAGTTCTCTTTGCTTCCGCTGCGCTTCGATCTAAGATTGGACCCCACCAGTGGTAATTAACTTGGATATCGTCGTGTAGTTTTGACGTAGGACTACGTCTTTCATTTCTATACCGGGGTGTAAAATCAAAGTTTCGAAACCGAAAGCGTTACGCCGGAGACCGAGATTTTGAGCGTTAATAGCTCCTGAACAACTGAACGAAATGGTATGATAAACACTTCTTTCGAAAGATAAAATGTCTACGCGTTATATATTTGTTACTCTTTGATCCAAAAACTTGTTTCAATAGCCTTAAAATTGTTCTCGAAACAGGTTATTGAAAGCACCAATCGGTATATAAGCAAGCGCCGCTCGGAAATCCCCTCAGTTCTAATTGAACAGCGATTGGAGCATGTTGTCGCTGTTGTGGTGAAGCTCTTCGTTTATCATGAAAGCGCGGATGAACGGTGTCACCAAGAGCCTGTTTGTGCACCTTAGGCCAGAAGGTAATCCATCAGGAGGAGAGTGATGCCACAAACGGTTCCCCGGGAAGACATCGCTACACACACACATACACGCGCGGAATTCTTTCCGTTTGGATGCCATTCAGCATTGAGAAAGTTCCGGAAAGATCTAATCATTTCTGGAAAATAATCTGCCAGTTCCTCTGGGAATTTAAAAATACATTCATGTGAAAGAGTTTATTTTAATGTTTTCTAACCATCTAACACAGCGATCAAATTCATTTGATTTTGTAATTTTCCAACCAAGTGTAATTAGCAGGAAAGCTTCTGAAGATTATTCTTTCCCATCAGTAGGATATTTCCGAATCCAATATTGTATGCGCACGCAATCGATTCTTGCTCAGGCGTCGAAAGTTTCGAGCTCAGAGAGTTCATTCCCCTCTAGTTTGCCTTCCAAATTGCCATCGTAAACCACACCTTCTCTCGATTCAATCACACGCAAAAATCATACTTAAGCGATATTCTGGTGGTGATACGCATTCATTTTTCGTGAGGACATCGACAAGACAACATCGTTGCCTAACGTGCTTCAGGAGACACATACACGCGCAGAATTCTTTCCGTTTGGATAGCATTCAGCATCGGGAAAGTTCCGGAAAGATCTATTCTGGTGGTGAGACGCATTCATTTTTCGTGAGGACATCGACAAGATAACATCGTTGCCTAACGTGCTGGAGGAGGTGGACGGCGAAGGATCGACACATACACGCGCAGAATTCTTTCCGTTTGGATGCCATTCAGCATCGAGAAAGTTCCGGAAAAATCTAATCATTGCTGGAAAATAATCTGCCAGTTCCTGCCAGGAATTTAAAAATACATTCATGTGAAAGAGTTTATTTTAATGTTTTCTATCCATGTAACACTGTGACCAAATATTTTTCAATCAAGAGCTATTAACAGGTGGTTATCGAGTTAGTATTAACCACTGGTGGGCTTCCAGTATCGAGGAAAATGTGGAAATATCTAATCGTTGCTGGAAAATAATCTGCCAGTTCCCCTTGGAATTGAAAATTACATTCAAGCGAAAGAGTTTATTTTAGCGTTTTCTATCCATAAAATATCCATATAATACATTTGGTTTTGTGATTTATCAATCAAGTGCAGTTAGCAGGAAAGCTTCTGAAGATTATTCTTCAGAACAAGGTTTTTCGTATCCTATATTGGATGCATAAAACCTTGTGCCTCCAACGTAACGCTCTCGTTTTCGAAGTCCCCCAAATATTCATTTATTAATTCATTCAGAATGGATTTTGATTCAACTTCAAACAAATGATCTCTAAATCAACGATAGTCCTACGTCACCCTTGCGGTTATACCATAGATATAACCCACTTCCTGTTTTTCCAGTTCGTTTTTCGCGTTATTCGTATCGTGTGTTTTTCTTTCCACGCCATAAATTGGACGCTTCGCATAGTGTGTGATGAGCAAGTAGAAGAGGAAGGCTGGCTTGAGCCCTGCAAAAAACGAACGCATTGCCGGGGGCAATAAAATTTTGAGGCAAGCGTCATCTCATGATGCACGCGATGTTAGTGCAGTAAAAAGCACTCGCACTGAACCGAGCCTTCGCATCGAACAACAGCGAAGTAGGCGACTTCGGTGCGTCGGTCGAAAATGTAAACGCCGTTACCCAGGCAGCAACCAGCTCCCCCCGCTGGTGGTGAACGCGGTTGCTCTTGACAAACTCATCAGTGAATTCGCATCGATGAGTGTTACAGTAGAGTACAATCTGTGTGGCATAATTCAGTGTTTTTCCAAGCAGTGAACATTGTTTGTTTTCCGTCATAAGGGCTTCGATGGTGCTTTTGACATTGCATGAATGTATTAAATTGACGTTATGGCGAAGCAGGCGTTAAGTTTGTGCGCCAAAAAATCATTTAGGGAATACCAACCTCTTTAATGTCGTACTGGAATGTTATAAGTTATTTGGGTTCGTGTGCCAGTCGCAAAACTGCCTTCAACTAGGATTGCATTTGCACTAGTCTTGATCATAATGAAGTAATGCTACTGTTTTCGGGGTTGTTGATATCAAAAAAAGAGTTTATTTCGCTTGTTTAATCACCAAGAAAGTGAATGTCGTTCAGGAATTTTGTATGTGATTAGGTTTCGCTTGCCAGTAGCAAAACTTCCTCCACTAAGTATGAGAAAGTAATGCAATTTTTTTCGAGGCCAGTAATATAAACAGAAGTGTTTCTTTTGAGAATAGCGCAAAATGATGAGAAGTATTTATATTCCTAGTAGTTTCAAGCCACCAATGTATGGCTCTATATGCATGCTATGGCGAACGCTTGTTTGGCGCTTGGTTTACGTTGTACGAACGATGCCTGGAGGTGCAATTCCACTGAGGCAATGTTGTTGTTATTGTTGTTGTTTCCTCGCAGTGCCAAAGATATATTGATATAATCGACTGTAACCGAGTCTATGTCAATTGCGAAAAAGGCCACCGGAAGGTAAATTTAAATGCATTGACATGAAATAAATTGCGACATACGATCAGCTAGTGTATTGTTCTGCGAAGGCAAGAATGAATCATCAGTCAATTATCGTCAGCTGATTCTACAATGAAAAAACTATTTCAGAGATTGTTCTACTAAGCAGTTGTTTCTAAAATTTCACAGCATTATAGAATAATATCCGAAGGTTTAAACAAGCGACTTTTATAATATAACAGCGTAGTTCTACGTCAACAATGCGGTCGTATCTTGGACACAACCTCCTATAATTTTTTTCGTGATGAAACTTATTCTGAGGTAAATGTAATGGGGAAGAAATCCCCATCTGACGAGCATAAGGAAGCGAGACGGTCCCAAGCCGCCGAGGTAACGCAATCCGAGTCGGCCTTCGACCCGCCGTCAGAAGCGACGGCCTCTCATAAGCAAACCTGTGTTCCACCTATTGCTCGGATAGCTTGAAACATGAAAAAGGATCCTTCAGTCCGACCGAGTGTTAGCGAGCTTCGGATGACATACGCTTACCCGGTGATGTTTTGTTCCGAAATATGAATGTTATATGTCAAAGCTAAAATTAACCGGGTAACCGTATACTTGCGGTGGCGTTTTTTTTTCTTAATTATTTTTTTCACATTTTCAAGGCATTTATGCTTTATAATGTTTTATGTTATGCAAAATATTCCATAGCCCGTGTTCATTTCTAAGTGAATTCTTAGCCTTAAAGGGCAATACGGAAAGGAAAGAAGACGGTATTTTAGTTGTACCTATACTAATTTCTAAAAAGGACACAGCGAAGTCTCCACCATAACATCAAATTTCCTCATTATAATTTTTCATTTTACCTCGTATTTTAATGTTGATTCGATTTAATCTTATTTGTCGACAGGAGATTCGATAAAACTCATAATCTGATTTGTAGGAATTTTTTCTTCACCATTGGGTAAATGTCGTATCCGAGTATTTGTTTCATCCGAGTGAATGACATTCGGATAAATGTGCTTCGGGTAAATGTGTTTCGGGTGAATAGTACGCGGGCGAATCAGACATAACCTATCCAAAAAAAGGGGTTCAAGAAACTGTTGATCTAGGCTTTACGGAATTCCCAATGAAATGCACATTCGTTAGACACGAAGACCCAATTTTGTCAAACGGCTTGGTTGGCGAGAAAATATCCCTATGATTTGTCGAAAGTACATAATTGGCGAGAGCTTGAGGAATTTGGCAAAGAATTGTTGTTTCTTGTTAACTCATCAAGTTATGTTTAATTGAAGGCATTCAGAAAAAAATCGTCAGAAAAAGAAATCGAAGAAAAACCATAATTTGTTCCGGAATATTCACATATCGTCCAACCGTGCGCGTTCGTAACCACCCAAGTACATCACTTAATTAACACGGTATTCCAGTGTTTGGATTCTGTGATCTGTTCGGTACATTTTCATTTGATTTTATTGCCCCGGTTGTTCGGCCATGGTGTGGCATCGGCCAACAAGCGCAGAACCGGCGGGAGAAGCTGCGCGAAGTGCGTGTTGTTGATGTTGATGGGAGCCTAAAAAAGGCCAATCCCCGGGACGGATGGACAGCCGAGAGCTGCCACAGTAAATCGATTTTCTATCCATTATTCATGTGTGTGCTGCGCTGGCTTAGACTTGTTTCTTTTTTGCCCGACGGCGTCGAAATTGGTTTGGATCGTTTTGTGGTAATCGAAAAGCTATTTACAATCAACTTTAATGAGTAATGGAGGTGTTTACGAACCGATCGTGAACGCGTCGATTAGCAACACAGCTTTTCAGCATGCGTTGTTTCGCAGATTTGTTGATTTTTCTCTCGGTTTCGATTTGCAACGCAAATCGTTGAAATTACACTCTTTCAGCGTTCAACTCCGGCGGGGGTGTTTTTAAAATTCTCCTCCCGCTCCGCAACATCCGGTACGTGATAACGAGTTGATTGATAATCAAATCGCACATACGCGGCTTATCGAACGCGCAAATGGATGGTGGGAAATAAATTTCACAATAATCACGACCCGACGACGATGCGATTGCGCGATTGCCAAGTGCCAAAAGGGAATCTTTTAGCGTTTTTTTTCTCCTCCTGATCCGTGTGTTCCCGCGCCACTCCGAGATATTCGATAATGGTCGAACATTTCGTTTTGATTTTATGTTTCACGAGTCATCGGGAAATAAAAAAATAAACTAAAAGAAGACGCTAAATGAAAACGATTATTTGATTGGGCCAAAATACCGGACCGACCGGGTTCATTAGCGCGGACGGCGGCGGCGACGGCGACGGTGAGGCAAATCATCCATTTTTAGTGCGCCATTAAAATTGATTTCCCAAAACCGGATGCAAAGTGCACTGCCGCAGAAACAGCCGCGCGGAAGTCTGCGCTTCTGATGGGAACGAAACAATGAGACCATTTTTCAATCTGTAGCATTCCTCTTCGCGGACTCGAACCAGGACGGAAGGACGGAAGGAATCGATCGGCCATCGGAGATGGGCCACAGACAAACAACGGACAATTTATTAGCTATTAGGCGGGTATAAATCGAGTCACATTTGTTTTCTCTCGCCAGCGGGGTTCGAAGGCTGCACGTGGCCTGGCAGCTTTTCCGGGCTCGTAAAGTAGACCCCTGTGCGGAGATGTGTCCATCGGGTTGACAGTTGAACAAAGGCAACCGGGTGATTGGTGCATAAATTTCGTTCCCGGGCTCTGCCGAGAGAAATGTCATACCCCAAACTGATGGGATTTGAATCGTTCGATGACAGCCAGAGGTCATGCAGGTTGTGGAGAACAATGTGTTAGAATAGCTATATTCAAACTGCGGCCCACCGAGCTCTTCTGGTTGGCCCGCCTGGCTCGATTCCATTTTGAATGTGTAACAATCGCGAAAACTTGGGAAATCATCTTGGAAAAATGAGATGAGAATAATGGAGTTTGACACATCACACATTATAACACACTACACATTTTAACAATAATTATTTATCTAGTTAAATAATATTAGTATATTGAATATGAATATGAAAATATGAATTTCCTATTTTTTGACATATGACTACGTTTTTCAGTTATGATACCAAATCAGAAAATAGGTCTCGTTTTTTTTTAAATACTTTTAACGTTAATTTCTAAAATGTTTCGGTACGTTATAATTGCGGTTCCCTAACCCATAAATGATTTAAGTTAAGGAACATTGAACGAATACAAATTTTCCTTTCGTGTTCCCGTCACTAAATGTGTATCAGCGAGTTACAATCCCCCTTATTCCACGCGGCGAGTGACGTGAGATTGCAAAGTTTCCCACTTTATTCTGGAAGCCACCTTACTTCTTAGCTCCTTTTTGATACCCGAGTCGATAACAAGTGAGGACACGACTCCAAATCTCACCTAGTGACGAACTATAGTCACGCCATTCGCCTACGGGAATGCAGTGACTCGAGCCATCTTACGTCATTCGCCGCGTGGAATAAGGGGGAATATTTGAATCGGAAGCGTAAATCGGTCGTTCGAAATGCAAATGCAGCATTCGTTCTACGGATATGGTGGCTAGAGAAAATATTGCAATCCTAGCTCCACCGGATTCTATTCATTCAGTATAAACAAGCCACTCGCGATTTCAAATTACAGTACACTGAATTTCTTTTACGCGGTTGATGCGTGCGACCAAAAATCGAGTTATTTCGGGCAAATCGCGTTAAAAAACGCGTAATTTTCGAGAGAGTCGCGTAAAAAAGATTGCTCCATTTCCGACGCGTGTTCGTCTGGACCACACTCGCACACGCACTCGCTGGATTTCATTTCTTCTCTTTCGTTTCCCCTACGAAGCGACGATAGGCTGTACTAAATCGCGTAATTTAAAGAAAATCGCGTTTAATTAAATCACGAAAAAAAAATACAGTGCATTTACAATTCATCAGTCATCTAATTAGCGACCAGATGGCTGCAAGGCTTTCGAAATTACCTTTGTCAAGAACGAATGTTTCCCAATCAGCCTTTTTCAAGGCTAGAGGCGAATGAACTGATTGGTTTTAAAGCCTCTATAACTCAAAACATAGTGGTCATCATAATTCAAGTCGTCTCGCTCCAATTATCAGACAGCAGTCTTTTTCAATGTTGAGCTCACAAACACATTGTGGTTTTGCTCGATTCCAAAGAAGAATGAATGGCATATCGCAAAGTATTTCATTCGGTGGGGGCACCACGTCGATTTGCATACCGTCTGGTGAAGAGTGTCTCTGTATTTTTGCATCACATCATACTTGGATCTGTATTGGGTGTGAGTTTAATATTTCAGAAACGGGAGCGTTAGGTTTGAGGTGCAAAGTTTTGAGCGTTAATACGTGGTATGTCAATCCCTTCATTTGGAAGTTAAAAAATGTAGAGGAACTGGTACAAATTCGGTGCCCCGTGGGTAATTTGGTACCCACCCGGATCTCCGGCGGTAATGAGCGCACTCTGGTGGTGAATAAAAAAAAGTGTTCTCGGTTTGCGGGGAAATGTCCGCAATAAATCCCTTCATAAGCTAACGTAATATGAAGAAATTCCGAGCATTGGCCAAGAGCTAAGTCCAAAAAAACATAAGGTGGTACCGAATTTGTACCAGTTCCTCTATGAGTAATACTGGTTGCTTATTGTTCCAAAAATTCGTTTCAATAGCTCAAACTGCTTCGAAAACAAACCATTGAAATCGCAAAAATCTTCAAATATGAGTACCTGCTTCAAAGTCCGTCTTAGTCAAGATTTGTCGATGCATGTCGTTGGTTGTCGGTGAAATTTCTCTAAATATTGTGCTCACCCTGACCAATCTCAGTTTTAGATTGTTACTGTCTTGAACAATATTTTTCGCTACGGAATGCATCTTCAGAATATGCAAGAAGTAAACATAGTGTAGAGCAGAAGACAATTATTAAATAGGACGTACGTCTTTGGTTTTCATACCGTGGAGTTTGTACGAATTGTTGATATTATGCGTTTTCAAATAGATAACGATAGTTGGGGACAAATATATAATCACTTGGAGCCGCACTGTGTGTAGTACGAGAAGAATGTCGCGATGCATACTGAGTGCGTTATGTAAATTGTTCGTGTATTTTTCTCGCGAGAACAAGTGTGAATCATGAATCAACCATCTTCAATTGCCTCTACAAAACAGCGCAAACCCATCTGTCGTTTTCACTAAAACCTTCAACTAAATAGTTATTTAAGAATGAAAAGAGCATCTGTGAATTCAGCAGTCTGTGTGGATTCATTGGTGTAATGGTGTTGTTTTGAATTATAGATTATAGTTTCTTCTCAGTTCATCCGCTTCTAGCCTTGAAAATGACCAATCTAAAAATTGTAAGGGGTTGTATCTAGGATACGACCGCATATTTTCGACGTAGAACTACGCAATTATATTATGCAATCCACTTGTTTACCACTTTGAATATTTTTTTAGAATGCATCGAAATTTTTGTAATAGATCATGTTCTTCGTTACAAATAAATTTGGTGAATGTCCTTTTACGTGATGCCTAGGACTATCAAATATGTGAACGGAAGAATTGTCAAACGATCATTGTATTTTACATTTCCCTCTGAAATTATTGCACATCTCATGTTTACGTAGTTCTCGAACCGCGAAAGTTCATTCACCTCTAGTATCTGAAATAACCATTTTCCCAGGCTTCTCAGTTTAAATGTACGTTTTAGGGAAACATATTCCGGTCTGCACAACGACAAGCGAGTACAAAAGTACTGAACACCAAAAAATACCCCCGACTTGCATGTATATTTGCAAAGCGGATTTCCACAGGTACCTCGATTTTTAAGTCTGTGTTGGGGAAACCGTAAATCGGGCCAATCAAAACTTGGCAGTAAGGGCGTTAAGATAACGCTTGACATTTCACAGTTATTCAATTGTTCATCTCATGAAAAATAACATTTTATTCATTGAAATATTTCCTATCAATTGATGCAAACATCTTTCCGATCTGTTAAGAAATGTTCGAGTAAAAAGCATTCGAAATACGGGTAGGGTTAGCACACAAATAGGCAGAACAAATGTATGGGAAAAAGGAAGTTCTTCCAGTTTTCATGAATTTAAACCGTTTAGAGATTAGCGAATTGTAATGTATAGTATATCAAACAAATCATTGAGAATTTTCGATTCGTTTGGTATGCAAATCATGAGAATTCGTTCACAGTGAAAGTAATTATTACGTTAACTTTATTTCATGAAAACGTGACCTGATTTGGCACCCTTCCTGAAAGACGTAGTTCTACGTCAAAAATCAAACTAAACAACTCCGCTTAGAGAAATACCATTTGGAAAGCCGTGCTACCGTTCGGTTGCTAACTGATGACTTATTTGTGATTTTTTTTCAATCGATCATTCAAATTTCGTGGAAAACTGAACGTAAAAACTTGTTTCGATGCTACTGTTTTCGCCTCCGACGTTACCATCCTATATATTCAGTTCGATTTTTCTTTTTCCGCTCGGTGTCTTCTGAGATGTTTCGTTCTGCGTTGGAGATATAAATTTGCTAAGAAATACTGACAAACTCTTTATATATTCAAGAACATCAGTATTTTAATGTTAGTGCTCAAGACAGCAAGCAATCAACAGCACATGTTAATGCTTAGAATTAATTTGACAATCCACTCAGATTGCTACGCGAAACGTTCGCGCTAATCACTCAGTGAAAGCATTCATTTATCGTCTCATTGCTATCAAATATTTGCATCAAAGAGTTTTATTACTAAATTTCTTTTGTTTGCTTTTTTTTTATCACATTTATTTATTTGTTAGGCTCATTAGCATTTTAGCTGTAACAGAGCCGGGTTTCAATCGTGTACATGTACATATGTTTATGTTTCTATAAATTGTAAATTACACAGAAGTTAGTAGTAGCCATTTAGGCGTTAAGTTTTCTGTTCCATTACATTATGGTAAATTACGCAGTAGTAGCCATTTAGGCGTAAGGGTATTCTTTCTGTTCATCCATTGTTCAGCAGACCGGACAGCGGAGACAGTTGATATTGATCATTGTTGAGTTATTTATAGAACAGCAGCCCGATGTGTCTTGCAGAGCAGAGCAGTTGTATGGATGAATCGATCTTATTTCGACCGTGGATCGATTTCCATCGCTGATGATGGTTGCGTGGACGTAGTTATTCTATAACAACATAAAGATGGTCAATTGAGGGCCCTGAGTTTGAACTCACGATCGATCGCTTGGTAAGCGAACGCGTAACCAAGTGGCTACGAAGACCCCCTATGTTTGCTTTCGCCGTAAATAATTTCGTAGTCCTATGTTAATAATGCGGTCGTGTTTAGGACATCATCTTTATTATTTTTGTTTGCGGCCCGCGAACTAAGACTAACCCTTGTTTATGGCCCATTTGGATAAAAGGTTGAGTACCGCTGGGTTAGATGGTTTTCCCGAGTTGTTCAACATATTGATCACGAGATTTGAAATATTAAATCTTCTACCGATGTACAACTGATAATAGAATTTCACCATTCCGTTATGGAATTAAAATTGCTTCATAAACACAAGACTTCACAAGAAAATATTACATAAGCGAGTGCGATAAATCATCTTACAATGTATCTACGTAAAACTAATTACCAACAGTAGTGTCATTGGATATTACCGCTTTCCAAGTGGCAGAAGGAATCTTCAGATTTTGTTGTTGTTGCAAACAAAATGCTCGACACAGAAATTGCATCGCACGAATCCCATTCACAGACACACTCGACTCCTCGGTGTCAAAAAGCCTAGGCGAGGGTATCACCATTTTAGCAGAAGATCGTTACATTGTGGCACCCCGACGAGATGTCTGGTTGATACTCTATCACACACACCTGAGAGATGATGAGTGATTGCGTTGCTGCAATGGATCTTGAAATTCCCTTAATTATATGCACCACACGAGAGCTGTCTCCCTGACACGCAGCGCGGGAAAACTCGAGTTGATGGGCGGCGATGGCCGAGGGCGCGCAGTTGACTTTCGATCCGCTCGATCCGGAGAGGTCCGATGTGAACTGCCGGGCTGCTGTCGGTTTTGTGGTAAAATATCGCCACAATCACCATCGGTGTCTAACAGTGATCGGATCGTGCCGCTACTTTTTACCTCCCGGGGTCAGCTGCACTTTGCAATTTTGTGTTATTAATTCTGATCATTTTCGTAATTCGATATAACTAATGGGTTATGGGATGCACATTGGCGAAATGCCTCGCGTGATTTAGATTCCTCCATAGACGACACAAACCGTTGCAAAGCAAACAGGCAGATCCGCCAAAAATGGTCATATCGCGATCCTCAATGAAACCATTCGTCTCCGGCGCTCCGGCTACCGGTTGAGAACACAAACCAACGCCGCGTTGTGCTCCATCCCCTCGTGGTCGCGTTTTGATGTCTTAAGCAACCGAGCGTCTCCAAAATGAAGACATGCTGTGCGAGTCCCGGCGTCTGCTGGCGGAGGATAATAATTTCGTGACCGAACTGCACCAGTCATTACTACTGCGTGGAAAATGGTCTCCGGCTTGGACCGAATTCGGTGGCCGCTCTGTTGTTCGCTTTCAATGAGCCCATAAATCAAGGCCAGACCGAACGCGCGCGCGCACGCCTGTCGGTCCGACTGATTCAATCAAGTAATGAACCCAACTCCAAGATACTGCAGTTCGATAAGGGAGAACGTGGCTGGGATATTTCTGCTGCTGTCGCTGCGGCTGTTGCTGATGGATACATGGCAGCCGTTCAACGGTCCGGTGTCCTATGAGTCATAACGATCCTGGATGTCATGTTTGTTTTATGATTGTGTCTTATGTTGGCCCCAATATTTTGAACGAAACAAAAAACGGACGTTTGAATGGAGGACACCAGCAGTCGCTCCGGCTCGGTGACACTTTTCATATTCTTGTTCGACGAACGGTTTGTCACGGCGGAACAAAACTGAACGATTTCATCAAACAGAGAATGGTTTCGCAGGTTACAGTCGTACATATAATCCAAGTTCATTGACAGTTGCGATAATGATTTTCTGGAGCTTGTTAGGAGTATTTTCAACCAATCGGGTCACGGATACTGTAGATATTTCTATAAAAACTCACGATAAAACCAGAATCGACACCCAAAACGTTTATGTAATGGAAGAGAGAATTCACTTCTAGAGTCATTACAAAACATAGTTACTTATTTTCTGACTTTCTGGCGCTACTGCTAGTGATCGAGAGCTCACCACCTTTTCAAAACATTTCGGAGGTTTCCCATGAGTTAAACTTCCTCATGTTGTTCGATGGACAAATTCCGAGCTCATATACACTGCATTTCACAACTATAGAACCACTCATTTTTTTGAGCTTCAAGTACATATCTCTTGAAGTCGGTTGAATTGAAGTATATAGTGTAGGATATATCAACTATCTTCAATTAAAAGACTGGCCATTTGAACTTTACTGTTGTGTCTAGGCGCGAAACATACAAAAAACAAAAATTCCAGTGTTTCATAACTATAGAACCAGATGAAAAAACTCTCACTCCTTTACAAAATTAGCATCAATTTCCCATGAATTACAATAAGTTTCTAATTCGTAGATCATCTTTAGTTCTCATTCAGTACAAATAATCCATTCGGGGTGGTTTTGACCAAGCTACGCCATGTTCTAGAGTATATCTCGTTCTACGCAGAGGATAATGCTCGTATAAGCTCTTCAAATCACTCATATTGCTTGTAAGCTGCAACTACTATTCGTACGATCACTCCACATAAGTTCTTGATAGAGTTTTGATCCGGTAAATAAGCTGACCAGTCCAGAATCTGAAGCCCCTATTCAATGAACCATGTCTTGACTCTCCGGATGTTATGAAATGAACCGCAACAACGACGAAAATGAGTGTGGTTGAGACGCACAGCTTTTCGCGTTTGCGTGATGTCCTGGATTATACCCAATGATTACTTGTTAGATGCACATTTCTATCCTATCTGGGCTCAACCCTATGTTCCTCTTTTATTTATCTCTCAGAAGAACTGATATCACTGTTTAACTCCTATCTTCTATTTCTCATCTAACCAAATAATATCTATTGCTCCATTCTAGTCCTAGATTATAGTTCTGACCGTTCGAACTTTTATTAGCTTTGCTTATCATGCAACTATTTGTTTAAATAAACAAATGAGATGTTATTCAAAGGTGAAATACGACTCTGTAGATGAGAAGTGATTGATTTTGATAAACGAGCATAATACGAGGATGGGTTCACCAAAATCATATTGTTTCCAACGACCAATTTGATTATTGCCATGTTCGTAATTTGAAGAGTTTAATTGAGCGCCCTCGCTGAGGTACATTGAAGCAAGCGGAAAAGATCTTCAATGATTGCAGTACGAATTTGAGATATGACCCATACGTGACTCACCAAAACGTGGCCGAATCCTTCTCAAAAACAAATCATAAGTCTGAGTATTGATCTCATATCATGTTGGGTGGACTAAGTAGTATCTTCATGTGAAAAAATTGCTCATCCGTGGATTCAATAATTTCCGATTTGAAATCTAAATCTCGTACGTCAAACTCATTCTTTTTAACAGTTTTAAACAAACGAGTATTGAGAATTTTTTATTTAATGTAGATTCCCTGTTTTACTGAGTCTCCTCCGAGAGCTGTGGTATGCAAATATTCTAAAAGGTTTCAACATGGTTGTTCTAGCCTGGGAGATAACCCTTACTCGGTACGTGCTAAAATAATACAAATATCTTTCCTTTACCATGCCAAATATGGGAATCGTCTATGCCGGTAACGCAGAAGAAAACACAAAACATAAATAAGCATAAATTCTATGAAAAAAAGCAGCAACATGATAAAATCTGTGTTCTTGGTTTCAGAAAACTCTTTGTGGTCGTTTGTATGTTCTCAGCCTCCACAGCAAGAAACCATGGTTACCTTTTACTCTTTTATTCAACCAAGTATCAGCTTATGCTTTTCCTAAACTAAGCTTGATGTCTAGTGAACCTGTTCACGAATTAATACGGTGCTCCTATGAGTAATAGATAACGGTACTCAGTATCAAGCAAAGTAGTCACTCACACAAGACAACGCACAGTGCGTTGAATGCATCGGAATGGGGGACAAAAATCATAACAGCAGAATTTAGCCATTGTAACATTCTGGTGTGATGGAGAAGATTGTCCATAAGTCTCAGAACTACTGTTTGCATAAATGTCTCATGTTATTCGAATAATCGCAAAAGTGTCCTAAGCGACAAAATCACTGCTTTTTCAAGGAAAAATAATTCCGATCAGTATGACACCCATGCCCGAATTCAATACGACCCCAAAGGGTTAACAGCATTGGACATTGAAACAACGTAGAATTCCTCGCAGATATAAATGTGAATGATCATATAAAAATCTTTCAGCTCTTTATGTAGTATCGTGAATTAAAAATTTTCAACCTGGCACAAACAATTCATTCTGTTGATCTGATGCAAAACGTACTCAAAAAAAAAAAAAAAGCAACAGATGCTTTGTCATTGAATCTTTGAGGGAAATCAATATTCTGCAAGCAGTCTGATTTTCGTCACATCCATACTAAATGGTGAAAAACAAAATTAACTCTTAAAGCCGTGAAATGTATCTCTTCATCACCGCCGCTAACGAAAGCCAACGGGGTGGCGAATAGTGTAGGATTTCAAGCGGCTTGAGTTCCAAAATTTCCTGTATTACCTCGAATTAGTATTGGATATATAGTATAAGCGATACTACGGCGTGAAAGTCATCATGTACCATAATGTTGCTTTTTTTTTATCCCATTTATTTAGTTAAGGCTCATTAGCATTTTAGCTGTAACAGAGCCGAATTTTTAATCGTGTACATGTCACATGGTTATCATATCTATAATTAGCACATTACACAGTTGCCATTCGCCAGTATTTCTTCTATACCATTACATATAGTACATTCACACAGTAGCCATTTAGGCGTAAGAGTATTCTGTCTGTTCTTCCATTATCCAGTTGGACCACCGAACAGCGGAGACAGTTGATTGATCATTGTTGAGTTATTTATAGAACAGCAGCCCGATGTGTCTTGCAGAGTAGAGCAGTTGTATGGATGAATCGATCTAATTTCGACCGTGGATCGATCTCCATCGCTGATGATTGTTGCGTGGACGTAGCTATTCTGTAACAACACAAAGATGGTCAATGAGGGCCCTGAGTTTTGAACTCACGATCGATCGCTCACTAAGCGAACGCGCAACCAATGTGGCTACGGAGACCCCCATACTAATGTTGCTTTGTTCATATGTAAAAAAAAATGCACAAGCGGAAAAAATCTGTACCCATATGTACTTTTTGACGAATTTCTGTACCCTGTGCCGTACAGAATCTTTACCAATAGTAGCAAAAAAATCTGTACCTTTCCAGATAAATCGCCACGTGTGGCAACACTGTTTAGGGTATAAGACATACAGAGAAAAGCGCAATTTTTATCAATGCAAGCTGCCGACGCGATCTGAGAAGGACGCCGACTCGCCGTCGGAAGCCACGACCTCTCGCAAGTAAATCTGTGCTCCGCTGATTACTCGGTTTGTTCGAAACATGGGAGATGAACCTTTAATAAGGTCCAGCGTCGGACGGCATACGTTTGTGTCGTGCATTGTGTTAGGTTAGTTTTTGTTTTGAAATATATCTTTCATTGCGATTCAAAACAAAAATGTGAGGTTAATAAGAACAAAAAAGTAAAGTTAATAAAAATATTGCGCTTTTTCCGGTAGTATTTCGTGACATTACCCTTTTTTCTTTGCGATTATTTCCGTTGCTCTTATTTCCTTTGAGATTATTCCGGGTATCGAAATAACATGTAGAGTTTACTTAAAAAAATGTTTTTAATGCATCACTTTTTTGCGGAATGCTATATGTGACATTTTTTGTAACGATCGCACACTGTGCAATAGAGCGCCAATGAAAATGGCCATCTCGAATTTTCAAAGGGAACTTGATTAAAAATGTTGATTCTCATGAAAAAGTACCCTATGCAAAATATCAGCTCGTTCGGACTTCATTTACTAGTGGCGCATAGCGGTCAAAGTTTGAGTTTTTTGGAAACTGAAAAATCACTCAAAGTAAGGGGGGGGGGGGGGGTATGGTAAAGGAAATCGGGGTTTCCGAAAAATAATTTTTTTTATGCCAAATGTCTCTAATTGCATGAAACGTGGAGATCTACTGTCATCTCGAAAAAAAAAAATTTGTCAAAAATCGGCAGTCTGGGTCGTTTTCTCGGAATACGGGGCAAAACATATGGTTTAGAGTACCAAAGAAAATCGTCATATCGATTTTTCATGCGGTACTCCCTGCGACTTCATTTGCTAGTGTCGCAAAGCCGTCAAAGTTTGAGTTTTTTTGTATGAAACGTCGAGATTCACTGTTATCTCGAAAAATTTGTCTTCCTCAAAATCCACTTTTCGGATGAAAAAACGACCAAGTGTCAGAGAGTCAATTTTTGACTAAAATTTTTTTTCGAGATAACAGTAAATCTTGACATTTCATGAAATTCTAAGACATTTGGCACCAAACATATTTTTGAAAACCCCGAATTTCTTTTACTCCCCCTTGGGCGGTTTTTCGATTTTCTGAAAATTTATATTTTGAGATCTGAGACAATAGTAAATGAAGTCCGAATGAGCTAATATTTTGCAAAAGGATATTTTATCGTCCAAATCAACATTTCGCATGAAAAATCTTCGAAAAAATGTTTTGCCAAAACATAAAAACCATATGTTTTGCCTCGTATTCCGAGAAAACTACTCAGACTGCCGATTTTTGACAATTGTTTTTTCGAGATGACAGTAGATCTCCACGTTTCATGCAATTAGAGACATTTGGCATAATTTTTTTTTTCGGAAACCCTGATTTCCTTTACCATATACCCCCCCCCCCCCCTTACTTTGAGTGATTTTTCAGTTTCCAAAAAACTCAAACTTTGACCGCTATGCGCCACTAGTAAATGAAGTCCGAACGAGCTGATATTTTGCATAGGGTACTTTTTCTTGGGAATCAACATTTTCAATCTAGTTCCCTTTGAAAATTCGAAGATCACCTTCATCCCATATATCCATTGGCACTCTACTGAACAATCAATCATATAAGGTTTCACTCAAAAATTCTTTCAATTTAATGCGATGAAATTTGTTGATTATGATCTAATATTGTATCTGATTTGAGAGAGTGGAATCTTTTTTTTTTAATTTTGTTCTTGTTTTATAAAACGAATATCGATTTTATTGTTGATGATTGGATGAATAGATTCGACAAAAATCCCTGAGTGTCCATGATGAAAACGATAACTAGAAATGTTCAAATTTTGTTCAACCGACAATCTATGAAGTGGTCATTTGTAACATCAAATGAGCAAAACCGATAGAGGAAGATAAATGTTCATCACTCATGAAATTTCTCTTTTGTAGAATTGTTAACTAGCCTATAAATCATCCATTGCGGCTTCAGAACGGTTTCGGAGTTGAACATTCAGCCTATGGCAGTAATGAGTCAGTAAATAATTCTATTTATACCACGAAATTCATGACACTAGTTCAATGAAACACTTTCTACTAATAGGCTTAACTCTAACCTAGCTCTCGCAGGGGGAACTCTCTTAATTTAGTTGAATGAATTTTTAATGAACATTCGTTCTGTAATGAGGACCACTACCGCTTAACACTACATATCACCTTGCATTGTTTAATTTTCCACAGTCCAACGCGCAACGTTACAAGACCGATTAGAGATTTGAACCGTGGAAAGCTAGCATCCCAGCTCGCGGATTGGGAAAAGCGTGAAAGCCGACCCAAATCATGAATATGAATAGCGAAGTGTGTTCGTTCTTGTAAAAACTGATGTATCGTATGTATCTTAAACATTGTATGGAAGTACACGATGTCGGAAGTTTGAGTCATGCTTTATGCATTATGTAGTTTTTTTTTCGCTTAAAATCCATCGACCAAGACGTGCGTTCTGCTATTCGGAATTTCACCAAGGAATTCATCAGATGACTTGGCTTGATTGGACCCGTAATAGCTTCATCCAATATCGAAACAACCCGTCGATAATTATGGAATCTAATCGATCATATAAGTCAATATTCCTCACCAAAATCATCGTAAAAACTTCGGATTGATTCGGACGGCACTTTTGAGTTCGGTTTATTTTTACTACCATCGCACCATCGCGACCGCAAATTGTCCCCACGGATTCGCAACGTCGTCAATGATCATCTCTCCCCGCATAAAATAGTTCGAGCGCAGACTGTTGGGCAATTGATTGGATTGGTAAATCACGCCGTGTTGCATCAACCCGACCGACAACAGAAACACCACAAAACCAGTTCATGATAAAGTAGTAAGTAAAAAGCAACAAAAAAAAAAGCTCTCCGATCAACTATCACAAAACGAACCCGTGTGCTCGCGATAACGAGCAAATATGTTTGCCTTCCCCTGCTTCCTGCTCCTTTCTTCCACCATTCGATCATTATTACCAAAGTCGGTGAAATAAAATTGAAGGGGGAAAAAAGTCAAGCATTCGAGCGCGCGCGCGATCGCGAGGAGATGCGCTACATGTTTACGGCTTATATAATCCAGATTTTTGCCTTCTAATTGCCTTTAATGCGATCATCAGTAAGCAGTTGGAAGAGCCTCGGGCCAGGCCGGTTCTGTCGGCAGTGTTAATTTTCCCCGACCCGATCTGTGCCGTTTGCGAGCGAAACTGAAAGTTGCGGACCGTTGCGATGCACCGCGAGAAGGACACAGCGAGTGCCGCTTGAAACCCCCGCCGGCCACCGCAGCGGAAAACCAAGAGATGTTCTAATCTAGATTTTTACGATGATGCAAGAATGTGGGACAGCATCCTCACGACATCGATGGTTCCATCGGCGGCGATGGCAACGGATGAAAGCGATGCTTCTGATCGAGCGGTCACACTATGGACGATTTCCATACAAGCAAGCGGACAAAAATATTTTCATCATTTTCTCAACACTTTTTTCTACTTGTTATGTTCAAAGCAAGTTACTTGAGATCATTTGTGATTATAAGACGATCAAATTTATATAGGGGCGTGTATTTTTTTTTAATAAAAATTACATGGATTTTTACTCTTTTAGTGGCTTCCCTTCCATTTCTAATACGCTTTTGACCACCTCCGATGTGTAAGGAACATGCATGTCAAGCTTGATGAATATTGTACAAGGCGCTCCAGAGATATGGTTGAATATATTTGAATATGCAGCCATTCCATGTCAAACCGAGATAGTGGTTCTCAGATTTTGGTGAAAGTTGGTAGTTTTGTTCTTTATCGCAAAATATTAGACCCGTATTTTTTTTATTATTTCATGAGGGTTCCCATTTCAATTTTAGGGTGGTACGAAAAATCAACGTCATAACTTTTGAACAACTGAACCGATTCAGATGATTGACATATCAAAATAAAGCCAACCAGATAGTCTTTCACTTTTGTAGAAAGTTTGGATTTTCAAATTATTTATTGTATTTGTATTTTATAGTATACATGGGTTTCGACTAAAGGGCCCAACATTTTTCTTATATTTTATCTTGAAAGCAGAAAAAAAAGTTTTTTTTGCATAATATTTTCCAAGAAACAGAGATGTGATTTCTTTCGTTTTAGAGTTATGATTTTTTCAAATTTTGATCGATGGTCCGAAAAATCATTTTCCCCTTCGTTCACCAAAAATGACTTTTCTAAAAAATTCATAACTTTTGATCTACTGGACCGATTATGATAATCGACATATCAAATTGAAGCCAATGATCTTGTCTTCTTCAACTAAATAATCCAAATGCGAAAAAAAATGGATTTTAGTCGCACAGATCTAGTCTAGACGCTTATTTCTGTCAAAAATCGACTTTTCAGATGGAAAAACGACCGAGCGCCAAAAAATTGTTTTTTCAAAACTCCGATTTCCGGTGATTTTTGATTTTCAAAAAATCTCAAATTTTAATGCGATAATGTTTTTCAACGTAACTCCTAATATATATTTTTACCAAACTGATGTATTTGGAAATGTTGTTGAAAATTATAAGCAAATTCATAAAAAATTCATGAACATGACGGTATAACACGACAAACATATTAAAAGAACCTATCTCTATATATATATAAATGTTCTGTTCGTTTGTGTACGCGTCAAAAACTCGAAAAGTACGGAACCGATTGAGCTCAAAGTTGTACACAATATACAATCCACTTCAAGGAGTGTTGTTACGGCATAAAAATTGGAAAATTGGAAGAAAAATGATTTTATATATGACCAGAGTGCGTTTCTGAAATTGAGCTTCCAATGAAAATTGACTATTCAGTAATGAATAAGTGTTCTATGTGATGGAAACATCTTTTTTCCACGTGTTTGACAAAATCATGAACTGAAATTGTGTTCCGAAGTGATTTAAAATTTATCGATTTCCTTCATTTATCTCTATATATTATATATATAAATGTTCTGTTCGTTTGCGTACGCGTCAAAACTCGAAAAGTACGGAACCGATTGAGCTCAAACTATGATACAATATACAAAACAACCAAACACATCTAGGATTGTTGTTACAACATAAAAAAAGAAAAAAATCAACTCAACCATGCAACCACAATGTGCCACAGCAAAGCGTGGCAGGGTACAGCTAGTCTTCTATATATATATATATATATATATATATATATATATATATATATATATATATATATATATATATAAAAATGGAGTGATGTCTGTCTGTCTGTCTGATTCTTATAGACTCGGAAACTACTGAACCGATCGACATGAAAATTGGTATGTAGGGGTTTTTGGGGCCGGGGAAGGTTTTCGTGATATTTTGAGACCCCTCCCCCCTCTCTAAGGGGGGGCTGCCATACAAATGAAACACAAATTTCTGCATTACTCGGAAATTAACCAAGCAAACGAAACCAAAGTTGGCATGTGAAAGTTTTAGGGTGCAATAAATGTTTCTATGATGGTTAGACAGTCCTTCCCCCACTCAAAGGGGGGGGGGGGGGTCTGCCATACAAATGAAACACAAATTTCTGCATTACTCGAGAATTAATCAAGCAAATGAAACCAAATTTGGCATGTGGACGTTTTAGGATGCAATAAATGTTTCTATGGTGATAAGATACTCCTTCCCTCCTCTTAGAGGGGGCTGCCATACAAATGAAAAACAAATTTTTGCATTACCCGAGAATTAATCAAGCAAATTAAACCAAATTAGGCATATGGAAACTTTAGGGTGCAATGAATGTTTCTATGGTGGTTAGATACCCCTCCCCCCTCTCTTAGGGGTGGCTGCCATACAAATAAAACACAAATTTCTGCATTACTCGAGAATTAATCAAGTAAATGGGCGGGACGAAGTTTGCCGGGTTAGCTAGTTTACTATAAAAAAGACAATAAATTAGAAATATTTTTTAAAATGTCTCGAGAATGGCGGCATTTAGAAGGAGATTGATAATAACCTTTTTTGTTTTAAGTCACATCACGATTCATAATTTGTGGCTTAAATCGATAGTTAATATACAAAAATTCAAAGTTTCGAAAATTCATTAAAATTCAATGTTTCACAAAGTTCATCAGAAATAGTTTTACCATCTTGTACTCATTTTTTAAATTTTCTACATGACTTCTATTTTATAAGAAAAATTTAAAAAAATAAAAAATACATATAAAAATGGAAAAAAAAAATTAAATTGAAAAAAACAATAAATTAGAAATGTTTTTTCAACTATCCCGAGAAAAGAAGATTGATAAAGAGATTTTTTATTTTTAATCACAACAGGATTCATAATTTGTGGCTAAAAATTATTGTTAACAAACAAAAATTTGAAGTTTCGAAAATTCATAAAAATTCGATGTTCCACAAAGTTTGTCAAAAATAGTTTTACATTTAAAGTTTTAAAGTTTTTTTATTAATAAAAAAAAGTACTATTTTTTTTTCACTTTTGGACATCAATACTTTATAACTCTTTCTAAGACACTATTTCGGTAGGACTCATAGTTTTTGATAATTTATCAAAGATTTCTCTTACTACGCCCTTTTCAAAGGTTACACTTGAGTCAAAAAAATTCGCAAATGCTGTGGAAAACTCATATATCCTCCAACCCAAACGGAATACAAACTTTCGTTTGAATCAAAAATACAAGTTTTTAAAATCTGTATTTTTAGTTCGATTTCATTTGGAATTGCACTTTTATTAAAATATGAATTTTTGTCGAAGACATTAACTTTCTATCTTTTATAGTTTCTGGTATACATGTCATTTTCGTATGGCGACTCCTGAAAAAATATTATTTTTTTATTCAACTTTTTGTGTGTAAATTCTCGCGTTTGACATGTTCTCGGCAGGTTTAAAAACAGAAATATAAAAAAGTTTGCAGAAAATGTAAATCGCGAAAATTTATAAATAACAATATTATGATTTTAACAATAGCAGTAATTTAAAAAAATATATATGAATAAGTGATTGTTTCTCCTGTAAAAGTGCCCATCGTCGGTTGTGTTAGTGACTTGTTTGAAGTTGTAAGAGCTATTCATGTCAAATTTTTTCAGACTTAAAAAAACATATTTTTGAGAAAAATTAATTTCAATTTCTAAAATATTTTTTGTAATATTTTTTTATAAAAACATAAATAATTTACTACATTTAATTCTTTAACCAACATTTTATTAAGTTAGGTTTTTTTTCGAAAAAAAGTTGAAATACAAACTCAATTCCTCAAAACAAAAAATCCTTCAAAAACTGTAACAAAAGATCAGAACACTATAAGAACTACAAAATGTTGGTTAGAGGATAAAATGTAGGAAATTATTTATGTTTTCATTAAAAAAATTTTAAAAGCAAATTTTTAAAACAAAATTTAACTAAAAAAATATATTTTGAAAATTTTTCTCAAAAATATGTCTTTTTTTAAATTCTGGAACAAATTGGATATGAATAGCCCTTACAATTTACAGCAAGTCATTCATGCATCGGAGGATGGGCACTTTTACGGAGAAAGAGGACTGTTCACATTTTTTTTGATAATTAAAAAAAAATACGTTTTTGAGGAAAATAAATTTCAATTTTGAAAATAATTTTGTTTTTCAGTGTTATTTTGCTTTAAACAATATTTTGTATTTCTTTATGAAAATATAAATAATTTCCTACATTTCATCTTTTGACCAGAATTTTGTAGATATTATGGTGTTTGAGTTATTTTTTTTTGTAAAAAATAATTTTGGTCTTTTTCAAAATATAGTTTAGTTTTTTTCGAAGATGTTACAATCTGTTTCACTACAATCTTCTATGGTGCTGCCAATGGCCAGTCGAGTTGGCATGAAATTTGTCGTTTGAGGATTGTTTTTTTCATTTTCAAACATTTCTAGCAGCAATTAAAAATTCGAAATATTTCTAACTATGTGTATGTCTTTAGAGTATGTGGAAAGGGAAGGAAGCATAGTCCATGAAGGCAGGGGGCTTGATTCACAATTAGAACCTGATAGTTCAGCTAGTATTTTTATAAAATTATAGTTTAATTCAAACTAAAAAAGATAACCCCTTCAATGAGTTGGTGATTGAATATACAGAAATTGCCATAGATTACAAGTTTCAACCATATCAAAAAGAAAAAGCCTGAAGAAGGGTAACAAAAACTTTATTGTCATGTACAGATTTTTGATTTTGTATATTTCCTATAGGGACCAAAAATTTTCAAAATGCTCCAAATCGCTTCGTCGCAGGTCGTCGCAGCAATACTCTCCGAAATTGTTAGTATATACCTAAAACTTGAAAAAAAACCCAGGCCCGACCCGGGAGCTCTTGGAGGTACAAAAGATACAGACCAACCAAGTAACAATTATGATTTTTATTCTTATTTTAATCTTTTTCCTATGCTTTATCTTCTTATTTTCAACTAATCACTTAACCATAAGTTTTTCAGAAAGCCTAATCGATAACGTTTATAATAATACTAGCTGACCCTGCAAACTTCGTCTCGCCCAAAATGGTTTTTTTGTTATGAATACTTTCAAACATTCACGTTTTCTTACTAAGCGAACTTCCATGGGTTCAATTCTTTTTAACTTAAATTTCCTAGTAATTCTATACAAACTTGTCATTATAATATCAAAATATTTTCAGACCCAATTCTCGTTCAAGATTTTTCAATCACTTGCAAATAACGTGTTTCTTCCTTACATGGAATACATGTTCGATACAGAAAATATAAAAAAAAGATAACATCTGAAATCGGGCAATTCCTTCCACGAGATTTGCCCTTATCTCTTTTGCTTGATTAGTTCTCGAGTTATGAAGAAATTTGTGTTTCATTTGTATGGGAGCCAAATTTTCACGCCGATCGGTTCAGTAGTTTCCAAGTCCATATGAATCAGACAGAAAGACAGAAAGACAGAAGACAGACATCACTCCACAGATAATATAATTATAAGTTATTCGATTATTACGATATTTTTTTTAGAATTCGCTTTTTTTCGAAAAAAAATGCATTCTTTTGCATTTTTTCGTCTTCATTTCTTGATATCTCAGGTATAGTACCTGCTAAAGTTCTAAAATTCTGAACTTTTCTTAGTTGAAGTGTTTACTTTCTACAGGAAATATAGAAAAACTGTTCGGTGACAGTCACTTCTCCGATTTTTGTCCTCCTGAAATCCCATAGTGGGTCAGTTCCTCGCTTACCGGAGTCACTTTGCGCTCTTCGAGCGAGGATCGAACGAATCTTAATCGACATCGCTGTGGATCACTTTGGGGGTAGTTAAGTAAATGTGCTGGACGCTGGTTAAGCCTATCAAAACGAGAAATCTTTTCAGCGCGTTTGGAAGCGAACCTCGACGAAACGGTAAAACGCTATCTGGCCAAATCAATCGCAGCGCGCGGAAACGAACAAAAACCCCAAATGGTGGGAAAAATAGAAATAACACACAAAATTTAAACAGCACAATCATAATCCAACACCTTCGGTGAGATCCGCCGCACCCCTCGCAGCCCACGTCAAGATGAGCGTGAAATAGATCTGTCATTATGTTTCGTGCCTCGTCACGTCACGACTCGTGACGATGATGTTTGTTCAGGAAACCCGGTGGTGGTCCGTCGTGTCAGTCCCCACAGACGAGATATTGTCGAGATAAGGGTAAATAAGCTTTCAATTTGTGCGCGCGGTCGCCCCCTCTCACTGTTCGATAGAATGTGGAGCGGAATTTATGTAATCTCCGCATCAAACCAGGATCACTCGCCGCCATGCTGGGCAGAGAAACAACAACAAGGCGATGCAGATTCCCGGGGAGAGCTTGATGGGCATGATTTGAATGTGGTCCATCACTCGTGTCACCCTCACGGTGTTAGCGGACCATGGCTCCGAGCTAAAATGAGGTAACTCACCATCTTCACAGCGGCAGTGGGCGATTTATGACTGTCGAATTGTTTCGCTTTTCCAACGGGCAATAGTGGCGGTAGATGAGATCAATGGTGGGCATTTCGTTGCGCAGTGGTCTGAAAAGAAAAAAAAACAAAAAAAATCAAATTAGATGCTGGTGACCATCATCTGGGTTCAATCTGCGTCATTTCTACAAAGTCCCGAAGGGGTCAAACAATTCCAGATCGAGACTACCGATTGGCGGCAGCGAAACTTTCTCCCGTGTTTAGTGACACCGAGCGCCACCGCCGCGCCGCCAAAACTTCGCGGACGAGTGAAATTCTTTTCTCATACATGGTTGTTATGATTATCTTAGTCATCATCATCATCATCAGCGGCACTCATCGAAGCGGGCGGAAAAGCGGTGCGGTTGATGGGTAGGATGGGGGCGGTAAATTTTTCGCGCTGCCGCGTAAAAGCGTGAACATAAATTATTCACAGCCGTGGGGAGATTTGCTCTTGATAACGGGGTGGTGGCGTGAAATAAGGCAAACCGTAGATGAGGGTCCATTCGGCTCCGGATATGGGCACCGGGCACCGGGCGGTGATCGCGATGGGACGATAACTGTTGTTGCTGCCTGAATGCGAAACACAAGCGTGGGAGCGTGAATTTGTTGTGAACTATGTGTCGCAGTCGCGGTCCCCAGCAGACGATGAGGATCAATTATCGCGCTTGTCGCGAACCGCGATTTGCTTTCATTTGTTTGGCGTGGCTCCGAAGGCTTTATATGGAAGTGCTGCGGCTAGGTAGATGAATGCAGATAGCATGATAGGTGGGACTTTGGAATTTACAGCGTGAAGTTTTCCCATTTGTTGTCGTGGTAGTTTGTCAGGGACGGTTTTCACTGGCCTCCTCCGACGTACTCTGAGCGACTTTAAAACATGGTTCAGCTACTAACTTTTGAGAAAGAAAAATTAAACGATTCCGAGGATTGGAAGCTCATAATGGTTATACAAAATCAATCATAAGAAAACAATCATTCGATGAAGAAAATGTTTTTTTGATATGTTATAAAAGAATAAAAAGAATAAAAATTACATTGAGAAATTATTGACAATGAAATGCTTTTAAGAACTATGTCAGAGGTTTTGTTCTGACGGAACATAAACAAGCAATTCATGTTCAATTCCACCCCCAAATGACCAACCCACTGCTCCGACCTTTCACGTTATTTGTACATGGTAACTACCCAAAGATACAATTTTCGTTAAAGAATTTAATATTGAATGGGTGCTTCCGTGGCCGAGTGTTTAGCGTCACCCATTATCATGCCGGGTGTTCGGGTTCGATTCCCGTTCTGGTCGGGAGAATATTACATCAAAGAAATTTTCTTCGACTTGCACTGTGGTCAGCCGTATTCTAGAACTTGCCACTCAGAATGCATTCAAGGCGTGTTATTTGGCATAGATATCTCAACTAAGTACTCAGAAAAATGACGCAAGTAATTCAAAGTCAACGTTGACGGCAAAGTTTTTCTAGTAATGTTAGTGCTATTTAAGAAGAAGAATATTGAATATTCATTTTTTATGGACAATCCCAACTCAACATTGAACCTTCGCATATCAAAACGATAACTCGTCTAGATTTTTGTTTTAGAGCCAAGTTGTGATGGCATCTCTGGAAGGTAAATGTAGGTCATTTCGAATAACTTGTTTGTTTAATTTCCAGCTGTTGAGTAGCTGAATAAAACTTTGAAATATATTTTATAAAAAGATGATTTGATGGCCAACACGGTATGTGACCAATATTCCGTGTACCAGAATTTACGAGTATACTAGGTATAATCGAATCAAAAAACAAGATTGTTTTAGTTGTTTTATATACATACATTTTCGGTTTTTTGAATATAAAGGAACAATTTAATTTTTGATTTTTTCTCTCAAAGTCAGAAAATACCATTCACATACAAACAAATTACATATATTCGGAATCGCTAAGGAAGTGAGTGAGAATCATATTTGATGAAAAAATGGTTTCACGCATATGTTCGAACTTCAACAATGACAGAGTTGTTGAACTCCTTTCTTTGTTTCGGACTCGGTTTGCCTCAAACTGGCTCTACTTGGAAAAGTACGCTACGTACGACGATTCTGTTACTTTGATTTGAAAGATGAGAAAATTTAGTATCCAAACCTGTTTTTGTACGGGGGATAGAGACCGCACAAAAAAAATCGTATAGTAAAAAAATCATACTAAACTTCACCAGTAGCTTAAAAAAATAGTGTAACTCAAATCCTAATAATTCTATTCGTGAATAACACTCGTTTTCACCTTAATAAGCGACCTACTTACTTACACAGATCATGAACTCAACTCTTTGCTCCTTCCAAAAAGCTCCTACTGACACCTTAAAACAAACAAAACAAAACATGTGAACGGGAATTAGTCGACACAGCCCCTATATAGAGCGATGAAATACATATCAAAGATAGAAAAAAATAATAAAACAAATAATAAATGACCGATGACTTAATTTTTTTCAAATGCCGCACCGAAAAAAATCGCATGAAGAGACCATACAAAAACAGGTTTTACTGTAGTGTACAATAGCGAAACATCTAAATTAATGGATTTCAAATTTTTAAATTAAGGCTGTCCTATTAATTTTATCCCAAATATCCATAATAAGCATGATTGTTTCTATGAACCAAATTAAAACTCTCTAATCGCTCTACAATTTTTTCTTTGACACCCAATTTATATCTTTCTTAATTTCGCTGCAATATCATATTGCACAATTTCTGGCGAGCTTTCAATTAAAACCTTCAGAAATCCTGATTTTTACTCGGCTGTAATTATATTATCCAATGAACTTTGACTTTAACATTGAAATTTTATATTTTTTCTTTATATAAGCCATTTTCATACACAAAAACAGTTTTTTTAAACTGTATAAATCGAGTTCAAAATTGAATATAATCGAATCCTATATAATCGAGTTCGACCTGAATATATTTTTATACATCAAAACAGCCCCCTTTCACGCTGTCTGTTTTTGACAAAGTTAGATATTCATTATATAAAATTTATCATAGATCGAGAACGGCTAGTTTTAAGATGAAAAGTTAGGTATAGCTTTTCATGTAGATCAAATTTTCAATATTGATTTCTCTTATTTGTTGAATCGGTCTACATAACTTATCAAAACGGGCATAGAAACATTGATTACTATGTGTTTATTAAAATTTTTCCAATTTAAAAAAACACGTTTCCATTTTGATAAGTTCGACATTACAGTCAAATTTCGTTAAATTTAAAGGGTATTCGGTAATATCTGTAATATCGGTAATATCGATGCATCGAGATGTAAAAGACTTATTCAATGTTTGAGTATGTTTTTTACCGGTGTATTAAATTTTATTTATTCTAGAAGTTTCATTGAATTTTGAACATCTTTGTCGAACATTATTATTGAATCCTGAAATAGTTTTTTATTGTTTTTTTTTTTGCAATTTTTATTAGATAAAATGCAACAGAAAATGAAGGAAGACGGCATATGGTCGATTACATTCGAAAGTAAATAGTATAAAAGCTGTGAAAAAATGCTCCCTTCACTTTATTCAAATTTTACACATCTATTCTACACGGAAAATTCCTATAGACCAGTTTTGACAACGACAAAGAACACAAACCGAGACCTGTGAAATTTGAAGACGCTATACAGCAATTCCATGCTAAGCCGATAGAGTACTTTTCAGAATTTCGTGAAAATAGGTAGTTTTGTTCCTGATCGCAAAATATTAGATCCGTTTTTTATTTGTTTTTCACTTCGATTCAAATGATTGGAGCCAACGAGCTGGTATTCTTTGAAAAATTATTACATTTTGGAAAAAAATGGATTTTGTTTTTGTAAACATTGAATGTACTTGTTTTTTTTATAGATGACATGGTTTCGAGATCCAAAAAATCTCAGCCTCTTACCGCTCACATCATGGTCTGCTGCATTGGTAATTGGTGCTATGATTAACACTTTCGACGCCCCGTCACCCAGATATAGGTGACACTTTCCACGCTCAAATTGAGTAGGATTTTTGGAAGGAATTTGATAGAATAAACTATAGGTTATGAAGAAAAATAATAAAATCATAACCATAATATTTTTCTGTTTATACTATACTTATTATTTATTTATAGTACGGATGGTTTGTACTGCAGTTTTTTGCATAACCCCTATAATATGACTTTGGCATGTCTTATTGTCATCAATTCGTCTTCAATTGAAAACAAACATTGCTAGATCATGTAAAAGTTATCTACAAACTGAGTTTGATCGTCATTTAATAATTTATCGAAAGTTGGGTTCTGCAAGAAACTCAAAAACGTCGCGTTGGGCGACGAACGTGTTAACATAACAATGCACAATGGTCCAGGAGATGCATTTAAGTGGAAATTGGCTTGACAGTTATTCTCAAGACAAAAACTGTCTTAGACAAAGTTGTTACTAATGATAGAGTGCTCGTTTTTATGTTATGAGAAATAGGGTGACCAAAATTGTCGATGAAATAAAAAATCTAACTTTTTTATCTTTATAGATAGAGGTAAACATAGTCCGACAATGTTGTAGCTCCAATTATTTGAGACATCTTTGTAGAACAAAGTTTTTCTCTATCTCTTGAAATAACCGATATAGCGCCTTTTTTCTAAGTTACGTTAGGATCAGAATTAAAAAAACTGTTTTATGCTCTAACTTTTAAATTTCTAATTTTACATGCAAACTGTCTTCGAAAGACTTTTAGAGCTTACTAAGACAAACATTTTTTGATACAGAACTTGTCAATATCTCAACTTTACTCAAAGTTATTGATATTTGTTTCCAAAAAACACGCTCTTTTCATTTGTTTGTCATTCTTTCTGGGGCAAACATAAAAAATGTTTGTTGACGGAATTTGAAAGAATAGATTTCACTCTATGTGATATGTGATTTTCAAAACTATGTTATTTTTTTTGAAATCATGAGTTTTTGAATGAAAACCCATTAAAACATTGAGCAGGATTAAGATATTGACATGTTTTGCATCGCAAAATATTGCTATTGATAAACTCTAAAGGTCGTACGAAGACTATTTTGATGTAGAATTTTAAATATAGAAGCTAGAGTAAAAAACCCGGTTTTTCATAGTTACCCTAATGCAACTCAGATAGAAAGCGCTAAAAACAACTTTGGGGGAGATATTTATTGTTTAGACGAAAACTGTCTTAGACAAAGTTGTTACATATGATAGAGCGCTCATTTTTATGTTATCAAAAATAGCGTGACCAAAATTGTCGATGAAACGAAAAATCTAACTATCTTATCTTTATAGATAGAGATAAACATAGTTTAACAATGTTGTAGCCCCAGTTATTTTAAACAACTTTGTAGAACAAAGATTTTTTCTATCTTTTAAAATAATCGATTTTTTCTAAGTTGCATTAGGATGACCATGAAAAAATGTGTTTTTATCTGCTTTAACTGTTATATTTCGAATTCTACATCAAAACTGTCTTCGTACGACTTTTAGAGCTTATCGATACCAACATTTTGCGATGCAGAACTTGTCTATATCTTAATCCTACTCAAAGTTATTGATGGTTTTTTACCCAAAAACTCATGATTTCAATTTTTATTTACTCAAACACGAAAAATAACATAGTTTTGAAAATCACACATCATGTAGAGTGAAATATGCTCTTTCAAATGCCGCCAATAAACTTTGTTTACGTTTGCCCCAGAAAAAAAGAAAAACAATTGAAAAAAGCGTATTTTTTGGGAAGAAATATCAATAACTTTGAGTGAAGTTGGGATATCGACAAGTTCTTCATCAAAAAATGTTTGCCTTAGTAAGCTCTAGAAGTCTTTCGAAGACAGTTTGCATGTAAAATTTGAAATATAAAAGTTAGAGCGAAAAAATAGTTTTTTTCATGGTAACTCTACCGTAACATATAAAAATAGCGCTATATCGATTATTTTAAGAGATAGAGAAAAACTTTGCTCGACAAAGGTGTCTCAAACAACTGGGACTACAACATTGTCGAACTATATTTGCCTCTATCTCTAGAGATAAGAAAGTTATATTTTTTATTTCATCGACAATTTTGGTCACCCTATTTTTGATAACATAAAAATAAGCGCTCTATCATATGTAACAACTTTGTCTAAGAAAGTTTTTGTCTAGAGAATAACTGTCGAGCTCTAAATGCTAATTTCTACTTAAATACATCTCCTGGACCATTGTACAATGGAAGCCTTATATCAACTGTCTTGCTGTGTATGGTCCAACTGTGAACATTCGAGCAATAGAAATACTCTTACGCCGAAAAAGGTGACATTGTGTATTTAAATTATAATTTACAACAAATTTATCGATACGATAGGAATACACTTACGCCTGAATAGCTACTATCTAATTTACAACATTGTCGATAAGATAAAAAATGTACACGAATAAATTCGGCTCTGTTACAGCTGAAGTGCTACATGAGCCTAATAAAATAAACAGAGGGGATAAGAAAAAATGGTTTCGGGTCCAATGGTGCTATATTTTTCAAAACATATTTTATTGGAAGCTGAGGTTTTGTTTATATAACATATTCAAAAATCAGAGAAGTATTCTTCTTCGTTTTTGAGTTCTGATTTTCCAAAGGTTCCTTATCTTTAATTTTCGTTCAATATTCCTGTTCGGCATGATTAGATCATTGCGACTAGAAAATTTTTTTTTTCGTAAGTATAATATCTTTTTCAAAAACTCATTGGTTTCAATTTGATATGTCGATTGTCTGAATCGGTCCCATAGTTCAGTTATGAGTTATGAATTTCAAAAAAAAAACAAAATTTTGGAAAAAAGGGACAAAATGATTTTTCACACCTCGCTGATTTTTGGATATGTTAATAGTGTATTGATTGCACGTCCTTCTGGAATGATTTCAGAAATGGTCACGTTATAATTAAAATTTTTAAACAATTATAATTTAAATAATTTTGATGATTCTTCAGTCAATGAACTATTAGAAGATCAAATAGCTGTGTCGCATGCAAAACATATTGATATTTCAATAGTCACATGGTTGAAATTGAATTTTAATTTCTCCCTAAACGCAGACAGGGAGGTCAGACACTAATAAAGTGGAAAGATAACTTTTCGGTGACGGAAGACTATAATGATTGGAAGTCTCCGTCAACAAAGGAAAAGAAGAGGATGGAAAAGAATAAGAATAAGATGAAAAAGAAGAAGAAGAAGAAAAATAATATGAAGAAAACTAAAAAAAAACTAGAGGAATTCCCCTGTATCTACGCTATATTACTAGCGTAATTTTTCATTGGGCGTGGTGCACACAAATCACGAAACGCTAAAAATTCAGATTTTGGAACCCACCAACCTCCCACAAACAATTGACCTTAAAAAAAAGATGTTCACGTTGGATTCCGCATAAATTGACAACAGTGAAATAAAAAAGAATCGTGTAAATTGGTGTAAGAAGTGCTGAAGCGATTCTATTGTGGTGCATCAAATGTCGTGCATAACCTCTGATCAGGTTGGCTATGTGGGTCTTCCAAAGTGAACCTAACACAACAAAAGTTGTTCGCGCAGGAAGCACTTCGAAAAAAATTGCCGTCTGTTTTCTTGTAAAAACTGATGATGTGGCTTCAGAATCCTTAGAGAAACATAGAACGGGCAATTTTGAGTGATACAAACGATTTGTTTGCTAGAAGTCTTCGGTCAAATCAGGGACAAAAACACAAGGCAGCAAATTATTCCTCACCATGACAATGCGAGCATACCGACAAAAATAATCGCCTATTTGATCAGTGAAAACATCAGTCCTGATTTGGTATCCAATAAAGCTATTTTCAATGACGAATACTTCTTATCCTTTCAGTATAGACGAATGAACTGCAAGATTTCAAGCTTTTTAAAAAACAAAGAAGAAGAAGAAGAATCCTCTCAGGGTCCTGCTAGCCACAAGTGAACATGCACTATATGGGAAAAGGGCACGACACTCAACGAATTCTTTGCAAGAAACGTTGTTCCTCAATATAATACAATTTACGAACGACATTTAACGAAATTTTACAATTTTTTTATCATTTTTTTGGGGAACTAAATATTTTATCACCCTATTGACAATTAACCCTCTACAGCCCAAGCCTGCCTTTAGACGGGCTTCGCGGATTCTCTTTTCAAAATATTCAGACATTATTTTCAACTTTCCCCTCCACTAGAACGTCTTTAGAATATTTTCATCTATCACACATACACATTGTTTTTATGCTGGCAGCTTTCTGCTAGAAGCATTTTATGTTGAAAGTCGGAAATTCGAGATAAAAGTGGAGTAGGATTATTTAGATAAATAAAAACATTCTTATTCTAATTCTACGTTCAACAAATCTTTTATCTTCGCAGTACTCTCAGTGCAATGTAAAATTTTGTATTGTAACGTTTCTTACGCTAAGACTATGCGTTTGTTTTTGTCGTCTTCCTGTGCACAGGAATTTGTTTACCAAACCTACAGTGTGGAAATAAATACGAGCCTGATATAGCAGAAGCTCGATTCGTTGACGCTAAGCCACCGGTTCGGATTCTGCGTGTTAGGATACTCAAAAACAACATAGCGTACGGAGACGAACATTTCGCTATCCGATTGTACCGCAGATGAAATGACCGAGAGTTCCCGAAAATTCCAGGTCCTAGCTGAAGTATGCCAAGTGACATTAGCCTATGGGATTTCTTGCAGACAAATTCGTTGTATATTCCCTTCACATTGCCATTTGTTCGAGAGGATCTATACATGCAAATTTATTGTTTGAATATTTATTTGAACTTTTATTTCTTTTTTCTTTTATAATCTTTCCTGTTGATAAGAATTCTCGCAGTTTTTTTGCTACGCAAAAATGAAATCCGTAATATATAACCTAAGAAGATGAATTCCTTCTAATTAATATTGGTATTCTAGTCATAAAGACACATTATTTCTCACGAAATAACTTCAGGAGGTATGCGTCGGATAACTGGAAAACGAACAAAAAAAAAAAAAATAGTCTGCCGGAAACGATAGAATATTAAAAACCTATGCTAATGATAGACTGTGGTCATCTATCAACTAAAAACAACAACAAAAAATGTAACTCATCACGGCCACCTCGGAGCCAAGTGAGTGAGTCTCTGCGCACTAATTCATCTTGCTTCCGCCACCGCCACCAGGCATGACACTCGGGGCGATTTCGGATTTCGGTAATGGACCATCGTTTAGGTCCAGCGGGCGGTGGGAGAAAACCAACACTGCTGACAGCGAAATTGGTGTTGTTTATGAGGGGGAGACCCCTGTTCCGTGTGAATTTTGCGTCCCCGGTGGTATGTGTCAAAGCTTTCGGACCCAATCATTAGCAATCACTTTGTTTCAGTGTGCTTTCCTGATGTATATCGGCGGGAAAATAGGCATTGTTTCGGCACTATATTCGACCGGATGTGGACCCAAAAATGTAGATCTGAGCTTCTCACCGAGAGTGGATGGACTGAGAAACGGTTTCCTGGCAGGGCTAGGAATAGCATCTCCAATTCTCCAACACTCAACGCGCTTCCTGGCAAAATTTGACAGACAGAGTGAAACAAGGAAAGCGCACACTCTGGCAGTGATTTGCCGATTCACGTTCGCAGCCGAGCAAACGAGGGCCGATAAATTTTCATTAAAGCCCTTCGCCGGAAAGCGCGAGTTCGCACGCTAATTTACGGCATGTATACACGCAGCAGCAACATTATTATCATCATCATCACCATCCCGGTCGGCCAGTCAGCTATCCAGCAAGCCAGTAATGGCCAATCCGAGTGCGGCGAGATGTGCACTATTGGGAAATTGAATTATCATTGCCCGCTGGAGCTTCGGGACGGGGAGGGAAATTGCTTCGGCGTCCGATAATTTCTTCAATTGCATTGATTAAATCACATCCTCTTCGCGATCGCTATTATTCACTCATCCGACCGCTTGCTCGAGTCAATAGAAGGGGCGCTGTCTAATAGTGGCCAGCTGGGCCGCGGCAGTAACCGACAGGCCGCCTGATTGTTTTTAATTTATTTATCAAATTGGAAATGCCCCCACAGCAAACAAGACAACCCCTATCAACGAACGCGGGAGAGAGAAGAGTTCTCCGGCGCTCGTCCAGGTTCTTCCTTGCCAAGTTAGGATCGTGTCTTGCATTTTACCGCGCCGCGTCGGATGGCGTGGGATCTGCCACGAGTTGATCATATTCCGGCAGGTTTCACTCGCCGCGAAGCCACGCTGTGCACCCGTCGAGACAACGGACAAGATTTGCGGAATTTTCACGCCACAAGTGCTGTACCTGTTGGTGTGTGCTGGATACGGCGGCTGCTTGCGGTCCTCGATGTGGTTTTCCAAGCGTTAGGAGTGTACGCTTTTTTTTGTTGCCATATGTACCCGCGTGGGACCCATCGACATTTACATATTTGGCACAGCGCGCCGTCAAATCGCGGCTGGATGGGACGGATCCATCGTATCTGCATTTTCCCATCGGCGTGGATCCCTTTTTAGGACATGATCGACCGTTTGTGGCGAGCAATTGATGCGGCCAGCCGTGAATAGAGTGTTGCGCTTAATTGAGTTCGTATCTAGAGGCGAATGAACTGCAAAGTTTAAAGCCTCTTAAAAACAAAGAAAGAAGAAGAATTGAGTTCGCCCTCGACAAATAGTTCGGATTGCGATACAAATGGCGAAAATGAGTCCAATTGGATAGTTGGATGCTACATTCAGAAAGCCTAACAAATAGCCAGAGTAAACAGAAAAGATCGACCCTGGCGTCGTTGAATCTTTCTACCCTACCACATCGTTTCAATGTGGTAGGCTCTATACAATTGGGTGTATAACATTCCATTGGATTTCACTCGTTCCGAAGCCGATTATGAGGGACTTATTCACGCTGTGTTATAAACACAGAGTGTCAATTCAGATCCGGGACTCAAATTTTATCATAGCAACTGAAGGGTGCTAACTGAAAAGTTTATTCTCCATGGTTGCTGGAAAATATTATCTCACAGTTTTGAAGCATTGGATGGATCGCATTCGCCGAATTCGACCTGAATATCATCATCTAGAAAGTTTGACTCTTCTACACGATAATGCTTCTAAATGATAAATCACTGATCTTGTGTCATTTTTTGGTTCGAAATCGAGTATATGTCCTATATCTTCAATCGTTTTCAACTGACATACTGTGAGCACTGATTATTAAGTTCAATTGGTAAAAAAGATGAATTCTTAACATGAGATGTTCTTAAAAGTTTCTCATAGAATGAATGGTCAACATGATCTATTATCTCGATGTCATGTGGAAGTTCATGAGGTTATTAGCGAATTCATTTTTGTTCAGTTTAAATCTAGGTTCGAACTAGTTCCAACCTAACTGCTGTCGAAACGTTTTTTTATTCACTCAGTTTCAACCTAGTTTCGCACTAGGTTCAACCCGAAAGCTGTTGGGTTCGCACTCAGATGTTTCACGGGTTCGCACTCGTGTTCACCAATACAACTATACTGAACTGTCAAGTGCTGAGTATTGTTTTGGAAAATCTAAAAATAAAGACTATGAAAATGGAAAACTTGCTGCTTTTGCTTTTGTATTATTGGAATCGGAATCCAATTCGGATTCTGATTTTGAATAGTATATTCGCATAGACGCCATTAAGCCTCGAGTTCTTTCATTGGGAGGCCAAAATGAAAATGGATCATCAGGTGAAATAAACGTGCTTTCAAAATAAAAATCTATATACAGTAGGGTGCCAATGAATGTGTGGGAAAAAATCGACCCTAAAATTTAAAAAAGTTACCCTATACAAAATGTTCATAACCTCGAAAAACACCCTATGCCAAATTTCAGCTCAATCGGACTCAAGGGAGAGTGGCGCAAAGCGGTCAAAGTTTGAGTTTTTTGAAAATCGAAAAATCACCCAAGGGGGAAATCGGGGATCCCAAAAAATATTGTTTTGATGCTAAATATCTTAAAATGGCATGAAACGTCGAGATCTAGTGTCATACCGAAAATTTTTTTTTTGTCAAAAATCGGCACTCTGGGACTTAGTTTTTTTTCGGCATGCGAAACGTTGCCAATAAAAATAGTTATCTCGATTTCTCATTCGGAACTTGCTACGAAATGTTGATTTGCACAATAATATACCCTATGCAAAATAATAGCTCATTCGGACTTCATTTACTGGTGTCGCAGACGTTAAAATTTGAGTTTTTTTGAAAAACGAAAAATCACCGAAAGTCGATGTTTTGAATAAAAAAAAATTTGGATGCCAAATGTCTTAAAATCGCATTACCCGTCGAGATTTACAGTTATATCAAAATGAAGTTCGAATGAGCTAATTTTTTTGCATAGGTTATATTATTGTGCAAATCAACATTTCGTAGCATTTTCCGAATGAAAAATCGAGATAACTATTTCTATTGGCGCCCTAAACCATATTTTTCGTTTCGCATGCCGAAAAAAAAACCCAGAGTGTCGATTTGTGACAAAAAACATTTTTCGAGATGACACTAGATCTCACGCCATTTTAAGACATTTGGCATCACAATTTTTTTTTCGAAAACCCCGATTTCTTTTACAGCCCCCTTTGGGTGATTTTTCGATTTTCAAAAAAACTCAAACTTTGACCGCTTTGCGCCACTCTCCCTTAAGTCCGATTGAGCTGATATTTTGCATAGAGTGTTTTTTCGAGGTGGTGAACATTTTTTATGTGGTAACTTTTTGAAACTCGAGATGACCATTTTCATTGGCACCCTAATATACAGCCATTCCATGCCAAACCGTTATAGTGGTTCTCAGATTTTTGTGAAAATTTGTAGTTTTGTTCCTTATCGCAAACCATTAGACCCGTATTTTTTTTTTCATTAGGATGACCATTTCCATTTTAAGGTTGTCCGAAAAATCATTTTTTTCCTCTTTTTTCCAAAAATGACTTGCCTCAAAAATTCATAACTTTTGAACTACTACACCGATTCAGATGATCGATGTATCAAATTAAAGCCAAACACCTGGTCTTTTTTGGAAAAAACACTATAACTGCAGAAAATTTGAATTCTAATCTCGTTATTATTGATTGTATTCGTTTTTTACTGTTTTCATAGTCTCGGGACCAAAGACGCTATATTTTTTTATATTTTTTTCTGGGAATCTAAGGATTTTTCACATAACATATGTCGAAACCAGAGTTTTGTTTCGCTTTTGAGTTATGATTTTTCAAAGTTAACCGATGGTCCGAAAAATCATTTTTCCTCACTACAAAAATCATAAATTTTGATCTACTGGACCGATTCAGATGATCGATATATCAAATTAAAAGCCAATGAGCTAGTCTTGTTTCAAAAAATATTTAACTCTGAACAAAAAAGGGTTTTGTTTTCGTAATTATTGTTTATATATGTTTTTTATAGCTTACATCGTTTCGGGACCACGGGCGCCATATTTTTTTATATTTTTTCCTGAAAGCTGAGATTTTTTCACATAATATATCCAAATACCAGAGAGGTGTTATTTTTCCTTTTTAAGATAAAATTTTTCAAAGTTAACATGTTTCCGGGTTTCGTTCAATATTTCTATGCGACTAGACTGGATGTATGTGACTATAATCCAATTAATTGGCAAGTGTGTTATTTTTAGATAAAAAAAGGCAAGGTAGTAGGCTTTAATTTGATACGTCGATCACCTTAATCGGTTCAGTAGTTAAAAGGTAATACATTTTTGAAAAAAGTCATTTTTGGAAAAATAGGGAAAAATTATTTTTGGACCATCGATTAACTTTGAATAATCATTACTCAAAAACGAAAAAAACGCTTCCATGGTTACGAGATATATTATTTGAAAAATTTTCAGCTTTCCAGGAAAAATATAAAAAAATATAGCGTCTTTGGTTCCGAGACCATGAAAACTATAAAAAACAAGGGTAGGCGGGCTGCCATACAAATGAAACACAAATTTCTGCAGAGTTAATCAAGCAAATGAAACCAAATTTGGTATGTGGAGGTTTTAGGGGGCAATAAATTCTATTGTCGTTATATACTCCTCTCCCCTCTCTCTTTCTGCCATATAAATGAAACACAAATTTCTGTATTACTCGAGAAATAATCAAGCAAATTGAGCCATATTTGGCATGTGGAGGTTTTAGGGATTGATAAACGTTTCTATGGTAGCTCGACACTCCTCCCCTCTCTCTAAAGGGGGGCTGCCATACAAATGAAACACAAACTCTGCATAACTCGAGAACTAATCAAGCAAATCGAGTCAAATTTGGGATGTAATGGTTTTTGGGTGCGAGAAATGTTTCTATGATGGTATGACACTCTGGAAAGGAGAGGGGGTGCCATAAGAATAATGCACATATTTCAACCAAACATCACAATTGAAAATTTTCGGAACACTCTAAAGGAAAATGGTAAAATTCGAAAAATTCAATTCGCATGTGTTCTACAATCGCGTATTGACAATCGTTGTTAGTCCATTTGATGCTTGCGGTAACGAAATTGATCTTCGTTCGCAAGTGGACATGACTTTTAATGTGATAAAACGCACTCCTTTTTCGTTTTCTATCTATATAAATAAAATGGATCGCCAAATGTGTTGAATTTGCTAGTGTAAAAATAAAAAAAGAACATATTTCCATAATAGCTGATTAGTTTATGAAAAGAAATAATTGATTTCGTAACCAAAAACAACTTGTATATGTTTATTTTACAACCAAATATTAAATTCCCAAATATTCACGTTCACGATACCGCTTTGGTAGCCCTCCGTCTGTATTTAAAAGAAGAGACGCCCGTAGTGGTGAAAAGTTTGGCCACCCCTGACTTTTACCATATATACAACCGTGTTTTTGACATAGTTGAGTCACCAAATGTATTCTGTAACATTTTCAACGTTTTGACACAAGAAATTTACGTCTTTCAAATCAGAAAACGGGTGGTAAACCGAGAATTAGTGTTGCAGACAAAATGGAGGTTTTTAATTGATATTGTCCTGACATGTCAGAACACGCGCTCGTTGCGCGTTGGGCGTACAATGAGGATAGAGCAAATATTGCAATCTTAGCACCCCCGTATTCTATTCATTGAGTATAAACAAGTTATTCTCGGCAGCGAAGCTTTCAAAATGACCTTTCCCAAGGCCGAGTGTTGAGGTTTAGTTTTCCAAATTGGTCTTTTTCGAGGCTAGAGGCGAATGAACAAGATTTGTCGGTGCATGTCATTGACTATCAGTGAATGTTCTTCAAATATTGCGCTCGCTCTGGCCAACTTCAGTTTCTACTTTGCTCCTGTGTTAATCATTATTTTCGCCAAAGAAAGCTTCTTTAGAATATGCAAGAAGCAATAGTGCAATAGCAATAGAAGCATAGTGTAAAGCAGAAGCAAATCGGAAGAGAATTATTAAATAGGATGTTGTCGTTGTCGATTTTCATACCGTGAAGATAGTACGAATTGCTGATTTTATGCGTTAACGGTAGTGGAGGACAAACATATAATCGTCGCACTTTGTGTAGTACGAGGAAAATGTCGTGATGCTTACTGAGTGCGTTATGTTATTGTTCAAGAATGAATCATGAAGCAGCCTTTTTCAGCTGCGTTTACAAAACAACGCAAACGCTAGCTGGACAACTGATAAATCGTGAATGACGGATTTGTACTTCTTTTCCAATCGATCGTTCAATTTCGTTCAAAGTGAAGTAAGGTATTTTTCAGCGTTGAGAGGTGGAAAACTGAAGGTGAAAAATTGCTTCGATGCTATTGCTTTCGTCTCTACCACCACACAATAGATTCCGCATTTCCTGTTGTTGTTCTGCGTGTTCTGATTCGATTCGTTATAGGTTGAAAATGTACTTTTGTTAAGAGATACTGAAAAACTGTTTCAGTATTTCAGTTTCAGTGCTCTTGACAGCAAGCAATCAACAGTACAGGATGATGCTTAGAATTAATTAGAAAATCTACTCAAATTGCTTTGCGAAGCGTTCGCTCTTCTCACTAAGTGAAATCATTCATTTACCGGTTCTTGACATGGCTATCAAATATTTGAATCAAAGAGTTTTATTATTAAATTTATTCAATATTTGCACTCGCCGACAATAACTTCGTAGTTCTATGTTAACAGTGCGGTCGTGTCTTGAACATTACCCTCCATTATTTTTTTTGCGACCCGCGACACCATGATTAACACGTGGTTGTGGTTCATATGAAAAAAAGGTTGAGTACCGCTGATCTAGACTGATCAATCTTATCGAAGCCAGTCTCGAAACGTTTTCCGCATTGACTTTATTCATTTTTTTTTTTTTGCTAGTGCCAATGACTCGCAAGCTAATCAAATAAAAAAACGTGTTGTGTGTGATTTGCTTGGTTCTTGTTCGATTTGCTTAGATGCATACGTTCGACACTTAGATGGATCTGAGAAATATCCGATCGAATTCGATGCATTTCTATCGTAGCACTGGATGGGTTTGGTTTGCTGTTTTTAAGATTATTGTGTGATAGATTTGATGATGCGCATTCGATGCTCTAGAAATAAAAATAAAAAAAAACATTAAACATCACGAAATCTATCAAAAGTGTATTGAAGAAATCTCCCGCCTTGAGCCCAATGTTTTCGCGGTCTGCAATAGCCAACGGTTGCGACAAAAAATTGCGTTCAATAATCTCTAATCAACATTTTCTAATAGCCGACAGCGCCAATGGCGGTAAAACCTCTTTCAAATATGATTTCATTAGCGGTTAATAGTGCGTTCGTATGCTAAAAGCCTCACTGGCCAACAACTCACATTATCCCCACAATACAGTGAATTAATTATGCCGAGCGGCAAAATCTCAACTCCTAATCCGGCCTGATATTTCGCTCATATACACACATACTCTCGGTGAAACGAACAAGCATGAATTCAATAGAAAATCAAATTAAAATATCATAGCACAGCGAATTCAAGAAATTATATCTACTCGACTCGGGGCTCCGCCACAGGGGCAGTAAGGTACCACTGTCCGCGGATCGTTGTTTTCGATCGCATCATCGCAGCCGTCATCGTCGTTGTCGGAGTCCTCGACTCGACTCGACTATTAGCCTAGACCGAATTGCCGGAATGCGGAAGGGGAAGGATATTAGTTCTGCTCGCCATTTGCTGGGAGTATTTCATCGCCCTTTTCCATCCATCTCTGAGGAGTGCGGAGGTGTGCGGAGGAGCGGCGAAACGCAGCGCGCAATCGGTTTAGCGGACGCGGTCATTAATCAACCGGGGGGAACTCTACAATTCAGTAAATCGATGGTGATTTTTCTTGCGCTCTCGTAAAGTGCTCCCCCATATGTGTCATCTAATCTTCGCAGGATTCAACTCGATTTCTCGCTGAAATTTCAAGATGGTAGCTTCTAGTGGCGACTTTTTTTTCTTTATTTATGACTTGACGAACCACAATTAGTACCGTAGCGCAGTCATAATGACATTCGTTCCGATCAATTGCAATTATATTCAAGATCGGTGAGCGAGATATAGTTGGAATGAAATGCACAAAAGTGAATAATATAGCCGAATGTGGCATTTTCATTTTTTTAACTGCGTAATTTTTTGAAGCGTAATCAATCATCAATTTGTTGCATTTAACATTCAAAATGTGATTGAAACAAGTGCACAAATGGTTGGTATTCAGCCAGACCGGACTAAGTAACAAAATGAGTTAAGAACGGGTATTTCAATAGGGAGTAGACCGATAGGGACAGCCAACGACACCCGCTCTCTTGACGTTTCTCTTCAGTAAGGTTTGCCATTCCATAATGGAAAGATATACGATCCAAAAACGAGTCGAATTTATTGAAATTTACTACCGAAATTCGGAGTCAATGGCCTCAACTCCAAGAGCGCTACGTTCAATTTATGGTCGTCATAATCGTCCTGCCAGATCAACAAATGAGCGTCTAGTGGAAAAATTTGAATCCAACGGCACAGTACAAAATGTTCCCGTGCCAGTGAGACAAAGAATCATCGCATCAATTGAGGAAGACCCAAATCAGTCTCTCACACATCGCTTTCAAGCGTTGGGCATCTCTGTGACGTCGTTGTGGCGAATTTTGCGAAAAGATCTTGGCCTACATCCTTACAAGGGGGGTCTCCGTAGCCACATTGGTCGCGCGTTCGCTTAGTAAGTGATCGACCGTGAGTTCAAAACTCAGGGCCCTCATTGATCATCTCTGTGTTGTTACAGAATAACTACGTCCACGCAACAATCATCAGCGATGGAGATCGATCCACGGTCGAAATAAGATCGATTCATCTATACAACTGCTCTGCTCTGCAAGACAGGCTGATGTTCTATAAATAACTCAACAATGATCAATCAACTGTCTCCGCTGTCCTGTCTAACTCGATAATGGAAGAACAGAAGGAAAACTCTTACGGCCTAAATGGCTACTGTGTACCATATGCAATGGTATAGAAGGGATTACTCTAACGCCGTAAAAAGGCAAAAGGTGTAATGTTCTAATTATAGATATGATAAACATGTGACATGTACACGATTAAAATTCGGTTCTGTTATAGCCAAAATGCTAATGAGCCTAAAATAAACAAAAGGGATAAAAAAAAATCCTTACAAGATCAATTTGACGCAAGAACTGATGCCGCTTGACCACCAGAAGCGTCGTATGTTCGTGAATTGGAATGAGCAACAACTTGAAAATGATCCGGATTTTCATCGAAAAATCATCTTCAGCAATGCGGCTCATTTCTGGCTGAATGGCCTCGTCAATAAGCAAAAAATGCGTTATTGGTCAGACAACAATCCACACGTACTCCATCAGTCACCATTGCATCCAGAAAAAATACGGTTTGATGCGGTTTATGGTCCGGTGGCGTCATAGGGCCGTACTCCTTCCGTGATTCCGTTACGGTGGATGGGAATCGCTACCACTCAATGGAAACCAAATATTTTTGGCGCGAATTGGATGATAAGGACTTGAATAACATGTGGTTTCAACAGGACGGCGCCACAAGCCACACAGCGAATTTAACAATAGATTTTTCAAAAACCAAGTTTAGTGAGCTTGTTATCTCACGAAATGGCCCAGTCAACGCCGTTAGACTATTCCTTGTGGGGCTACGTCAAGTTTATGGTCTATGCCAACAAGCCAGCGACGATTGATGAACTTCGTACGAATATGGAACGTGAAATTGCAACAGTAGCGGCCGATTTATGCTTGAAAGCCGTCGAAAATTGGGCTCAGCGTCCGGACTTCTGCAAGTGTGCCCGTGGTGGCCATGCAAAAGAAATCGAATTCCATACATAATGGCATCAAATGTACTTTCACATGAATAAAGAATTTCATTGATATCCAAAACCGTTTTCGTTTTATTTAAAAAAAAAACGTTTGTAGCGCTCTTATTGAAAACCCCTTTATTTCGTTCCTTTATGCCGGTCCATGGTACAATAATGAATATACCCAAGTCACAAAAAATACTTGAAAAATTACGGACTTGCAGACTGCTTCATTACATTATGTAATTTACCACAAAACATTGAATTAACTTACATGTGATTCGCTCAACCTGTTTATTTGCAAAGTAAATAAAAAGTGTTGAATTCAATCGAATTCGAGAAGTGTTCCATTAAATCATAAATGCTACCAAAATGGTGCTGTTTATCGATCGCGAATGTTTGTTCATAAGAATAGTTTGGGGAGGAAACGTGAATGTTTGAAATTATTTAAAATGTTCGTCGCCCAAAGCGCCGTTTTTGAGTTTCTCGCGGGGCCCAACTTGCGGATGAATTATCAAATTAAGATCAAACTTAGTATGTAGACAACTTTAACGTGATATAAAAATTGCATCTCCTCTGAGAAAAATTATCAGAATCTTCTGCGCCCGAAACAACAAAGGTCGCTTATTCTGCTCATTTTATGTTTTATGTTTTCCTTCGAGCTGTGAACGCTAGCGAATATTTCACATGAAAACCCCGCAAGCCATTAAAACTTTTCAGGGTCCCCGGAACTTTCTACTAGAGAGTTATTTATGGAATTTCGATTTATTCGCAAATAACATCAAAAATGATAAACCTTGTTGAAAAAAAAAATTGCGTAGTCCTACGTGCTAAGCGGTCGTGTCTAGGATACAACCCCTCGATTTTTTCTATTTGAAGACAAATTGACAGCAATAACACATGCCAAAGTCATATTATACGGGTTTCGCAAAAAACTGCAGTACAAATCATCGGTACTATATATTGATGAAAAGTATAGTATAAACATCATTTTAATATGGTTATGATTTTGTTATTTTTATCCTATAGTTACATTAAGATGCCTATTCTATCAAATTCCTTTTGAAAATCCTATTAAATTTGAACGAGGAGACGGGCGACGAAAGTGTTAATACAAAACAAATTTATGGGCGGGACAACATTCGCCCATATAGTCAATTAAATAGAGGTTATTAATAATATTTTATTCCAGAACCCCACCGTTTTCAGCCTAAATTGGAAAGGGGGTACAATTTAAAGCAAATTCACGAGACGGATCCCTCCTTAACCCTTTGCGGTCGAATTAATTTCTCTTGAAAGAGATTCTCTCGCCTTTCCACGTTAATGATATTTTGTTTATACCGAGTACCGTTACCTATTATTTAAAGAAACTCCGTATACATTCGTGAAAAAGTTCACTAGACAAACGACCGCAAAGGGTTGATGCATAATGCGAATATCGGAAGTAAATTTTGTGGTAGTATGGCTTTTACAAGATCTATATAAATATGGATTTCTGTCTGTCTGTCTGATTCTCATGGACTCGACAACTACTGAACCGATCAACATGAAAATTGGTATGTACGGGTTTTTGGGGCCGGGGAAGGTTTTCGTGATAGTTTGAGACCCCTCCCCCTTCTCAAAGAGTGGGGGAGGGAGGTTTTGCCATACAAATGAAACACAAATTTCTACATTACTCCAAATTTGACATGTGAAAATTTTAGGGTGCAATAAATGTTTCTATTGTGGTTAGAAATTCGAGAATCAATCAAGCAAATGGAACCAAATTAGGCATATGGAACTTTTAGGGTGCAATAAATGTTTCTATGATGGTTGTTAGACTCTCCACCCTCTCTCTAAGGGGGGCTGCCATACAAATGAAACACAAATTTCTGTATTGCTCGAGAATTGATCAAGCAAACGAAATCAAATATGGCATGTGGAGGTTTTAGGATGCAATAAATATTTCTATGGTGGTTAGACACTCCTCCCGCTAAACTCTGAGGGTTAGCTGTCATACAAATGAAACACAAATTTCTGCATAACTCGAAAACTAATCAAGCAAATGGAGCCAAATTTGGCATGTGAAGGTTTTACTGGGTACGGGTAACGGAGAAACATGTTATTTGCAAGTGGTTGAAAAATCTTGAACGAGAATTGAGTCTGAAAAAAAATCTGATATCATGATGAGTTTTGTTAGAATTACTAAAAGTTCTAAAAGGTAAATTCAACGGGGTCAATTAGAAGATCAATCAATGAACAGTTCTGCGATTGAACCCATCAACTTGCTCATAATAAGAAAACGTGAATGTTTGAAGGTATTCATAACAAAAAACAAATTTAGGGCGGGACGAAGTTTGGTGGGTCAGCTAGTTTATAATAAAACGAATAAAACAGAGTATTAGAGGTGTACAGTACCAACAAAATAGGCATCTTGCTGCAAATTTTATGAAAAAAAAACATTTGATAAAAAACTATTTTTAGGGGTTATCGCGTTTCACTGCTCTTTTGAAAAAAATAAGGATGCATGAGAAGATTCTACATTTTTCAAGTGAATATCATAGCCAACAACAAGCAAATAAATAAACAAATAAATAAATAAATAAATAAAAAAATAAATAAAATAATCAGTAATCAAGGGGAAGATGAAGCGGCCCTTTATAAATAGATTTAATGAGACATTTTTCTAACCAAAATATAGGGAAGAATCCGAAATCTGATATGGGATTCTCAAATAAGAATAACGGAATCTATATATATATATATATATATATATATATATATATATTCCATTTTATTTTTGAAATGAAAGACTGTTTTTGTTTTTCATAGTTTTTTGATAGTTTTTTCTTGGTAGTACAGGTACTACTGGTTTCGAGAGTAAAACAAGACTAACTTTAACGGGTGTTAAATAAAAAATGAGAATTCAATCACATATAAATATTTTTTTTCATCGATTTCAGTATTTTTTTATTAATAACATAATGTATTTTCTTCAAAAAAAATGTCAGTGAATGTTTGAGTAAGGGCCGTGGTCTGCTGTTCGACGCAACTTTGTCGCGATGCTCTCACAAGAACGTTGTACGGCACTTACGTCCATTTTCCGGATACAATTCCGGATTCTTGTAGTCAGTTGCTTCGTGTCCTTGGCCCTCCAATTGTTTTTATACACTAGGGCACTGAATGAGCCAAAGAAATCCTCTATTGGGCGGCACTGGGGCAAGTTGGGTTGGGTTACGATCTTTCGGCACGAACGGTACCTTTTTCTCCTCAAGATACGCCAGCGTCTTCTTGGCATAATAGAAAGACGCCTTGTCCGGCCTTGTCCGGTACTTCCCATCCGCGTGATACTCGATCAGGAACGGCAGCAGGATTTTATCGAGGCACTCTTCTCGATAGATTTGTTGGTTGATTGCCAGACCGCTCGGCTTAAACCAAGGCTTTGAAATGCCCCGGTCGGAAATGGCGATGCACAACATAACCTTTTTTTCAAACTTGTGCTTGAACTTGTATTTCACTTCAGGCGGTGTGGATGACTTGTCGCTGGAGTAGTAATTATCATTTCCTGGAATATGCGTTTTGGACAGTGGAAAATAGCTTTCGTCGTCCAGAACGAAAGACGTCCCGCGGTATTTTTTGGTCATCCACCGATACTGTGTTTAACCGTCTCAATCTGCTCCTCCGTGTACTCCGGCGACCTCGTTTTCTTCCTGCAGACGATTCCTTCCATCTTGAGGGTCCGATGGATCAATACGTGGGAGCAGCCATATTTCCGACCGGCGTCACGCAGGCTGGTGGCGTCCTTGTTGTCAAACAGCTTCTTTAACGATGTCTTCCTCTGCTTCGTCATTATCGTCACCGGACGACCACTTCCGACCTTCCGCTCTACGTTCAGGGAACCCAGGATACGATATACCGTACTGACAGGTACATTTTCTTCCTTAAAATGTGCCACCGTGAACTTTTTTCCTTGCTGGAAATGCGTTTTGTAGAACCGTACAATGCGTTCGCGGAGCACGTGCTGTTTCGATGCCATCTTTGCTTTGACTAAATTCAAACTAGCAATACCAAACACGCCTACTGTTTCTAGGGAGCCCAAAGTGAAATTTTCTTGGAGAAAGAAAACTTTACGCTCTTTATTTGAGTTACTGAAAGGTATTGAAAAAATTCTCATTTTTTATTTAACACCCGTTATTCTATAATCTGTTTCTTTTTTATTTGTTTAGAATAGAAATTATGAAAGAAAACCATGATTGATAGCTTAGAGGTGAATGAACTGAAATGTTTAAAACCCTTATAATTCGTTTACGTTCGTTCGTTGATTGATAGCAATCGAAATGGGTGATGATTCCGCGCGTAGGATGTTCTCATCTTATCTTCTCGCGCTGGCAACATCTGTTTGTAAATATTATTCCTTCTCGTGATAGATGCGTTGTTAGCAGTTACGAAGTGACTTCTTCGCACTCGGCGGTGTTTTACAAGTTGGGTTTTAGCGACTTGTGGGATCCGTTCATGTACACGAGTCCTTGATTCCGAATAAGACCAGATTTACAATTATGCGCGTTCCGAATAAATGACCAGCTATTGGATATCTATATGGGCATTATTTCCCATTGGCCTTGATTTGAGCTTTCTGTCCGTGTCAATTGTTAATCACGGGCGATTTGGATCGCGTATCCAGACACTAATTGTGTTCGTGATGTTAGATATTGGATGTTATAATTCCTGGGGAAACACATTTTTCGATATTTTGCCAATATTTCATTATTTTTTACACAATCCAACTGTTATCTTAGAGTTTGGTATCGCTTTCTATAACGATTTTAACACGTTCGAAAGTTATATTGAAATTGTATGTAATCGTCACCTCATAACATAATTGTATTTCACAAAAAGCGATCCATCAGTATGCAATCTGTTACTATTTCTCCTTAAACCTTCAACTATTGCGAGGAAGGTTTATTTATTTAATGATTTTCGCCGTAACTTCAAGCCTGATGCAATATGTGACTGCTCACTAGGTTTCTCAGACATCGTTTGTCATCAACCTGAGCAACAACAAAAAAATTACATCGAAAGCATCGCAGAATTGAACTGCAATGTATGTGCACCAACGAGTGAGGCATTCTGCGCGGGCAAATTCCTCGCAATCGCTGACATCAGCGGACCGTGTTTTCCCTTGAAGCGACAATCATAACGATCGCGAGCACCCTCCCAGGAGGAAACGCGACAACATTCCATCTCCGGTTCGCTGGGAGCTGATGCCTATACCCAAGTGAGGGAGCGTTGAGAGTGTCAACATACATACATATGCCCTCACAACTGCTCTCGTTGTGTTCGGTGGTATTCAAATTTCTTTCCTTTTTTTTGCTGTTCCTTCCTCCGATCCCCCGATTCGAATAATCTTTTATGCATTATTCATATCGCCTCTTTGATCTGCTTTCGACGCGCTGTCGGTTTTGTCGGGCCTGGCGTGTCTAGCCGAACCCGTCGAAGCCGGAGTCGACAATTTCGTAACTTTGGCCCAGTTTTGACGCCTCCTCGTCCTACTGCGTAATCCCTACCACCGACCCAACACACCGATCGACCGACCGACCGACCAACCGCCTGACTGACTGACTGAATGACTGACGGCAAACGGCGAGATGGATGGTTTGTTGTTTGAATAATTCAAATCAGGTTCAGGCTCGCGCCTCGCACAGTTGTCACTCCACCGGGGCTTGGAGTTCGCTTGAGCCGGATAAAAATAGCAAAAAAGCAAATATTATTTTTGCTCTCATTCGACATGCATTCCTGAGCATATACATATCTTGGGACCGAATAATAATCATCAGTGGAAGCGAAGCAACGAAGCAGCACTCGAAACGCGAACAACAAAGGATCGGTTTATTGAGACTGGGCGGCGAAACAGAAAATTTGCTTTCCACGAGTGGCTGTCGAGGACTGTGTGTGTGTGTGTGTGTGTGTTTCGTTCGCTTGGGAAAAGCCAACAGATCTTACCCTCGCGGATGCTGCCTCGCATACGATTGAACTCATTTGCTGCTGCCATAGAGAAGAGACCGGGAAAAAGATGCACGCACATTAGATGGTAATTTCTGTCATTGATAAAATCACGATTTATGCCTATTTGTTGCTAAGAGTTCAATAAAAGAGCCTTGTTGAGAGTCGGCTGGGGTTGGGGTGCACTATTGGCACACAGCCGCGCATCGCATCGCGGAAATTGAAATCGATAATTCTAGATAATTTCATGTTAAATTGTTTTTCTTTTATCAATATTTCTTCGCTGTCTTCGCGCGCAGTTCCCGCGCGGTCTGTTTCCCAGTTTTCAGTGTCTATCGCTCGATCGTCGCTAAGTTTCAACGTGTGGTTGTTGTATGGGGATGGGATGGTATGGTCCCAGAGAAACCCGGGGGGAGATGACAAGCACAAAACAGGGAGAAAAATTACGACTTTTCATTTCAATCAGCATGAACACGCGCGCATTCAATTAGCTTTCCTCTCAGGGCTGGACGCGGAATTCAATCCATCGCAACCCATCGGGCTGGTTCTCCCGTGCGGTATGGATGGGCTAGGAATCCGTGGGCAGAGCAGAAATGAGGACACGGTTGGGAATTTATGCCGACATTCGTCGGGAGAATGATGCGCGCCCGGGATGGACTCGTGTGTTCGCTAAATTTGTGCTCGCAGCGAGGTTCGCTTGGCTGAAAGCAACATTGTTCATGTTGGTAGGGAGGGAGGACAAGTAAATATTTGGGTGCGCCACAAATAGATATATTGACCTCGATTCTATTTCCCGCGTTTCCAGATCACTGCAATTATGATAATTTCTCTTCCCACATCGGAGCCAGCGAAGAACTTTGTGTATGTGTGTGTTCACAAGATAGCGCTTTGCTCCGGTTCTGTCCCTCCTTTTATGGGTTTTCCTCTGTTCGACCAGAAAAGCCTACAACACCAAAACCGTTTATTCTCGATTTTCCCCTCTGAGGGGAGACTGCAGCAGCTGCAGCGACGAACTCGCACATTCCCATTCGATTCTGGCAAAGCTAAAGAAAATGTCCGGAATGACCCCCTCCCCCCACTCACTCAGTGGAGGCATTATTACCATTAGGTACACTTATCCAATTATGGGGTCAGACAGTCGTCGGCTAGTTGCGAACTCTCCAGCAGCTCCAATAGCAGGCGCGCAAGTGCAGAAGGAAAATAATCAATTTTCGGAGCGCGCGGCATAAATGGATAATGACCGTGGCCAAACGTGGCCTGACGCGCCGCCCGGGAGAGTATGTGGTAAAAATATATGCAAAAGTGTTGATTACGGGAGCGAACTTGCCTTGCCGCGCTCGAATGGTAATAAATATTGCATGACTCATTAGTTCTCAGCCGACGCCAACAGGTGAATTGCGATAGGTTTTTTTTTTGCTGTTGGTCTTCCTGCACGGCTTCTTCCAACCGATTATTTAAAGTCACACCTTGTGGCGAAAACTGTGGGAGTGAATGATTTATGAACTCCGTGTAGCCGAAACAAGGAACAGTTCATAACATTGTTATATTCAGCCGGATCCTTCCCTCCCGAAACAGAAATAACCTGATTGCCTGAACCACAAACCGATCGGCCTGAGGAGAATGTTGCCGCGATAAAAATGTTTTACAAGTAGATTGTCTCTTGCAGACACCCGAATCAAATATTGATTGAAAATAAGAATTATTTGTGCACTTGTTTTAATAGCATTTTGATGATAAAAATGATGATGAAATGAAAATGAAATGATAAACGCTGTAACGATGCGCCTAGCGGTATAAAGCTTCCTTTCTATTTTAATCAGAGATACAACTGTTCTTCTTAACACGTTGAGCCTCGATTTTTTCTTGCTGCGCTTTCAATTCAGTCCGTATCAAGAGCGTTTGCACAATACAGGGCGGACTCGATTATATAAAATTTCTTATTTCTTTTCATTGTATATAATCGAATCCTGCATATAATCGAGTCGAAAAAAATTTTTTTTATTGTTTTTTTGCTTCTATTTCTCGTGTTACGAATAAAAAACACTTTTCTCATATGAAAAAAATATTTTTTCCAGATTCTCTCAGGAGGTGATCGACGGTCATATTTGATGAAAAAAAATGCTCCTACGCATATGTTCGAATTTCAACAATGACAGAGTTATAGAACTTTTTTTTTGTTTCGAACTCTGTTGACTGAAACTGGCTATACATTAAAAAGTACGCTACGGAAGACGATTCTGTTGCTTTCATTTGAAAGATGAGAAAATTTAGCACAGGATATAGTAAGGGAACATCTAAATTAGTGGATTTTAATAACATTATAGAAGTGAAAAATTTAAAAGTTAATTTTTAATGTGTTATTATTAATTTTATCCTAAAAAATTATATTAAACTAGATTGTTTCTATAAATTAAATTAAAGCTCTCTAACCGCTCTACAATTTGTTCTTTAACACCCATCTTCTATGTTTCTTAATTTGGCTGTAATATCGCTATAAACAATTCCTGGTGAAAGTTCAAGCAAAATATTCAAAAATCACAATTTTTACCCCATTGTACATGTAATAGCCACGTTAATTTCACCTTAACGTTGAAAGGTTACATTTCTTCTTGAAATGAGTCATATTTGAAATATCATTTTTTTTTCCAAACTGTATATAATCGAGTCCAAAATTGTACATAATCGAATCACATATAATCGAGTCTGTATATAATCGAGTCTGTATATAATCGAGTCCGACCTGTCTCAGTGTCGGTCTCAGCTCCCAAAGATACTTATTGTATAAATAGAAAATAGTTAGAAATTCGTATATAAATTTCGTATTGGTATATATTCGTCCCATTTTGTAAAACATCTAAAAACAAACCGTATATATTTTTATTTTTTTATTTTGTAACTGTCAGTCCCAGTCAGTCAGCGCTTTCCTACCAAAAAGCTCAACGTCGGCCCCTAGGGACTGACGCGGAGCTCAACGTGTTATCGTACAACTCCCGAACTTATTCATTCAATTTCTGTTAACGAAACCATTATCATATATCGACAGAACTTCTCAGGTAAAGTTTTCCTATTCTATTTATATCTCTACCGCTACCTATCTCTTGATTTATGGAATTTACCATCTGTATAAAAAACTAACTGACCAGGCAAACTACGTCCGGCCCAGAATGGATTTTTTGTTGTCAATACCTTCAAATATTCACGTATTCTTATCAAGCGATCTTTCATGTGTCCAATCGCAGAACTGTTCATTGATTGATCTTCTTATTGACCCTTTACAATTTCCTTTGACTACAAGTTTTCTAGCACTTCTATCAAAACTCGTCATTATGATGTCAAATTATTTTCACACACTATTCTCGTTCAAGATTTTTCAATCACTTGCAAATAACATGTTTCTCCGTTACATGGAACACATGTTCGATGCAGAAAATATAATAAAATGAAGACATCTCAAATCGGACGATTCCTTCCTCTCAAGTTTCGCGCTTAACAACATACTTGCCGATCCGTTTTTGTTTATCTATATATATATATATATATATATATATATATATATATATATATATATATATATATATATATATATATATATATATATATATATATATATATATATATATATATATATATATATTTTAGGGTGCAATAAATGTTTCTATGGTGGTTTGACTCTCCACTCCCCTCTCTAACGAGGGCTGCTATTCGAATGAAACACAAACTTCTGCATAAGTCGAGAACTAATCAAGCACAATTTGGGATGTGCGGGTTTTTGGGTACGAGAAATGTTTCTATAATGGTATGACAACCCTCCCTCCTCTGGAATGGAGAGGGGTTCCCATAAAAATATTACACAAATATCTCAACCGAAAATTTTCAATTGTCATGTTTGGTTGGAATATGGTTGGTTGAAATTAGTGGAATATCTTTATGGGACCCCCACCCCCCCTCGTCCAGAGGAGTGAGGGGTGCAAATCATCATTGAAACATCCTTCACGTGCCAAATTTGGTTCCATTTGCTTGATTAGTTCTCGAGTTATTAGTTCTCGAGAAAAACAGAAAGACAGAAAGACAGAAAGACAGAAAGACAGAAAGACAGAAAGACAGAAAGACAGAAAGACAGAAAGACAGAAAGACAGAAAGACAGAAAGACAGAAAGACATAAATACAGAAAGACAGAAAGACATAAATACAGAAAGACAGAAAGACAGAAAGACAGAAAGACAGAAAGACAGAAAGACAGAAAGACAGAAAGACAGAAAGACAGAAAGACAGAAAGACAGAAAGACAGAAAGACAGAAAGACAGAGAGACAGAAAGACAGAAAGACAGAAAGACAGAAAGACAGAAAGACAGAAAGACAGAAAGACAGAAAGACAGAAAGACAGAAAGACAGAAAGACAGAAAGACAGAAAGACAGAAAGACAGAAAGACAGAAAGACAGAAAGACAGAGAGACAGAAAGACAGAAAGACAGAAAGACAGACAGACAAAACCTCAAAAAAACATCAGCTTTCAAGAAAAAATATAAAAAAATATGGTTCCCTTGGTCCCGAAACCATGTAAATTATGAGAAACAATCACAATTACGAAAACAAAATTCAATTTGTTTCCTAAGTGTAATATTTTTCTACACAAGAATAGATCATTTGCTTCTTTTTATATGTTGATCATCTGAATTGGTCCAGTAATTGAAAAGTTATAAATTTTTGTGGTGGAAAAAAAGGATAAAATTTTTTTTCCGACCATCGGTTAATTTTGAAAAATCCAAACTCAAGAAAACAAAATAACGCCTCTCTGATTTTTGGATATGTTATGTAAAAAAATTCAGCCTTCAAGAAAAAAATATAGCGCACTTGGTCCCGAGACCATGTAAACTATAAAAAACAAATACAATAAATAATTACGGATGCCACATCAATTTTTTCAGGAAGTGTACAGTTTTTTCAAAAAAAAAGAAAAATCATTGACTTCAATTTGATATATTGGTCGTCAAAATAGGCCCACTAGTTCAAAAGTTATGAATTTCTGAAAAAAGGAATTTTGGGGAAAAAGTGAAAAAAAATATTTTTCGAATCACCTTAATATAGAAATGGGCACCCTAATGAAAAAAAGAAAACTATGGATCTAATGTTCTGCGATAAGGAATAAAACTACCAATTTTAACGAAAATCTGAGAACTACTATGTCGGTTTGGTATGGAATGGCTGTATGAATAATAAAAGAAATTATGCAAAAAAAAGTTTTTCCTGGATTTTGCAAGTTTTTTTGGGCATGCCATCAAAACAGGCAAAGGTAAAAAATCTATTTTTTTCGAATTTTTACAGTATTATCCATCTTTTTTATATTTTCATCGTTTTCTAGTTTTTACGTCCCAAAATTATATTCTTTTCTCCCGTTATATGGTTCTGCCGTCTTTTTCTGCCTATTTTTTTTGTTTCTGTTTGGGTTTCGATCAATATCGAATGATACAGGATGTATACATCCAGTTTTTTTACGCGGGTGATACGTACCTCGTAAAAAAAACGCGTTGATTGGAAAATCAGCGTAAAAATACCGCGGTAATTGGAAAATACGCGTAAAAAACCGGGCAAAACAACCTAGGTCTCGAACAATCGGACTATTCCTGTATCAGATTTCACCCGTGCAATATTTCAAACAACTTCATATTGTTATACGAGTATAAAACGGCAACCGTTAGGGCTATACTCCTCTTTATGGCTTGGGTTTTTTCGTTAGGCTTTAGGCGTTAGGCTCTTATTCATTACATTGAATTCCCGCCATAGTATTATAATTTCCGGTAGTGGACGTTTCATGCAATTTTAAAACATTTGGCATCAATTTTTTTTTTCGAAAACCCCGATTTCCTTTTTCGATTTTCAAAAAACTCAAACTGTGACCGCTTTGCGCCACTCTCCCTTCCGATTGAGCTGATATTTGGTATATTGTGTTTTTTCGAGGTGATAAACATTTTGTATAGGATAACTTTTTGATATTTTAGGATTTTTAGGGATTTATTCCCATACGTTCATTGGTACCCTAATATATATATTTCAAGGGATAGCAGCGTTAAAAATAGCCTCTTTCCAGGTATACAATCATATAGTTTGCACTCTCTGAGATTTATTGATCAGGATCTGCTACATTAGTTGAACATGAATCATTCGCTTTGCGTAGTCCGTATGATCCTGCTGTTTCATGATGCATGGAGAGGTTCGATATGTATATGTTAGAGGCGAAGAAGAAAACAAACTTTCTGCACCGAAAACTTTCATGACGGTTTTGCTTGCGTGCTTGTGTATCATGAAGTGCGAACCGATGCAGAGTTGTCTCGTTCTCTTTTGTGTCGTGATTTGTAGCACGTAACAACAGAAGAATGCCGCTGGGGTAAATTATTTCTGTAAGATCATATTTGAACGAACGAAAGCGATTTTTTCAGTGAATGAATCAATTGACAAACACTGCGAATTTGCATTGGTAGTAATCGATTCGTTGCTGTTTGTTTGTATGCGTTATGCACTGTTACACTGTTCATCTGGATATGTTCGAAATATGCTGTTCGTATTCGTGTCACACATCACCAGCGTTACCAATGTTCCAGTTTAAACTGGATTCTTCCAGTTTTTTTCCTTGATCCTGTCAAACAGTTAAACCCTAAAATCTTCCAGTTTTCAAAATATTATCCAGTTTTATCCAGTTTTTTCATATGTGCGCTTCAGTTTTACTAATTTTATGTAAAAAAAATCGCAATGCATAAATATTCCTTGACCATTTTTTTACATTTTTCGTTCGATCGATTCAAGGTGTATTTACCTATGATCGACCTTTCTTTTCTTACACTCTCTCAGTGTTATTTTTCTCCTGCTTACACTTACGAATTCAATACGGTGTTATCCTACCCAATCCTACCCTAGCAGCAAGGGAAACTTGAGAAGGTTTCTCCTCTAAAACCAATATTTCCGGCGATATATTCCGTTATCAATCGCGCGTACGAACTTCAATTGCGACGGTGGAGAGTTATCTCTTTCTTTGGATCTTGGATAACAGCTATTACAACCGTCCTCCTTAGGGGCTTTGGACTCTTTGCTATGGTTCTCAATAGTTTCAAGCTCTTTTTACGGACATGTTACTATAGAGATTCAGCATTGGCAGGCGAAGTTTCTTCTATTCCACATTCTTAGTGAGTGTGAAAAAGAAAGCAACGAACATGGTCAAAATAAACACTACAGAAATGCCAAAATTCGAGTTAGAAGGAAGATAACAGCGGATTGAGGTTAGGTTTGATGGAGTGATCTACAAACAGGAAACGTGTGAAGCTCATACACCACAATTAATCAAGTTTTCAAGTTTAATCCGTATTTTCTAGAGGTTCTAGAAGAAAAGATCCTCAAATATTTTTTCACAGTAATTTTCGAGTGGTGAGAATCGTTAATTTGATCTGCTCGAATGGTTAAATAATGGTTTTTTTTATGAACTACATATAAATTCTTACCGAAGTTTCGAAGGAAATTCTATTTCTCAAGCATTGGAATAGGTAAAAAAAATCTTCTGGATAAATCAAAGTCTAACTTCTTAAAATAAAAAGATTTTACAGAATCCAGTTTTCTTGTAGTTTTTTCAAGAGAAATCTTCCAGTTTTTTGAAAAATATTACTAAACTTTTTGAAAAATATGACTATAATTTTTGAAAATCAGGAAAAATGAAAATAAAAATCAGAATAAATCAGGATAGCTCATTTTGCTATGTCCGGAAAGTTTGTGCCGATTTTTAGGAGAACAATGGCATCATTTTTATAGACAGACATACATTTATTCAATTCTATGTGCACAGTTTTGTTCCACAATCTTTCGCCAAGTTTCATACAGCTTTAAAATATTATCCTACCAGATCATGTTCACTTTCTCGTCGAAAACTGCTCAAGGTATTTTTTATGCCGTCCAAAGAATCGAAGTTCTGTCCCTTGAATGAATTTTGTAGAAACATGAACCTGTGATAATCTGAGGGTGTAATAACCGGTTGGTTTGAGAGCTGGTGATATAGGATTTCCTACCGTGACTCCAAAATAATTTATTGTGTAATTTATCGACACATGCAGTTTGGCGTTGGCCTGATGGAAAGGCGACGATTTGCTTTAAAACGGCATTTTCGTTACGATTATAAATCGAGCCGCAGATTAAAATACAATCCTTTGAAGGTATTTAATTCAAATTGTGTGAAACCCACGTATGGTCTCGAAATACGTAACCAAGCTTCAGCAGATTCTCATCAAGAATGGATTTAGATATCTGTATTAAATTTGCTAATTCATTTGGCGTATACTGAGGATTACTCTTGATCAACGTCTCGATTCATTCATCATCAATGGCGGTACGAATTTGCTGCGAAAACATAAGGGAACCTTTATCTTTTTTTTCAGTTCTACATTCTCTTTTTGAGTTTATAGCTCAGCAAACTTTCACTTGTCCTTATTTGGATATTTCCTTGAAACAAGAGAGAAAAAAGATCTCGCAAAATTATCCTCAATGTTCATTCATTCAATTGGCGTTGACGGTTTCATTTTCTGTCATTGTGAATCGAAAACCAAAATGGATTTTCAGATGGAATAAACGCACTACGTGTTTTAAGCATTCAGATAAATATTATTACGTAATCTATCTATCTATCTATATATATATATATATATATATATATATATATATATATATATATATAAATGGAGTGATGTCTGTCTGTCTGTCTGATTCTTATAGACTTGGAAACTACTGAACCGATCGACATGAAAATTGGTATGTAGGGGTTTTTGGGGCCGGGGAAGGTTTTCCTGATATTTTGAGACCCCTCCCCCCTCTCTAAGGGGGGCTGCCATACAAATGAAACACAAATTTCTGCATTACTCGGAAATTAATCAAGCAAACGAAACCAAAGTTGGCATGTGAAAGTTTTAGGGTGCAATAAATGTTTCTATGATGGTTAGACAGTCCTTCCCCCACTCAAAGGGGGGGCTGCCATACAAATGAAACACAAATTTCTGCATTACTCGAGAATTAATCAAGTAAATGGGCGGGACGAAGTTTGCCGGGTTAGCTAGTAATAAATAAAAAACGAGAGAGAGAGCAATCGCTGTACAATAGAGAACCGGAGAGCTTTTTATCTAGGCTATTCTAACAGTTCTCATTTCCAACCAGTAAAACTTTGACAGGATTCCCGGTATACATAATATGGATCCTTTTTATTGTGATAAAATAAAAAACTAAAAAATTAGGAAAAATCAGGATCATTTCAGAATAATCAGGAAAAATCGAGGGGTTTGTCAGGATGTCAGGATATGAGCCAAAAAGTCTGGGAAATCCTGAAAAATCAAGAAGGTTTCCATCTCTGCTTGCACAGGGAAGGGAGTGGTTAGAAAGGAGTAAGGATAGGGATGGGCATGGGAAACTGGAAATTTGGAACACTTGCGAAACATTCGCGGTTTGGTCGTGTTGAATTTTCGTGTATTTGAACATTGTTTCCGGATTAAAAATAGTGGAAAAATGCAGCGCATTTTTTCAAAAAGTATTTTTTAGCAATCACTTTCCTAAAACTCTTCCATAGATCACTTTTTTGTAGGACTTAACATGTTCGAGCAAAAAGAACAATTATAAAAAAAATAGTCAAAAATATTTGGCCCTTTTCATATGTTAGTCAAGATAAATTTTTGAAAAACTAAGTATGCAACGTTGCTTAATTAGGTGAGGTCTTCACGCTCAGGTAGTTCCATTTAATTTTGAGAGGGTCATACCAACATCTAGTCGAGTAGGTACGAAATTCGTCTATAAAGTCATAATTTATCGGAACTGAAAAATAGCAAATTAGGCTTTTATAGAAAACTTCCAGTTTCAAAATTTATTACGGATCGTTGAATTAATAGTGGACTTGCGAGAAGGAAGAAAGAATTTCGCCTGCTCACTGTGTTACGACCCTTCCTTTCTTTCCCATTTGCATACAGGCTGAAAAAACAATTAACATCTCTCCTTAATCACTACACCATGTCACAAGCGCTAACAAGCTTACGACCGCAACGATAATTTTTTCACTAATGACGAGCAAAAAATTCTCCCCTCCTGACAACAGCAACCATTCGGCGCACTACCCAAATCAATTCCAGTCAATTTCCAACGGGTCAACTCGTCAATCAATCGGCCATCCGACCAGCCAGATTGCCGCCATCCACCAGATACGACCGCGCGGTAAAGCGATGCATTAGCATATAAATTAGAAATAATCGATTTGTCGTCTCGCCTCCGTTCGCCTTTCACTCCCCCCCCCCCACCAATCGAAAGAACCGCGGTGAAGCATATTATCCATCGCCACAGCATCGTTCGACGTTTCGACCACATGTCACCAAGTGTCTAACGACTGTTTTATCTAATCAGCTCCATAAAGGTGCACGAAAAAAAAAACCAGAGAATGAGTCGCGCAGGTGGAGGCACCCGAAGAAATTGGCCATTACTGCGCCGCTGCACACCTACTGCAGCACAGGACAGACAGGTGGTTTGCAGTGGTTTTACACTATGGAAAATCAGCTCTTTTTTTCAGCCGAAAAGAGTCCGAGAGAAGGACGAAAGGTGGGCATACGAGAGATGGTTAGAGAGAGCACGCGAATCGTTGCTCCCCGTTTGTTGTTGTTGTCGCCATTGCATAATGTCATCGTTTGCGATTTATTACAAAATCACGCAGCGCTGTTAATAAAATCACGAACACCTCAATCTCTCACTCATTCACTTGCCCCGTTTGGATCGATCACTCATTTTGCGCATTTTCGCGCGCGCCTCCAACGGACAGAAAGTCCACCATGTATTGTGCCCCATGGGACAGATCGCGAAGGGGAGCTGGTGGCGGTGGTGGTCATGGTGGCAGGTGGAGAGTATCTCAACGCCCACTTTTCACAGGCGCATAACACCGAACATAGTGTCAACGAGCGCCGTAAGCTCGAGCTGTGTGCTGTTGCGGTTTTTTTTTTCTGTTTTGTTGTTTTTGAGGGATATTTTTGGGCGGTCCCTCGGCGAAGACACGACCGGTGGTGGGGGACATTTCGAAGAGCGTTGGACACTTGAATTTCGCTTCTCACCTATGTCCTACTTCTCACCATTGAATCACGATTTATAGACACCGGGTTTTGGATTGTGCGTTGGGAAAGTTCCCAAAAAAAAGAAGAATACTGCTGCTTTAAAATAGAGCGCAGAATCGGGAACAGTCGACGGAAGCCACACAGAAGCTCACATTTGTCGAGCTCATTTTCGGGCCATAGATTGTGGATTTTATGGGACGGTGAGCCCAATAATCATTACCATAACCAAAGCACAATGGGAGAAAAATCATCAACGGAGATAAGACCGACGAAGAAATGGTTATTAGATGCCACATTTTTCGGGCTCACCATCGGGTTCCCGTGCGTACACAAAGTGCGCATTCACTGTGTGGACCCTGGAGCACTTGACTTGAAACCATTGGGAAACCGCGGAGTGGGTGCACTAAATCGACCAACTTTCAATAGACAGTTAACCTTTTCAGCCCATTCCGATCGGTGTGGCGGCTCGAGAGCGCGGCAAATGCCTTCCGGCGAAAATATGAATCGATATTGAAATAGACTCCCCCCCTCCGCCTTCCTTCTCTCGCTCTCGACAGTGGCCAAGTTAAAGGTCATCCGGGCTGTTCGGGTTAGTTTAAAGTTGTTATTGATCTTTTCACTCGGCGGTTTCGGGGACTTGGTCTGGTTTTCTTTCAACATGGTGGCCGTTTAGCAATAGCCAGCCGCGGAGTGTCGATGCGTTGAAATAACACTTGTATCGCTTTGTTGAGCTTTGTTTCGGATACTCTTCCCCTCTCTCTGCTCTTGTTCTTCCTAGCTATTTTTGAACAGACTGAAGCGTGAAGAAACGCGAAAAGAAATACATATTCAAATGGGCTTCGAACAGGTTTTTGACCGGCCACAAAAGGTATGCAACAAACACACCACACAGGGAGAGAGAGAGAGGGGGAAAATAAAACAGCCCGGCTGAAATTATACAAGCGAGGATTATGTTTACGATGTGTAACCAGCGGTTCAATACGTTGCAATTAAGGCGTTAACCGTGCAAACCTTTTCGAATTATTATTTCCAAACGGCGTCGCGTTATCATCATTGATAGGAGAGCGACCGAAAGGCCGGGGTTCGCCGCCGGGAGGGTATGCATTGACGGCTTTGCCAGGGGTTTCGCAAATTGAATGCTGCCGCTGAAATAGGAATTATTATCACGGCAGGGTCGATACTGGCAGCGAAGTTACTTACAAGGGCGACCAATAATTAAATGACAGTAGCTTTCAGAAGCAGTATTTCTCAGAAAACAGTTATTACATTATTTTACTGCTGCGTCGGTCCATTTGAAATTGTGAACGTTTGTATTTATGTTTTCGCGAACCATTCCCGAAATCTCACAAGAGCTGCAGGCGTTTGAATATTTATTGATTTTACATCAGTTATTTCCGCACAAGATGAGATAGCATATCAAGACAGAATGTTGTGTTGGCAATAAAGTATTAAACTGTCCGAGGAAAAGTATGCTGTAATTTTCTCTCTAATTGTTTACAAGCTAAAAGATATGCATTATCAGTGTAAGTCGGGATAGTTTGCTTCGGCGAAAAATCACAGAATTAGATCGGAAATCTATTCAGAAGCTACTATTGAGCAATTCCAAATGAAATCGCCAAATGACAAAACATGAGTATTTTTGATTTGAATGAAAGTTTGCATTCCGTTTGGGTTGTAGGGAATATGAATTTTTCACAGCAAATGGTAATTTTTGACTCAAGTATAACTTTTCAATAGGGCGTATCTATTTTAGTAAGAGAAATCTTTGGTAATTTATATCTCAAAAACTATGAGTCGTACCGAAATAGTGTTTTAGAAAGAGTTATAGACTATTGATGTTTGAACGTGAAAAAATATACACTGAGAAAAGAAATTAGTACTCTTTTTTTTTATTCACAAAAAAACTTCAATTTGCAATCGCTAAAATATATATATTTATTTTTTTTATTTTTTCATATAAAATAGAAATCATGTAGAAAATTTAAGAAAATGGGTACAGGATTGTAAAACTATTTTTGACGAACTTTGTGGAACATCGATTTTTCACGAATTTTCGAAACTTCGAATTTTTGTATGCCAGCAATCCTTTTTAGCCACAAATTATGAATTCTGATGTGATTCAAAACAAAAAAGCTCTTCATCAATTTCCTTCAAATACAGGCTTTCTCGAGATTTAAAAAAATATATATTTCTGATTTATTATGTTTTTTATAGTAAATAAGCTCTATTAATATGTTTGTCGTGTTTTACCGCCATGTTCGTAAAATTTTATGAATTTGGAACATTTGAAGACAAAACGTAGCGATAATGTTTTTCAACGTAACTCCTAAACCTATAGTTTTACCATAATGATGGATTTGGGAAAGTTGTTGAAAATTATAAGCAAATTCATAAAATTTTACGAACATAGCGGTATAACACGACAAACACATTAAAAAAGCCTATTTACTATATTAAAGACAATAAATTACAATTTTTTTAAATATTTCGAGAATGGCTGCATTTAGAAGGAGATTGATAGAGAGCTTTTTTATTTTGAATCACATCAGGATTCATAATTTGTGGCTAAAAATGATTGTTAACATACAAAAATTCGAAGTTTCGGAAATTCATAAAAAATTGATGTTCCACAAGGTTCGTCAAAAATAGTTTCACCATCTTGTACCCATTTTTCAAATTTTCTACATGACTTCTATTTTATATGAAATTTTTTTAAAAAAATACATATTTTAGATATTGCAAATTGAAGCTTAATATTGCAATAATTGAAGTAAATAAAAATAAGTACTGATTTTTTTCTCGGTGTATATTTCTTCTTTTTTTTCTCTTTCTAAGACTTTATTTTGGTAGGACTCATAGTTTTTGAGATATAAATTATCAAAGATTTCTCTTACTAAAATCGATACGCCCTTTTCGAAAGTTACGCTTGATTCAAAAATTACCTAATGCTGTGGAAAACATAATATTTTTTGCTATTTCAAAGGCTGAACTACGCTCCAAATGTATATTTTAAAACGAAACCTTTGAACATTTTAGTGTATTATGGTTTTCGAAGTGTGGAGACTTTTATAAAACATAAAACATCAAAAATTCGGAGACATTTTTTTGACGTAGATCTACGTCTTTCATAAAGGGTGCCAAATCAGAGAACAGGTCACGTTTTTATGAAATAAAGTTAACGTTAATAACTGTTTTTGCCGCGAACGGATTTTGACCATTTACATACCAAACGAATCGGAAATTCTCTAAGATTTGTTTGATAAGCTACACATTACAATCCCATTATCTGTATAAGGTTTAAATTGCTTTCCCACTTCCTCATACATTTGTTATGTCCATTTGTGTGCTTTCCCGAACAGAGCTGTCAATAACGAGCAACTAGTGTAATGGTAACGAATCTCTGCTGAGGCAAATATTCGGCCTTTTTCCAAGCAGTTAACATTGTTTGTTTTCTGTCATCAATGCATTGAACTGACGCTATTGTGGAGCAGGTGTTAAGGTTGTGCACCAAAAAAATATTTGTGGAATACCAAGTTATACAATAAGTTATATTAGGTAATTAATTTATTTGGGTGCCAGTCGCAAGACTGCTTTCAACTAGGATTTCATTTGCGCTAATCTTGATCATAATTAGGCAGTGCTACACTTTTCGAGGTTGTCACGAGGTTAGTCACCAAAAAAGTAAATGTCGTTCTAAAATTTTGTATGTGATTTGGTTTCGCGTACCAATAGCAAAACTTTCTCCACTAAGGATGACAGCTGCGCTTATCTCGAGCATGTATTGTTCTGCGAGCACAAGAATGAATCATCAAACAATTGTCGTCAAATGATTCTACAATAAAAAAATCATTTCAGGGCGACCAAACCGGTAGAATGGTTATTTCAAATTTTTTGTAGTATTATCAAACAATATCCGCAGTTATAAACAAGCGACTTGAATTAAACTACAGTGTAGTTCTACGTCAACAATGCGGTCGTGTCTTGAACACAACCTCCTATAATTTTTTATTTCACAGAAATCAACTTTCGAACTGCAAACGAACGAAAAGTATTCAAGTGAAATGAAAGAAATATAAAAACGTTATGAGCTTATTCCCCAACCCAAATTCCTCAAATTGATCAGATTTTTCTCTAACCTCGTATATTTATTGTTTTTTGTGTTCTATATTTTACGAGGTTTCGTTTTATTGAATGAAAAACTCGGAAATAAAGGAAATACAGACCACCCTAATTAAAGATGGTGCACCGAAAAACGAAATGAAAATAAACCTTTCTAATTGTTTTTTGTTCAAAAGTTATAAATATACGAGGTTTGAGCTAAATTATACAATTTTTTGTAGACTCTTCTTCTTGTAATTTTAGTGTGAGCAATGAAACAAACAATTGATTTATATTCATTGTGTCAAATTCAATATCAATTCAGTTATCCATTTTTAGTTTATTTCATTCCAGATGATGATGGACTCACTTTCTACAACCTCCGGTATTTCAACTGAATTATCTACCTTATAAACTTTTTTTTCGCATATAAGTTGGCGCAGTTGGGATAAAAAAATAAACATTTCTCGTTAGATATGCATTGATAAGATCCTAATTGTATCGAACTTGAGGCCCTCTTTGAAGAAGTATATTCAGCTGTGTACATCTATCCATAATCAGGTTCTAAATTGCCATAGCAATTTCTAGGTATTTTTAGAAAACAGCTTATACCGATATAGCTTTGTCTTTACAGAAAAGGGTTGTTATTTTTAGCTTCCACATCAACTCGGCAGAAATACATTGAAGCAATGAAAAATCATTACGGGTAATATTAAATGAAAAAATGAAAAAAAAACATTGAAAAAAAAGGATACGTTCAAACTTAAACCATCTATATCCATTCGTTATCAAAAAAATGTTGATCCGATTTTTTTTAAATTCCTAAATTATGATTGTCTCATACACTAATACTATTTTGACGATATTTGTTCAATTTTTAAAATTTTAATTTATGAATTGTTTTCATTTACCAATAGATAAAACGCGAACATTTAGAATAAGTTGTGTTTAGGTTTTTAGAGTCGAGACCTGTTCAAAAAAGCTGTTTATATTATTTTCGGAGAACTTTTTCTGGTGGTTCTAGACTTTTTTTTTGTAATATATCGAAAATTTAGAAAGGGAGAATTCCATGTCAACTCGTCTTAGGACCAACTCAGATCGTAGTGACATGTTGTGGGTGTAAGGACATTGGTCATTCAAGCAACATTGTAGGTATGACAACTTGAATTGTTTCCTACATTTGATTCTCAGAAAAATATTTTGCAGGTCTTATTTTTTTTAATTTTTTATTAACTTTTTCGAGAAAAAAACTCTAAGTTTCAAAAAATGTCTAACTCGACTAACAAAATGGCCTAGCCGATGGCAAATATTGTATAGGATATTAAATAGGAAAATTTGGCGGTTTATTCGAACCCCTAAATAGGATCAACATAGGATCTATAGTGAGAAACGTACTTTTTCGTTTATTTCACGCCATCCTTAAAAGCTTCGAGATAAAAATTTGAAAAAAAATATTGAATGTGCATCTTACTACGGTGTATCAAGAAAAATGACCAAAAAAAAAAATTCATCAAAAATTTTAGTGCTAAAAAATATTGAAATTTTGAAAAAAAAAAATCTTTGGGATTTAGTGATTCAGTACTACTCTAATTCATATTTAAATGTGTTTCTAAGGCTTTTATGAGGCTTTTATGTGTGACTTTTTTCAATTTTTTTTAGTGTTGCACGATAATTTTTTTTTTATATTTCCAAAGAGTCTGGCTGGGTAAGGGAGTAAATAGTTCAGCTGTATGGCAAATATCGTATATTAAATAATAAATTTTGGCGGTTTATTTGAACCCCTATGTGGTTCAACATAGGATCTATAGTGAAAAACGTACTTTTTTGTTTATTTCACGCCATCCTCAAAAGCTTTATATATATTTTCTGGCATTTCGAAATTTTGAAAAATATATAACTTTGAGACCCACTTATGCTCTAATTTTTATTTAAATGCGTTCGTATGTGTCTTTTTTTCCACATGTGACGTATTTTTTCCTAGATTTTTAAGAGCATTGCGAGACACAAAAGTAAATTTCTTCATTGTCTGCATTATTATTTTTATTTTCTTGAAATCGATTATTTTATTGCATTCGTGGTTTTCAATAATAAAAAAAAAACAATTCGGATTGTTTTAAGTGTTCTTCTCATTAATCCGAATGATCTTTCCACGAGGACTTTATTTTTTGTCTCACAGAGCTCTATCGTACTGCTGACTCATATGAATTTGGTAAACCATCTAAATCCAATGTAAACATAATCTCATATATTTTAAGATTCAAAAAAAATTGTACAGCGCAATGCTCCAAATATACCGACAAAATTTAGACGAAAAACAAAATTTAAAAAATATTAGAGCAGTAATGGGTGTCTAAATTCAAAATAAATTAAAAATGCCCAAAGGCCAAAAAACAATTTTTTTTTCGCACAATCCTCCTAAAAATTCAAGGAAAAATTACGCTAAATGTGGAAAAGCAACACATACGAACGCATTTAAATAAAAATTAGAGTAAAATTGGGTCTCAGAGTAATATTTTTTTTTCAAAACTTCGAAATGCCTGAAAATATTTTTTTTTGTACCGCGAAAAACGCTTTAAAAATTCTGAAAAAAATCACATATACCATAGTACTGAATCACAAAATAAAAAAAAAATAATTTAAAATGAAAATAAAAATTAATTTAAATTTTTTTTCAGTGTTTGATTTTCTGATGAAAATGTTTGAAAATTTTGATCCGTACACCTTAGTAAGATGTACTTTCATTATTTTTGGTGTACCATATAAGAAATAAAATATATGGTACTATTGCCAAAATGTTTTATTTAGTACCCTATACAATATTAATCATACAGCTGGTGATTTGGTTTGGGGGACTTTTTACTCCCTCACCCGGCCAGGCCCTTTTGGATAAAAAATGAAATGTAGGCAATTGTTCAAACTTTCATATAAAAATACAAAAAAAAATTAAATTTCACTAAAAAAGTAAAAATAACTGAAGTTCATTTTTCTCTAAAACATACTTTTTTTTCTCATATTCTGAAAAAAATATATGATAATATATGAATATGTAATTGTATGGGCTAATTACTAACAAGTCATCCATACATCGCAAGAAAGGCATTGCTACAGGGAAACAGTTTTTGTTACAAGAACATTTTCGTGTTTTCTTTGAAAAACTACTGTCAATGTTTAACTCATAACATTTTTGTGTGAAAACTATCGCGATTGACATGTTCTGCACTTTTTTTTTCTATTTAGAAACTGTGTGATACACAATGAAAGAACGACCAATTTAACGATGTGTTCTCTCAAACATATGACACGTAGGGTGAACGCTTAGTTGTGACGTCATGACAGCGGCGTGAAAGACATCGACACCGCATAAACCTTTGCTTAGTAATCATTGGCCCTTCACTTTCATCATCAACGAGCACGAGGTAAGACGTTTCTCCGTTAGAATAGATACGCTGGGTGATTCCCAAAGAAAGATATATTTATGAAACAAACATTGGCGATCCTGCCAGGAGTTGCTTAATAAAGCAACATTTAAAATCCTGGAACCTGATAATTTATTGTCAAGGTTTCAATAAATAAAAAAAATGTGAAAAGGGAATCACCCAGCTATTCGAAGAATTTAGTTTATGTCAATTCCTTTCAACGTAAAACTAAAAGTGTTGAAGCGGAACGGGATGTCCGCGATCAAACAGACAGGTTTCAGCGGAACGGGATGTCCGCAGTGATTTGGCCGAATGGAGTGTGTAGAGTAGTGGCGGAACGGGATGTCCGTAGTGAAGGCGGAACGGGATGTCCGCAGTGATGTGACGGAACGGGATGTCCGCAGATTTGCATTGTGATGAAAATTCAAAAGGAGTGTCCTCAGTATTTTGGCGGAACGGGATGTTCGCAAATTGCTCGTAGTGCAAAAAACTCTGTGTTTGAGCGGAACGGGATGTCCGCAGAGTAAAATGCCCAAAATTCAAACAGACTCAAATGTCGTTGCGACTATCCTTCTAGCGTTACAGAACGCCCATATTGGATCAATGTTCCGCAGTGTCTAAGAATACTTAGTCTAGATCTAACAGATTCATTTAGTCAAGAACTACCACATGATAAACTGTGCCAGTACAATTCCTTGCGACATGCTCCCGTATGTTAGTGGCAGTTATATTGCCTTTTCTTTGTGCGGTGTTCATCCCTAAATGTGAGACGATCAACGGAGAAGATATTGTATATTTGCCTTTACTTGAAATGTGCAAGATAACACTGAAACCATGTCGATTGTTGAATAACACGAGTTATTAAACCGAGTATCTAAAAAATATAACGAAACGTTGCATCCCTCCAAGTGTAAAAAAGTTTGGGAAGTGATGAAATTCAACGCAACATGATCTGTGGATTGCATTGCAAGGATCCACTGTACACCGATTACGAGCATCGTCAGATTCATTAACTCGTCGCCTGGGGAAAAGCAATTCAATATGTTCACCATTGCTATTTTTCGTCGTTGATTGGCACAATGCGAACAAATATTCTGCGTTAACGATCTTTGGCTAGCACAGTTCACGCAACATTTTTCATCGTTGCAATGATTTGGTTCGCCACCTGCACCTACGTGTGGCACATGAACTTCAAGGCGACCAAAAAATCCATTATCGAATCACTAAGGAATAATCGTATATCCTTTCAATTGTGTGGTTCTTGCCTCTGGTTCTGAGTGAAGGAAATCACGTAGTTGAGACTTGTTTCGTGGATTATGCAAATCGTCCCATAAGAGGGTTTCTTCCAGATCCTTAGAGATCTTTAGATAAACATGCAATATTATTGGCGAATACTTTTTGTGTACGAGTATTGTTGACGATAATTAAGTTGAAAATTTCCTGCGAAAATCTTTCGGATGGGAATCTGTTCCATGTTTACATTCTTGTTCCTCGAGGCAACAATTTTCTGGTTTTTCGGGAAGGGGAATCGACAGCAGTATTTTTCGATATTGCTCCCAATGCAAGTACAACATTGCAAAGGTGGGTACCCGATGCAACATCAGTGTGTGGAAAATCAAGTTAGCATGAATAGAGGATTGTTTGGTCGCACGTTGAAGGTTATTTTCTGAAATATTGCGTATTTATCAATCAAGTTAGTTGTACAAACGAAAAGATTACTATTATCAGCGTGTACAATTCTGCGCTTTTTTTTGAGAAGAGGGAAGATGTGTGATACACAATGAAAGAACGACCAATTTAACGATGTGTTCTCTCAAACATATGACACGTAGGGTGAACGCTTAGTTGTGACGTCATGACAGCGGCGTGAAAGACATCGACACCGCATAAACCTTTGCTTAGTAATCATTGGCCCTGGACTTCACTTTCATCATCAACGAGCACGAGGTAAGACGTTTCTCCGTTAGAATAGATACGCTGGGTGATTCCCAAAGAAATATATATTTATGAAACACACAGAAACATGTTGAGAACCTGTCGAACGCGAGAATTTATACGCACAAATGATACTTGTAAAAGTTTTCTTTTTCATGCTATACATTCCAGAAACTATAAAAGAAAGAAAGTTGACGTTTTCGACAAAACTTCATATTTTTTAAATAATCAAAATTTTGCCGAACACACTAAATCGCTATCTTGTTTTTAAACAAAATTAGGTTTTGTGTAATTCGTTCAATGGGAAACATTAACGAAATATTTGTTAGACAAATGTTTTTCTTGTAAAAGTGCCCATGTTCCGATGCAAGGATGACTTGTTGGTAATTGTATGGGCTATTCATATATTTTTCTAAATAAAATAAATATATTTTTGAAAAAATGTCTTATAGTTTTTTAATTAATTTTTTCTCAGTGTGATTTAAAAAAAAATCTTGGTATTTTTCATGAAAGCTAAAATAATTTACTACATTTCATTCTTTGATCTAAATTTTGTAGTTCTTATAGTTGCTGAGTTTGAAATCTTTGTGAAAATTAAGAAAAAAATCCTAGGCCATTTTCAAGAAGTAGTCTAATTCTTATATGGGAATTTGAAGTATGCAAAGTTGCTTAACTGACCCGCAAGGTTTCACTGCAATCTGAGATGGGGCTGCCAACTCCTGAGACAAGTTGGCATGAAATTCGTCTATAACCTTAAACGCAATCCGAGAATGAGTGACATACGGCGCTCTTCCCACGGACGTTCTGTGTAGGCTCTATTTGAACGCTTCAAACCTATCAAAATATATTTTGGGCTGGCTTCTGATTCGGATTAACAATACGATACAAAAAAAAAAAAATAATCACATAGTGTTAACAAACTCTATGACTTGTCTGCATCTAGCGTTTTTTTTTAAATTTCATTCATTTCAATTTCATTGGTTGATGGTGGACAAAGAGTCAAGCAGAAAAGCAGGAAATTATATCCACGTATTCAACACTGCTTCCAATTGTAAGATAGATTCTGAAATTTCGAACTTCGAAAGCAATTTCTAATCAAAAGGAATCGGAATATAAATAAAACACAATTTTTGAGTAACCATTGAGCAACCTCGGCAGCTTTGAGAAATATGTCAGGGAAAGAGATTCAATCAATGCGATTATGATTTCGGTTGAGGCCTAACAGCGAACCGAACTAATTGAATCAGCTGATTAGGGTGTCTCCCAAAAGGAGCGATGGGATTTGAAATTGAATCAGGACAGCCATCGCGACTCCCCATTTTCGATCACTAGGTGCAACTTTTCCACTGGAATGACAGCACGGATATCATCGTCCTCAAGGTCATCAAGAATTGCTTGTTTGTTGGAATAAGCCTTAGACACAACATAATAATCCTGTGGTGTTGAGTCACTTGATCTCGGTTTCATATCGGTGATCAGTTGTGAGGTCCAGGAATGCTATCGAAACAGCGAACGGTTCGGGAAACAAATCCATCGTAACTGTAGCCATGTGACATTTTGTACCATTAAATTTCATCAGAATAAATTTCAACCACCAAGACCTGTATTCCAGAGCATTGTTGATTATTAGGATCTATTATTCGTACTCAAAGCACTTCTAAACAATAAATCAGTAGATTCGTGAAAAGTCTATCCAATTACACAACAAAAAACTTGGCATGACTATTATGAACAGTAGAGGACTACGTATGTTTGGCAAGAATGACTAAATCATTGACGGATGAAATCCAATGTAACGTCCCAGGACCAAACAACTGTTTCAAACAACTTTTCAAGGAAGCCCCAAGAAGACAAGAGTCTGAAACTGAAAAGCAGCATATTATATGGAAGCGACAGGCAGTCTGTGCCACCGTTGCGATATTATTATGTTTCCTCCATCGCCAAAACCCAATTTTTTTTTCCTGCACGCGACATTTTCCACACCACCCGCTGCGAGTAGCCAATCATCGCTGTGGTAGCACCTGGCAATTCCTTAAATCGACTCATCCCCGATAAGGTAATCCTGGTGGGCTGCTGCCGTTGCCCATTGGTTAGGTTATGCTTATTGGAAACTAGGAATGGTCAGTACCCACCTCCAGTAGCAGCAGCAGCAGCAACAGCAACATTAACAGTAGTTGTTACTGCCGGCCATGATCTGCTGCGCACTGCAGAGCGAAAATTCCAATCCGGAGCCCCAGCGGTTGGCCACCGCCACTGACTGACTAATGGGGAAGCCAAATGGCGTGCGCAAACGCGCTTCGATTGGGTCTACAACTTAATTAAGTTGTACCGCAAAGATTAGCGCTGGCCTCGCCATCTGCGGACGAATATTACAAACGCACGGCACTCTGAACAGAACCAGTCGAGGTGTTCTTTTAGTTTTTTTTGTTTGTTTGTTGCTACCAGTGTTTGCCACTCGCGAGAGGTGTTACCACGGCAACTTTGTCGTTCTGAAACATGCGTGTCTAAATGCGGATATTTGAGCTGCATTCTCGAATGCGGTGTTCGAGTGTTTCGACGACGCATATCACTCGTATCAACCAAACAATCATTCCCCATTCACCACTTTTTGTTTGGAATCACAGACCGCAGATCTCTCGATCATAATCCAATTAATTGAGGGAATAGTGAAATTCACGCTCATTTGCGTTTTCATCTAAATGGAAAAATACTCTTATCCGACCATAAAACCTCTTTTTACAGTCTGAAAAAAAAGCGACCCGATACAAAGTAATAGGCCTCATAAAACAGAATAAATTACCACCTTCCCGAGGCCGAAAAAGGCTTTCGATATTTTATATTTATATTCAAAGAACAACCCAACAACCAAATCAAAACGCTCCACGACTGCGCAAAACCGGGGCTAGTTTGAGTTATGATAGGCCACAGCAATCGACCAGTCAGTGCGAAGATTTATGCGCTTCTATCGGGGTTTTATTGTTTATTGAAATTCGCTTCGCAGTTTCGTGCATACATCCATATGGGACGCTCCGCCCCTCTGTCCCACCGGGGTGATTATTTAATTATCTACATTTCACTCTAGCGCTATGCACTGATTGGATTCGCTCCGCATCGAAAGTGTTTGCAGTCAGCTTTGAACACCGAACGGTGATCGTTATCAATTCCATACCGAATGGACGATGGGTTGCATCAATCCTGCTGCTTATTACTTATTACTTATTACTTATTACTGGGAGTTCTTACGGGTCCGAAGTGAGCGAGCGACTCGACTTGACTCGAGAAGATGGCATTGCTGATCACACCGCTGGCCACACGATTGTCACTAATTAGCGAGGATTGTGGTCGATTGGCGGTCGACAGAACGAGACTATTCTCGACTCGTTGTGAGGGTGCATTATGTCTCGCGAGATGTGAAATGCAGAGCGAGTTGGAATTCGAATCCCAATTGGGTTTCTGAGGAATTGGTCAGCTACTGCTAGGCTTTTGCGCGCCGAGTCGTGAGTGAGCTACAATGGGACACTTGGTGACAGTTATTAGCGATCTAGATCGTCTGTCGGTGCGCAGTCACTTCAAGGGTATGTGTGCTGCGCATTCGAGGTGAATAAAGATGAGGTGCATTCGAGATGATGACAGAGCTAGGATGTTTGATGGGTAATGAATGGTTTCTGAGAAGTTACTGCACGATCTGTATGAAAAAAATTTCTTCTGTTCTTCGAAAATTGACTGATGAACCGTTGTGTAAAGGTTCATGTGTAGGCGAAAATTGTGTTTGGCGAGTATGGTTTTTGCACCAATAATTGAAAACAATGTTGTAAACGACCAACTCATCGCAGTTTGTGATAAAAGCGCTTCGAGAAGACATCTACACATTAAACAATCCCGAAACCCACATTAGCCCTTATTCTTCAAGATTGTCGACCGTAAATAAACGAGTGTCTCTTTTTCGGAGCTCCGGTTTTTGACGTAGAACTACGTCTTTCATTAAGGGTGAAAGAACAGGGCAAACAGGTCACGTTTTTATGAAATAAAGTTAACGTTAATAACTATTTTTGTAGCGAACGGATTTTGACGATTTACATACTAAACGAATCGGAAATTCCGTAAGATTTGTTTAATATGCTATACATTAGATCCCCCTGGTTTGTAGATGGTTAAAATTCATGAAAATTAAGCGTTTCCATTTTCTCATACATTTGTTCTGTCCATTTGTGTGCTTTCCCGAACAGAGGTGTCAATAACGAGCAACGAAGGGGAAATCGTAGGATTTGAAGTCTCCGTGAACAAAGGAAAAGGTAGAAGAATGAAGGGGAATACTTGCCTAGAGTATAAACAGTGGATCTCGCTGAGGCAAACTTTCATTCGGCATCGGACTGTTGAGCAATCCAGTTCACTTTGCTTTCGCTGCGCTTCGATCTAAGATTGGACCCCACCGGGTGGTAATCCAACTTGGATATCGTCGTTTGGTTTTTCTGTTCGTTTTTCGTATTGTGTTCTTTTCTTTCCGCGTCATAAATTGGGCGCTTCGCGTAGTGTGTGATGAGCAAGAAGAAGAGGAAGGCAGGCTCGAGCCCTGCAAAAAACGAACGCATTGCCAGGGGCAATAAAATTTCGAGGCGAACGTCATCCAATGCTGCACGCGATGTTGGTGCAGTGAAAAGCGCTCGCACTGAACCGAGCCTTCGCGAGTGTGACACCGCATCGAACAACAGCGAAGAAGGCGATTTCGGCGCGTCGGCCGAAAATGTAAACGCCGTTACCCAGGCAGCAAACAAAATCATGCTCCCCCCGCTGGTGGTGAAGGCGGTTGCTCTTGACAAACTCATCAGCGTATTCGCATCGATGGGTATTACAGCAGAGAACTAGCTGTGTGGCATAATTCAGTCTTTTTCCAAGCAGTTAACATTGTTTGTTTTCCGTCATCATAAGGGCTTCGTTGGTGCCTTTGAGAATATATCAATGCATTAAACTGACGTTATGGCGAAGCAAGCGGTAAGGTTGAGCGCCAAAAAATTATTTGGGGAATACCAAGCATCTTGAATGTCTTACTGGAATGTTATAAGTTATTTGGGTTCGCGTGCCAATCGCAAAACTGCCTTCAACTAGGATTGCATTTGCGCTAATATTGATCATAATGAAGCATTGCTACTGTTTTCGAGGTTGTTTATATTAACAAAAAGAGTTTATTTAGCTTGTTTAGTCACGAAGAAAATAAATGTCGTTCTGGAATTTTGTATGTGATTAGGTTTCGCTTGCCAGTAGCAACACCTCCTCCACTAAGGGTGACAGCTGCGCTTCCCTCGAGCATGAGAAAGTAATGCAACTTTTTTCGAGGCCAGTAATATTAACATAAGCGTTTCTTTTGAGAATAGCGCAAAATGATGAGAAGTGTTTATATTCCTAGTAGTTTCAAGCCATCAATGTATGGCGACTTATATAAAATAACAATGTAGTTCTACGTCAACAATGCGGTCGTATCTTGGACACAACCTCCTATAATTTTTTTTCGTTTTTAGCATTTTAAGGACCGGGAATAAATACGTAAGACATACGCCTGGGACCGCACGATTTGGCTTGTGTCAAGTTGCTTGCTTTGCTTACAAGTTTTTAAGAGTCTTTAAACTTATCAGTTCATTCGCCGCTATGTGTGAAGTTAGCGGATGAAAGTTCAGCGGACAAAAGTTTTTGTTGTGTGCAAGTTTCTGTTCAACGTCTTTCTGGATTTAATAAATAATGAATTATTTCAGTTCAAATAAATTGATTGTTTATCAAGTAACAACCTTCAAAATCATGCTGATTAGATAGAGAATTGAATCATTCATCTTTCCACATAATTCATTTTATTCTTGATCGTGACAGAGAAAAGTTTTAGACTGAAACGTGGGCATGGGTTAATATACAAAAATATACAGAATTTTGAAAATCTAAAAAATTTGTTCAAATAGAGTTATCGAAGTTATTCGATAGAGAAATATTTCACCTATCTTCAAGGCCACAATTTGATTAATCGGAAAAGGGTCTGAGAAAAGTTATAGACCAAGTTGTATGGGAGGGAGTCAACCGCGAGTAATCGGGTTTCTACCTTACTAACCATAGAATTAGAAAATTGTTGATATACAGTTATAAAAATATAGTTAAGAATTCTGCTCCTTAAAACTCATGTAACTGAGCCTGTAAAAATAAACGAATTAATAAAGAATAAGTTGTATGGGAGAAAATGATTATTTTAAGGAAAATTGAAAAAAGTTATTTGAAAGGACCCAAAACACATTTTCGAGATAGTACTCATTCGATATTGTATTTTATCATAGATATTTTTATTTATCTTTAGCCAAATTTTCATTGGTCCAAAAAGGCTATGAGAAAAGTTATTGAAAATAAAAAATGGGTGGGTTAAATCTATGATATAACCGCAAGATTGACGTGGGACTATCTTAGCTTAGCAATCATTGATTTGTGTTCATTAAATTTTTGATTGAAGTAATTTTCGAATTCAATTGAATTCAGTATATTTGCTTTGTGAGTAAAGAGATTAATAAATGCCATGTTAAGTCAATTTATGCATTGTGATAGATTATGTTCTTCGTTACAAGTAAATTTAAAGACAGTCCTTTTACGTTTGGTTTAGGAATTATCAAACGATTATTTTATTTTACATTTCCCTCTGAAGTCTGCATCTCTCAATTGTACGTACTTCTCGAATATGCTTGATTTGATGAACTTCAGGCACTCAGGTTCGATTTTGACATGTACCTTGAACGCATATTGTTTAATCTATCGGCGTTATCGCAGCAAATGGTTATCAACATTTTGCCTAATCATCAAATGGTATGCGTAGAAATTCAATGAGCAGAAGATATAAAGGCATATCCTTCAATGCAATCTTGAATAAGCGAGCCAAAGCGTTGTGTTCGTACCCGTTTTTTGTAATCCGTGTTAGGAAAACACTTTTCGGTGTGCAAAAAAAAACATGCGGGTGCAGAAGTACCCCCGGCATGCATGAATCAACTACATCAACTTCTACTTTTTATACTATAGAGGCTTTGAACTTGAAAGTTTATTCGCCCATAATGTCTGCACGATTTTCCCACATTCCTTAGTTTAGAAGACCGTGTTAAGGAAACATATTTTAGTCTGCACAAAGGCAAGTGAGTACAAAAGTACTCGAAGTTTGCATTTATTTGCAAAGCCGATTTCCCCACACACCTTAGTTTAGAAGTCTGTATTAGGTAAACACATTTCAGTCGTAACAAAAATACCCCCGACTTGCATGAAGTTGCAATGTCAATTTTCCCACGCTCCATGGATTTGAAGTCCGTGTTAGGGAAACACATTTCAGTCGGAACAAAAATAGCCCCAACTTGAAATTGTACTGCCTATTTCACCAGACACCAGACTTGGTTGTGAAATCTGTGTTGGGGAAACACATTTCAGCCGGAAAAAATAGCCCTGACTTGCATGTATTTGCAATGTCAATGTGTTGGGGAAACACATTTCAGTCGAGACAAAAATACCAAAAAATAATACAAAAAATACAAAAAAAATACAAAAATGGAGGGGGTCTTCGTAGCCTAATTAGTTGCGTGTCCGCTACTAAGCGAACGATCATGAGCTAATAACTCAGGGCCCCTCAACTGACCATCTTTGTGTGTTATTCTAGCTACTACGTCCACGCAACAATCATCATGTGTCGGTAATCCCAGTCCCTTACCGCTCACATTACGATCTGCTGCATCGGTAATTGGTGCTAATTCTAACACAGCAATGGAAGCCTCATATCAGCAGTCCCGTTGTGAACAGTCCAACTGTGAACATTCGAACAATAGGAATATTCTAACGCCGAAAAAGGCGGCATGTGTTGTGTATCGACAGAAATGGAATACTCGGCATGTGTTGTGTATCGATAGAATTGGAATATTCTTAGGCCTAAACAGCTACTGTGTTATACATAAAAAAAAACAAATGTTTATCGATGGATAGGAATCTTAAGCCTAAATAATATACAACAATAGTTATCTTAACATAAAAATGTATACGAATAAATTCGGCTCTGTGACAGCTGAATTGCTAAATGAGCCTAATAAACGGATGGGATAAAAAAAAATACCCCCAATGCCGATTTCCCCACGGCTGCTTGGTTATGATGGCTGTGTTGGGGAAACCGTAAATCGGGCCAATAAAAACGAGGGAGTTAGGGCGTTTAGATAACGCTTCACATTTTGCAGTTATTCAATTGTTTATCTAATAAAAAATAACATTTCATTAAATGCGATAGATGTGTAGAAATATTCCTCATCAATTCATGCAAACATCTTTCCGATCCAGTAAGAAATGTTCGAGTTATAAGCATTCGGAATCTTTCATTTTTTCCAACATGTTCTGTGTTTAGGTTTTCATTTTACCCCCCATATACTCCGGTTAGACGTAGTCCCACGTCAAATATTTTGCGGTAAGGAACAAAATTACATAGACTACATAGCGGAGAAAAATAGTATCTACCATGTGCAGAGCTGAATGGGTACAAGAGATGTTTTGTGGAGAAAATCCTTCAGAAACACGAGAAAAAGAAATGGAGAAAAAACAACAACACATTAGAGCCTGAGAAGGAACAACACAAAATGATCAGCCTACCGTACTATCCCAAAATAACCAACGCAGTCCAGTCTACACTCCGGAAACACGGATTTCATGTGGTGTACAAAAGTGAGAGCACCCTGAAAGACCTTTTGTGCAACCTGAAAGATAGAATTCCACCGGATGAAAAATCAGGGATCTATCAGATTCCCTGCAAAGACTGCACTAGTGTATACATCGGTCAAACTCGTCGGAAATTCAAAATCCGCCTACGTGAACATAAGAATGCGGTGGATAATGAACGAGCCAACGAATCAAGTGTGGCAGCACATGCTTTAACTCAAGCCCACTGCGTAGACTGGGAGAAGGCAAACATTATGAGAAATGTACGAAAGCGATTCCCCACTTATGAATGAAGAAGATGCACCAATATCATCTCAACTCTTCCATCTGACGAAGCTGATAACTCAGCAAAATATATCTTCGACAAGTACTGATAACCGTATGAATATGTGTTAGTGCTCCATCGTAACCAGTCGGACACCGTCCAGTAGATGGGCAACATCGAGCCCGAAACCGGTCGACGAAAAAGTGTCGCGTCTCGTGAGTGAATAGTGATAAATGTCCTTACGTTAGCACAACCAAAAATAAACAAAATTACCTCTTTCCACGAAAATTTGAGAACCACTGTATCGGTTTGGCATGGAATGGCTGTATGAATCTAGTAGTGAGAAGTGAGAAGTGAGAAGATTTTCCATTTGAGGTTGGTAATTTAGATGAATCAGCAGCTGTTCTAACTAATGCCTTTATTTTTTTGCATCCCATTTGTTTATTTATCTAGGCTCATTCGCATTCTAGCTGTAACAGAGCCGGATTCTAATCGTGTGCTACATGTTTTATCGTATCTATAAATTGTACATTACAAATCTAAAATATCCCTTTTTTTTGTTCACGCCCCGTTCTCAGTACTTTATTGCGTTATTCGCGATTTTCGTTCCGCGGATAATCGGAATTCTACCGTAACTAAAATCTATGTTGCTTGGGTATTTCTTTTTTCTACGTTTATGACTAAATGTGTTGGATAAAAAGTGCGCGCAATTGTAGAGGATTTTTCTCAGTTATATTCTGAAGTTTCTTAAAAATAAATCTACGCATAAAAATAAATGCGATAAATAATAGAACATATAGATTTATCTCGGTTATCTTCTCAGATTTCCCAAAGATAACTCTCCACCGTCGTGATTGAATTTGGATTAAAAGTACATAAGATTGATAATAGAATATGAAGTCGGTCCAAGCATGTAGAATGGCTTTTCTTCTCAGGATACCTAAATATAATTTCTGCCTTGTGCTATAACACTTTTCGATTTTAAAGTTTTCGTTTCGTCGTGTGGTTGATAGTTGGCGTTTACATAATCACATCGCTTACCACAGTGAATCCTGATTATCACCTCTCCCTACTAACAACCATCCCTTCCATGATATTCGCTAGGGAACCACGTTATAGAGGCGACCCTTCTGGCCTTCTGGCGACGAATATCATACTAACATCCCTTCCCTTCCCCTGGTGACTGCAATGGACGTGATCGACGCCGTTATTGTCTACTCAAAGCTTGAATCATCGAAACTTGCACAATGAGAATGATTTGCCAGTCTCAAGTGTCATTCGGTGTGTTCTTTGCGCAATTTCGCCGGTTCAGGTCAATCACGGAGAGCAACTACGAATTGTACAGTCTGCCAAAGTTCAAGCTATTTAAATTGTACATTACACAGTAGCCATTTAGGCGTAAGAGTATTCCGTCTGTTCTTCCATTGCTCTGTTAGACCGGACAGCGGAGACAGTTGATCTGATCATTGTTGTGTTATTAATAGCACAACAGCCCGATGTTTCTGGCAGAGCAGAGCAGTTGTTTGGATGAATCGATCTCCATTCGACCTTTGGTCCGATCTCCATCGCTGATGATTGTTGCGTGGGGGTAGTAACACATATTCACAATCGATTAAGAAAACTCGTTAGGGGTATATCCAGAGGAAGATTGATCAGCAGAAACTGATCGTAGAAACAGCAAGGAGTCATGGAAAATTTTGATATCTTTATTCAAACCTAGTCAAAGGAAGCCGTGGTCCATAACATTTAATAGCACACTTGAATAGTTTGAACAGGCAAAAGCATCTAAGTGATAAGGTTAATTGGATTTGCTATTGATTTGTTTTGCGAAGAAATGTGTTAGTCTATAGAATCTTTGAACAAACAGAAAAAATCGATTTTTTATTTCTTACCGATATAGCTGCTAAAATGATTTATTGTCCGTTTATCGCAAATTTAATTGAAGTATAATTAAAATTAAGTAAAATAAAGGAACGAAAATTAAATGGATTCCAATTGCATTCTATAACTGTTTCATTCAATCTTTAATTGAAAATATGAACCGCGGACATATACATCACGTAAAAGAAAACATCGGTACATCACGTAAAAGAAAATAATTTTTAGGGGAATGTGAGTGCTCGAAATTATTTCAATCCTAATATCAGTTGTAAGCGGGAATATAACATAAGACTCGAATATATGAATTAGGTTGATTCAGACTTTGACATCAAAACAAGGTACAAGAGCAGCTCATTTGTTAGAGAAGGAACGATTTTTCAAGAATATTATTCATGATTCTTGCTAACATTCTTGCGTAAATATTCAGAAAGAAAAAAAAAACGCGTGGGAACAGCTCACGTTTAACACGTTCGTCGCCCAACGCGGCGTTTCTGAGTTTCTTGTGGGGCCCAACTTGCGGATAAATAATTAAATGGAGATCAAACTTAGTTTTTAGACAACTTTTACATGATCTAGCAATATTTTTTTTAATTTGAAGATGAATGGACAACAATAACACATGGCGAAGTCATGTTATATGAGCTTCGCAAAAGTCTGCAATACAAAACATCCGTATCATAGATGATAAAAAAAATTATAATAATATGGTTATAATTTTATTATTTTTCTACATATCCTATAGTTGTACTTGGATGCCTATTCTATCAAATTCCTTCTAAAATCCTATCCTATTCAATTTGAACGAGGAAAGTGTCACCCATATTCCTGGAGTGAATTTGTCAGTGAGTGCTAAATTCATTCTCCTTTGTTTTGGTCATGGCTATCAGAATATCTGATCACTAATGTTATACAATCTTACAGATAGATATTTCAATGGTTTCTGTATTGATAGTTTTCGTGCTGAAATATCTTTTTTCGTGTTTGCACCTCCTTTTTAGTCCTTCATTGCGTTATCTGCGATTTTCGTTATTCGCGCTGATCTTGCCAGACTATTACGCGAAAAATCGGGATTCGGTACTAAATATCATACCAAAACCATAGCTCCTTTCGCATGTTGAATTAATGTGACTGATAGTTACTTTTGTATCAATGTAATGTAGTGTCAAGCTGTTGACAAAAAAATGTAAGAAAAATATTTGTGTTTCAGAAACCCATGTTCAAAATAAAAAGCACATTCAAAAGATGATATTAAATCCGGTCGGCGGATCATCGCTTGAGTCTAAGTATTGTATCACGATACATACTATATTTAGAGTTTCTCCGAAGTAGAGTTATAATGGGTAATCATCCAATGACAACAAATTTCCTAGCGTTATTTGGGATCACTAAAATAAATGGATTTAATTTTCCCAAAATTCCTAAAAATACTTTGAAGCTTTGAAGCGATTCATGCGTCAGTAAAATGGTTCGAATTACTCAGTCAAACAGATTGTTCATCTCGAGGAATCATTGCCTCGCGTTCATCCATTTGACGCCAAATGGCAAAAATGTTATCCCTAAAAGATCCAATTTTCGCCGCTCACGACGCCGTCTTTACTACCTGCTCAAAGTGCGCCAATCAACACTTATCGCACCATTTAATAGTTCATAAAACTAAGCCCCCCAAACAATCCCTTCAAACTATCAATTCCGAAACGAAAGTCGAGCATGTTTATCGCGCCACTCCATAGCCAGCGGAAGACACAGGTTCTAGGCCTCAAATTGGCAGGTTGTTTCGGCGGGATTAACGACTGTGCAATCACACCGGAAAACCGTGGTGTTAATCTGCTGTTTTCCTCCGATACACGCGGTCACGATTTCACGCTTTTATCCCCCCCCCACCTCCTCCCTCGCCCGCTACCACCCACCGGGGTAGCAATGCAGTGGACCAAACTCGATCAGTCTCGATAGTAATCAGCGGGTCTTCGTCGGTTGCATGAGAAACGCACCAACACTCTCCTTTCGCGAACGATCCTCGCGAAGTGATAGCAATACGAACCCTCAGACAGCAAGCAAGTGACGAACCGAAGGGGGCCTCGCAGGAGTGCGAGTAAGAAAAAAATAATAATAATTATGTGACGCAATAGTTTAATTATCATTCGCTGCCATTTTTCTAATTTATTTATCAAATGGTTGCCGAATGGGTCCATTTTTCTCCCAGCCGATCGCGGGCTCCGAGTGAGTAATGTTCGAGAAAATGACTGGCCGTGTTTTTGCAGCGCGTGGTCTCTCAAATGGCGAATTATTTTTCACTCCCTTGGAAGAACTATAATTCAGCCTGGCAGAAGGGGGGTTCTGCAAGAAGGGATGCAATGGTGGCAGGGTTGCAGAGGGTAAAATTATGCACTACCCAACTATGCGGTGGGTTGGCTGGGTGTGGTTCGCTTATCGTGATCGCTCTCCGCGCGAGACAGCAGACGGTGGGTTTCGCGAGAAGCAACACTCTTCGCGCACTGTTGGATCAGTTGGTAGTGTGTAAGCTTTAGGTTGATTTATGAGCTCGACTGTTGGTTCGGCGTTTGGTGGGTTTTTTTTCTTATTTTTCGTTGCTCTTTGACGACAACCACGAGGACGATGGCTGCAGCGAGATACTCACTCGTGTCGAGGCTCGCAGTGTCGACCACTGCACTATGGCTTTCCAGCTGGACAAAAATCGGAGAAGTGACTGTCACCTATTTGTTTTTTTTTCTATATTTCCTATAGGAAGTAGACACTTTAACTAAGATAAGTTTAGAATTTCATGACTGTATCAGGTACCAAACCTGAGATATCGAGAAATGGAGATGAAAATTTTCAATAAATGCATTTTTTTTCGAAAAAAGTGAATTCTAAAAAGATTTTTCCGATCATAATAACAGAATAAATTATGAGTATACTAGCCGACCCGGCAAGCGTTGTTTTGGAAAAAAATATTTCTACTCAATATTTTGGAAGCTAAATAAAAAACAACCAGTGTATTGTAAGTATATTTGAATGTTTGTGTAATCTAGAATATTAATCTACTCCGACTCGATCGAAGTAGTTGATTAATAGACAAAGTAATTCCCGAGTAAATTACATTATTGATTTCCTAAGGGCGTATTTCGTCGAATAACCAAACTTAAAATATGTGGATGAGGTAAGTTTCGTTTTTGTCATTCAACCAAATACAACCAGCAACGTGTGGGACCGAATACGTGTAATATTGTTTTGAAGTTCATTAAAGACTTCATTTTTTGTTTTAACACACGTGCTCTAGTGTCAGTGCATTTCGTGTTGGCCTAGCAATAGCAAAGGCTATGTCGGAGTTGCTTATGATAGCGTCTCGCAAGTGAATGTAATATTCCTCACACCGCTTCGGTTGATTGTGCCGAAGAAATCGCAGTCGTTCGCTCTCTACCTTCGCATACCATGAATTGTTGGCACAGCTCACGACATCGTGAAATAACCTCGTCCTGACCACGTGGAATCAACATTTTCTCCTCTAACCATATGTTCACAAATATTAATTCAAAATGAGTAATGATATTCATAATGAATTAAGCACTAGTGACGGGATCTTGTTGTTTAATGTTTATATGAAATCAGTCCCTTCAAAACTGCTGGGGGATTTTTGTCTAAGTAATTTCTTCCGATCTGAATTCGCCTCCAATTGGATATTCTAGAACGCGTCGTTCAGAATAAATTCAAGATGTGTTGCTTGCCATAGAAATCTCAACTAAGGGCTTATAAAAATGACGCAATTAATACTACGTTGAGAAGGCGAACTTTAGAAATGGTAGTGTCATTGAAGCAGAAGATGGAGGGAGTCATATGAACTTGGGGTGTTCTTACGAAGAATTCCAGGAGTGGTTAAGTGGTTTTATAGTGGAAAATAAAAAGATAAAGCATAATAACAAAAATATAAGAATAAAAATCATAATTTAAACTTTGTTGGTCGGTGTCTTTTTACTCCCAGGAGCCAGTCATACAAACGAAAAACAAATTTCTGCATAACTCGAAAACTAATCAAGCAAATGGAGCCAAGTTTAGCATGTAAAGATTTTAGGGGACACGAAACGTTTCTGTGGTGAATAGACACTCCTCCCCCTTCTCTAAGAGGGGAAGAGGAGAGGGGTCTGTCTTTATTCTTTCATATTTTCTGTACCAAACATTTATTCCATGTAACGGAGAAACATGTTAACTGCAAGTGGTTAAAAAATCTTGAACGAGAATTGTGTCTGAAAATAATCTGATATTATAATGATGAGTTTTGGTAGAAGTACTAGGAATTTTATAGTAAAAGGTAAATTCAACGAGGTCGATTAAAAGATCAACCAATGAACAGTTCAGCTATTGTACTCATGAACTTGCGCTTAGTAAGAAAACGTGAATGTTTGAAGGTATTGATAACAAAAAACAAATTTTGGGCGGGACGAAGTTTGCCGGGTCAGCTAGTAATTTTATAAAAATACTAGCTGACCCGGAATATTTCGTCTCGCCCAAAATAAATTTTTTTATGTGAATTCCTTCGAACATTCACGTTTTATTACTAAGTCAACGTTGGTTGACACAATCGAAACAATTTTCACTCAAGATTCTTGATTCACTTACAAATGACAAATTTCTCCGTTTTATGGAATACATTTGATACAAAAAAGTAAATTTTCATTCATAATTGAGGGGCTTAGAATGAAAGGGGTGTAAGTGATTTGATCGATTTCTCTACATCGACTCTCTCCTTGGGTCATAACTTAGCAGCAAATACATTCCCAGCTGTATTTACCAACGTGGAAAATAGGTCACAACCTTATCTATCGGATTCTATAGCAAACTTAAATTGGAAAGTTTTTGCAGTTGAGTTATTAACTAAATAAAAAGTTGATGAAGAGAAAACGATCAAGTCACTATACACCCCTTGCATTCTGAGCCCCTCAATTTTGATTTTAAAAGCGCGTCATTCCACCTGAGAATATATTGTCATTTTCGCTTCACATCACGAAGCTTGATTCCGCAAACGCGAAATCCAACTTGGCTAACAACGATGTCATAGTAAAACACATGGGTATTTGATTTTTTCGAACTGTCTCGCAAAGCTTTTCGAAAATTTCTAAATTTTAACCATACCATAACATTGATCTACGGGCAGAGACGAATACAACAAAAAAAAAGACGGCTCAAATCGGACCATTCCTTCGTCGGATTTTGCGCTTACCAACACTTCTGGCCTTCCTTTTTCTATTTATATAGACTAGCTGAATTGGACAGGCTTTGATTGTGAATCAAGTCCCCCTTCCCTAATTGGAGGCACCCCCTTCTCTTTCACCTTACCATATACACCCACCATACACCTTTTCCTTAATTTTTTTAATTGCTGCTAAAATGTTTGAAAATGAAAAAAAGTCAAATGTCGCTTTTTTTGTCCCCCTATTTTAGGTTGTGTCCGAGGCACTAACGCATAGTTGACGTAGGGGATTCCGTTATGATATCTGTTGATTTTGGATATGTTTGAAGAATTACATCGTTAAACTCTTTCATAATGATTTGGTGGCTCTGAAAAGAGCCGTTTTGTTTGGTTGTTGGATATTTTTTGTTCATACCATCAGTGTTTACCGAGTAATGATGACAGAAGGATGGTAAATAGTCTTCGGGTGATGCGTATCAGATAAAAGATGCCGGAGTGGAACGAAGTGATGAAAACCGCCTTCTGTGATTCTAGACGAAATGCCTCCTATGCTATGTATTGTTGAAATAAATAAAAAAAACCTCACCAATGTAATATAAGTTAATTACCAATACCGAACACAATTATCATTTTTTCTCATCAGTAAAAACATGTTACTTTAATAAAGAGAAATCATATTTGAAATGGAAAAGGTAATTTTCTTTTATAATTTTTACTTTCTGAGTGTTTAATCAACCCAATGCGAATTATATTCGGACTAACAACACCTAATACTATATGTAGAGAATACGGGAAATCACTTTTTCTAATATTTCTTCACTTTTCCAATTTTTCTCGCAGTACAAACTCTCCTTGGGTGAAAACGAACAGAACAAAACAGACAGCTCAACCGAACGACCCGTTATCGAGCGGGAATACACCTTGGTTTTTATTATTGCAAATTGAAATAAATCGTTTCATATATAAAGTCATTTTTAACACAACTTGTGCTAAACAACACTTGTGCTAAATTTTTCACAATACACGATCGGTCATTGATATGAAATTTCTACGTCAAAAATACGGGTTTATTTTTTTGGGTGGTGACCAATCGCTGCGATTTTGAGCAAAATTGAAGCACTTTCAAAAAGTTTTTTTTTGTCTTAAAATCTCTGTTCGTACATATTCAGCCATTCCATCACAAACCGATATAGTGGTTCTCAGATTTTCGTGAACATTGGTAGTGTTGTTTCTCATCACGTATTATTTTTTCATTTTTTCGTTAGGGTGCCCCTCTCAATTTTAGGGTGGTCCGAAAAATCATTTTTTTCCTCTCTTTCCCAAAAATTATTTTTTTTCAAAAACTCATAACTTTTGAACTACTAAACCGATTCGGATGATCCTCACATCAAATTAAAGCTAGTCTTTTTTGGAAAAATGTTACACTTGCAGGACAAATGTATTTTGTTTTCGTAATTATTGATTATATTTGTTTTTTGTTGTTTTCATGGCTTCGAACTTACATATAACATATCCAACAATCAGAGAAGCGTATTATTTCTTTTTTAAGCTATGATTTTATAGGCATTAAGGTGGTGATGAATATGCTATTCGGCATGATTCTAGACACTTAGGAAGCGATTGACTTTTGAGGGTAAAAACTTTTGAAACAGCCTGATATATATATATATAGTGAGAGGGGGATATAAATAATTAAAATGCGAGTGGAGCTTCTCACTCAAAATACATTCAAGACGTATTGTTTGATATAGAAATTTCTACAACGTTGGAACTGCGAAGCTTTTCGAGAAAAACTAATGGCATTAAAGAAGAAGAAGAAGCGTCTTGACGTGTCAAATTCATAATATGATGTGATATGTCCTCCATTACGATCTAATATCCCACTTGATGTAGCACGATTTTTTGCAGTACTACATTGAATTAAAAAAAACTTCATCTATCTGATATACATATTTGACTGATTTTACGATAGTGTATGTTATAAAACCGATGCTCGCTAGAGCGAATTACGACTTTGTTTACTTGGAATATGGACCCTTCCCTTCCTGCCCTCCCAAATTCAACAAATAATTAATTTTTCCATTATTATCTTATCTATAATTTCATAAATTATTTATAATATTTGGTAAAATATAACTTTAAAAATTTAACTCTCTGCATCTTTCTTTTTGGTGATGAGTTTCCCTTTAAAACTACTCTCAAACTGTCCCTAATCTTTCTTAAAATCTCTATTTTTCAAAGGATTCAATACATTTAAATAGTCCTATATTGTTTTTTCTTCACCTTTCCTTCCTTGTGATCCATGTGATTGGTGAGTATAATCCAAGTGTATCTAATTTGGCCCATGGCGCAAAAGTTATGTCATGTTATGTTATACGTACAGGCGTTCGGCGGTCAACGATTCGATAGCACTGAAGAAATTTGTGACGCAGTTACATCGTACTTCAAAAAGTTGGACGCTACGCACTTGCTACGTGCTCGGAATAGAAAAACTCGTGGCACGTTATGAAAAATGCCTCGACCGTTACGGCGATTATGTAGAGAAATAGAAAATAGAACGTAGGTTACGAAGATCACCTTGTGTTTTGTCCTTACTTTATTTTTCCGCGATTTCTGAGGTACTGAAACATTTTCGCATTTTCGCCGGGAAAATTTAGCCGATATTCGGCTTACGACAGTGGTTCTGCTTGACATATATGTTTACCAATTTCTGCTCGTACACCCAAACTAGCGTTACTAGAAAGCATTTTATTTTCGGCAGAAACCATGTCATTTTTAATTTTTTTTATAGCGTCGGATGAGCAAATAAAATCATCTGTCCCCCAACGCTTTAAAATGTTTGTATGTATGGAAGCAGACATCTCTTTCTTTTTTCTTTTTGACGTAGGATTACGTCTTTCGGGCACATATGGGGGTACAAATTGAAAAACGAAAATCGATCGCATCGTGAAAAATGTCCAATTTCAAACGCTTATTGCTAAGTCATTTCATCATGGATTGATGAGATTTACGCATCAAACGAATTCGGCACTCTAGAACAATTTTTAACCTTGAATAAAATAATATATATCATGTAATTAACTATCGAACAATTGAAAAATCACAACCGCTATCCTAACGGAAATACCCACTTCTGGTTGGTCGAATTGACGACACATGCGGCGGGTCCCTAACAGAGACATCAAAATCAAGCTGCCTAGGGGAAATCGGCATTGCAAATATATAAAAGTAGGGGAGCTTTTGTTCCCACCGAAATGTGTTCCCTAACAGAGACATCAAAACCGAAATGTGTTCCCTAAAAGAAACATTGAAACCATGTTGCCTTGAGGAAATCGACATTGCAAATACATGAAAGTAGTGGGAGCTTTTGTTTTCATCGAAAAGTGTTCTCTAACAGAGACATCTAAACCAAGGTAACCGGGGGAAATCGGCATTGAAAATATATACAAGTCGCGGGCATTTTCATATTGCAAGTAAGGTGAGTGATATGATTAATACTAGCAAATAAAATTTAAATTTGGAACTTTAAAGTTGGTTGCTTCGTGGAATTTCATATCAATGACCGATCGTGTATTGTGTATTGGGATAGCACAAGTGTAAGTGTAAAATTGTATATGGTAGCAGTTGTGTTAAAAATGACGTGAAAATGTAAAATGTTTTATTTCAATTTTCATAAATAAAAACCAAGGTGTCCCGCTCGAGAACGGGTCATTTGGTTCAAGTCTGTTTTGTTGTGTTCGTTTTCACCCAAGGAAATTTTATACGGCTAAAAAGATTGGAAAAGTGAAGATATATTAGAAAAAGTGATTTCCCATATACTCTGCATATAGTATTAGATGGTGTTAGTACAATTAAAATTCGCATTGGGTAGAATAAACACTCAGAAAGTAAAAATTATAAAAGAAAATTACTTTTCCATTTCAAATATGTTTTCTCTATATTAAACATGTTTTTACTAATGAGAAACATTAATAATTGTATTGGTAATTATTTATATCAAATTGGTGAGAGTTGAGAGTTTGTTTCTCTTTATTTCATCCATACATAACACAGGAGACATCTCGTTTTGGATATCATAGGGCGGTGTTCTTCATCTTCTTTCATCTTTGGTATATTTTATCTGATACGCACCATCCAACGACTGTTTACCATCCTTCTGTCACCATCACTCGGTAAATATTGGTGGAGTGAACAAACAATACCCAACAACAAAACAAAACGGCCCTTTTCAGGGTCACCGAATCATTATCAAAGAGTTTAACGATGTAATTCTCCAAACATATCCAAAATCAACAGATAGCCTAACGGAATCCTACGTCAACTATGCGGTCGTGTCTCGGACATAACCCACCTGTGACTTTTTTATCTTATTCGAGATTGTACCCAAAAAAAGTCCAAATCGACGACAACGGGGATCGAACCAAGACCGGTTTGGAATGCAAGACTGTTTTACACGACCACGCTACACTTGATTTTTAGCTCATGTTTTGTCATCCCGATTTATTACATTAAATGAACCGAAAAATAACAGAAAAAGTCATGACTCTCAAATACTGGTAAGCATTCGAATAATATATTAGGCTGTCAAAAAAGTCCTGCGGTATTTTTTTTAAATTTTCATTTGTTCATAACATTAGTTACAATCATCTGTTCTAAGTCAAATATGCTCCGTTTTGTTCGATGACTTGTTCCCAACGAGATGCCAACTTCATAATACCCCTGTTATAGAAGCTCGCTTCCTTATTGGCAAAAAACTCGGATAGCCAATTTTCACAGGCCTCTTTTGTGGCTAACTTCTGACTACCTAGCTCGTTCGCCATGGACAAAACAGGTAGTAGTCACTTGGTGCAAGGTCCGGACTATACGGCGGATGCAAAAGAACCTCCCATCCGAGCTCCCGGAGCTTCTGGCGCGTCACCAAAGAAGTGTGTGGCCTGGCGTTGTCCTGATAGAAGACAATGCGGCCTCTGTTTATCAAAGATAGCCTCTTCTTCATGAGTGCTACCTTCAAGCGGTCCAGTTGTTGGCAGTACAGGTCCGAATTGAGCGTTTGGCCATAGGGAAGCAGCTCATAATAGATTATTCCTTGACAATCCCACCAAACACACAGCAGAACCTTCCTGGCCGTTAATGAGGGCTTGGCCACCGTCTGAGCCGCTTCAGCGGGCTTCGACCACGACCGTTTGCGCTTCACGTTGTCGTAAGTGACCCACTTTTCATCGCCAGTCACCATCCGCTTCAGAAACGGGTCGATTTTGTTGCGATTCAGCAGCGATTCACATGCGTCGATACGGTCAAAGATGTTTTTTGCGTCAACGTGTGTGGCACCCATACATCGAGCTTCTTTGTGAATCCAAGCTTCTTCAAATGGTGAATAACGGTTTGATGACTTATCCCCAGCTCTTGGCCGATGCTACGGCTGCTACTATGCCGGTCTTTCTCGGCTAATTCAGCAATTTTGTCGCAATTTTCGACGACAGGCCTTCCGGAGCGTGGCGTATCTTCGACGACCTCTACACCAGAACGAAAACGTTGAAACCATCGTTGTGCGGTGGAAATGGAAACTGTATTGGGTCCATAAACAGCACAAATTTTATTGGCAGCTTGAGATGCATTTTTGCCTTTGTCGTAGTAGTACTGTAAAATATGTCGGATTTTCTCTTTATTTTGCTCCATATTTACGACACTATAACTCACGAACGACTTAACCAAACAAAACACTGTCAAGGACTATATTATAGCGCGCAAAAATACCTTTCCAACAAGCTGTAGTATATACAATGAATACAACTAGAACTACGCGCTTACAACGACACCTCGCGGAAATATCGCAGGACTTTTTTGACAGCCTAATATATGGTACAGAAATATAAGATTAATACGAGCGAACGAAACAAAAAACGAATAGGCTTTCCGCATACTTTGCCATATACACGGCCCAGACCGAGATAGATATAGCTCTCCTTTATGCTCTAGAAGTAAACTTATAAAACACTTTCGAACTTCATTTTAGAATCCGGTGCAATATTATCACGCATTTTATCAACAGCATCATTAGCTATGTGGATATCGTGGTCATGTAAAACAGCCTTGCATTTCAGCCGGCCTTGGTTCGATCCCCGTTGACGTTGTTTGGACTTTTTTTTTGGGTGCAATTCCAAAAAAATAAAAAGAAAGAGATTCGGCTTCCATACATACAAACTTTTTTAAGCGTTGGGGGGCCAGATGACATTATTTGCTCATTTGACGCTACAAGGCATGAAAAGACCTGGTTTCTGCCGAAAGTGAAATGCTTTTTGGCAACGCTAGTTTGGGTGTATCCACATAGCTGATGATACAGTTGCGTAAAAGCGTGATATTATCACATCTCATTACAAATTGAAGTTGGAAAGTGTTTTCTAATTTTACTCTTAGAAAACACTCTCCAGCATAAAGCAGATCTATATCCATCTCGGTCTGGGCCGTGGCCATGTAATGCGTGCTTATTTGAAACGTGTCTTTTGTTTCTCTCGCTCGTATTAATCTTATGTTGCCGTACCATATATATTATACAAATGCTTACCAGTATTTGAGAGTCATGACATTTTCTGTTATTTTTACACTCATTTAATGTAATAAATCGGGATGACAAAACATGAGCTAAAAATCAGTTTTGGTTGTAGACTAAATCAATAATAAGCACGGTAGAAAATGAATAGATGAATAGATTAAATTAATATTTTTTGAGTTGAGTCTATTGATATTCCCCTCGGTGTTTTTTGACGTTTGAAAAGTCATCCCAGTTAATGAGCGTGAATCGTTAACCAGACTGAGCTTTCCGCCCAGTTAACGAACAACCGCTGTATTTGTTTTTTATGGTTTAGTTGGTGGGCGCTATGTTTATTGTTTTGTTTTGTATATAAAATAATATTGTTTTGTTTTCGTAATTATGTTTTTTTTGTTGTTTTCATGGCTTTGGAGCCAGAAGGAGTTATATTTTTTATATTTTTTCTTGAAAGATGAGTTTTTTTTACATAAAATTTGATATGTCGATTATCTGAATCGGTTCATTAGTTCTAAATTTATGAATATTTGAGAAACGCCATTTTTGGAAAAATTAAAAAATAAAAAGATTTTTCGGACCATTCTAAAAAGGAAATGAGCCTCCCAACAGAAAAATTTAAAAAAATACGGCTCTAATATTTTGCGATAAAGAACAAAACTACCAATTTCACGAAAATCAAACGCGTATTAGAAATGGGAGTGCAGCAATTGAATGAAGGAGGGACTAAATGCAGAACAAATCCGTATATAATATCCTCTTTTTGTATAAAAAAAACACGCTTCTATCAATATTTGACCGAAATATTGTCATAAATGATCTTAAGCAACTTGTTTCGATCATAACAAGTCCGCAAAATACCAGAAGTGTTGAAAAAATGATGAAAATATTTTTGTCCTCTTGCTTGTATGGAAATCGTCCATGGTGCACTGGCCACCAATCGGTCGATGTGTGTTTGTGTGTGAACGCAGTGCCCAAGTGCAGTAGAGCAGTAAAGATTTATGCCATTTGGGTTCGGTTCGGACGAACCTGCCTGCCCAGCGTCCAGTTGCTGTGGGTTGGGTTTCCCATATGAATGAGATCGAAAGTGATTTCACTTTTTGCCTTCCCCGATAGAAGCCACTCGTTACGACTGGTTGCAAGTTGTTAGCTGATACCGGATAATTTAGCACGAACATATCATATTTCGGACGGGGATTTCTGGCGGAATCGATTGATCACTCCTAGTAACTCGCAATCAAGCCGTTAAGAGTCCGCAAATTGATACCGCGCAATTCCTATCTCCGATAAAGACATTAAAAGTCCGTGAAAGCGAGAACTCTCTGCGCGGTCGTCTCGCAGTGCCGAGTATCAGCACTTCCAGGGAGGTCATCGCTCATCGCCTTTCGCCACACGCTGGGAAATGGGTTTTATTGGGCGGCCACCCAAGAAAAATCCTCACGCATTATTGCTCAAGTCGTGATTAAAGTGTCGACTTTCTCTGCCTCTTCTGCCCACCGAAACACACAGGTGAGACTGTGCGAACGGCTCCGGTGGTGACCCTTATTGATAATAATTGCACCCGACCCGACGGGGATGGGTTAAACAAAGCCTTTATTACGGGTCGTTTGTTTAATTGAAGTGAGCACGAGAAGAGCAGGAAAAAATGAGGATGACAATGAGCATGAAAAACAATACGGGTCAAGCCGGAATCCGAGACTGTTTCTTCTTGGTTTTAATTGCAGAGGTGTGGGTCGATAATGGGAGAATAATTAAAACCCATTCATCATTGGTTTTACTCACGGGAATCGTGCAGCCCGACGATTGCCAGCATTCGATAGTAAAATCATATTGTTGCATTCAAGATGCGAGTCCGAATCTTGATCCGAAGTATGTAAACAAACTTTCGACTTTATGATCTCACGCGTTATGCAACGCCAACTTGAATCGCATCCCCCGGGCCTGAGAAAGACAATAGCCTGCCGCGGAAATTCAATTACCCGAAATTAAAGCCTCTTCGCGGATCGAATTCAATAGGCGCGAATTATTCTCACCTTCTTTTTTCTTGTTCAGCCGATCTCTTTCGCCGGTACCATCGCAAGCTTCCTCGCACACACACACACACATGTAGAGAGGGCGCTCCAAGCGAACCGCACCGGTGCCGAAATTTATCGCCTTAATTGATTTCGGCATCGGGCTTTCGCATTCACACCCAGTCACTCTCATTTGAGCCGCACATCTCCCGACGACGAATCTTAGGAATGCAACCCATTGTTCAATCAGTTTCACTTTTGACCATTTCACTCGCGGGTGTTCGTTTCATTTTTATCGCTATCATTGTGCGCAGTCCTGCCCCCGTTCAAGTCTCCCGTACGATCCCGGCGGCGACGAACCCGAAATTCCTTTCCTGGACATCTGAGAGAGAGAAAAAAATGGGAATACAAAACCGAAACCACTGTCATTATGCAACTGGGCCATCCTTCAATCCTTCGCCATCGCCATCACCGACATCGTTGTTCCTAGCAATCTTAAAACAACAGTCAAGCTGTGAACTAATAAGCACCTTGCTTGCGAGCGTCGCAAAGCGCTCGAGGTGCGAAACGGAAAGTTCGAAAAATGATAATGCGGAATTGAAATTAAATTAAACATACAAATTATTAACACTTGATACTGCGATGTGAGTCTGTGTGTGGTGCCGGGGGATATTTGTTGGTGGTGTTGCCGGCTACCGGTGGGACCGCGGATTGGGGCGAAGGCAGCAGGACTTGGGCTGATGACTGATGGCGGCCGACACAGTCTGTCAGTTTTCGCACTCAATGCGGGTAATTTGGGAGGAAGCTGTCTTACACAATGATTCAATCAGTGGTAGAAATTAAAGGTTAAAACAGACACACAGCGGCTGATCGGATCATGTGAGTTCACATTTTCTACCGATTGGTACATTTTTTTAAAATATATTTTATATAACTGTTAATTTTTTTTACTCTGAGCGGGCGCAGCTGGACATTGAACTTCAGGAAAAAAGCGATTCCAATTTCCTCTTGGAGGAGCACGCATTCACTTCTGCATTTCATGTGGCTTTTTGACGTCCGGACAGTTGATAAGTGAATGGTTCTGTTGAATTTGAAGTGTATTGCACAATCTAAAGATTTTATCATCAATTTATTACGAATGAAAGTTCATACATTCTCGGAGTATTGTCTTTGCCAACTAAATCTAATTTAATAGAATTTCAGACCATGAATATTCGTCGAACGAGAGCGCTGATGTGCGAACATGTTACTGACAGAAACAGAAGTCGCGGTTCTGTTGGTTGAAAACAACTCGAAGATCTTTCTACAACAATCGATTTTGTGAATCTTGGATATCACAACCAATGAAAAAATAGTGAGTGGTGTGTGGGTACATCTAAATGACACAAGAATATTGTATGAGATTAGGGAACCCTATTTGCCTTTTATCAAAATCAGTTAACCGCAAGTGCCGGGTGCCGTCACTTTTAATTGTCGAAAAAAAATATCATCAAATGCCTTATGGATCGTGACCGGAGGGCTCATTTATTGAAGCCTTAGAACCATTCGAGTTTTGATATTTCGTTTCTGTGAGCAGAAGCTTTATTTCAGTTTATAGGGTTAGATATGGCACAATGAAAATTATCGCACTTTGTCTTTTATCCGTAATCGGAAAGTTATAATTACAATCAAGGGTTTCCGTTCTTTCTTCTCCTGTTCCTCAGGTCGTTATTTAGATGTTGGGTCCCTATATTTATTTAGATGAATAATTATTTCAAATTTGAAAATCTTCAGAAGTTTCAGAATGTTCTGATATCTAAACTTTGTATTGATTATTGAACAATATGTAAACTGAAAGCCTCATTTCACATGAGATCACTGTGGAGAAATTATGAAAAACTTCGCCTGCTCAATAAAATTCGCTCGTGCCAACTTATAGTACTTGATACAGGGAAACTTCGATATAACGTACCCTCGTTATAACATACCCTCGATATAACGTCACTCGATATAACGTACATTTTACCTCGATATAACGTACACATTTCCAAAGTGTAAAGGAAAATAGTTTTCAATATTTTTTTTCTGATAGAACAATGAAGTATCTGTATTGTGATGCTAAAACAAGTTTTGTTCCTTCAATCAATCCCGAAATACAGCTGGTTTTGTAATTCCGGATTCTATATGAATCAACTTTAATCAACAGTACGAAGGGAAACATCATTAAAAAGGCGGACTTCGTCTTCTGATTGAAGTTATTCGTTAACTTTACTAAAACAGCAACACAATAATGTATTATAGACTACGTTTGTGAGTACTTTATTATGCTTCGATATAACGTACAATTCGATACAACGTACAATTTTGAAAGTGAAATGTACGTTATATCGAAGTTTACCTGTAATAGCTTGGGTTAGAACGAAAATCCGTTATTTTTCGCCCTTTCAGAGTAAGGTTCCCTCTAATACAATGTGTCTATAGTTTCAGAATGTTTTTTTTACCGAGATTTCGAGCTAATTTGATTATAATAAGATTGACCTAGAGATAATTTTTAAGCCGAAGCGTTCGTTCACTACTCCAATTGCATCCTACTTTTCCAAAATAAGAGGCCACTTGAATCATCACTCGAAATCTTGGAAACTGATCAAGATGTGGTCTTCGCAAAGTTATTGGAAATATGATGGGCCACACAGAAAACACATGAGAATTTTTTTAATCATTCAAAAATAAAAGTTTTAAAAAAATATCACTGGAATACTCCTAAAGGTACTGGCTGGGTTATGAAAAGTGCCCCCAAACAATCTCTATGGAAATGTTGTATAGGATAACAAATAAGAAATTCTGGCTATTTTTTTAATCCCTATGTGATTCACGACATAAATTGAAAAACTTACTTTTCAATTTTTTGCACGCCTTTCTCAATAACTTCGAGATAAAAATTCAAGAAAATACTTAGAGTGCATCTTACTATGGGGTATCGAGAAATACAGGGTGGGCCATTTAAAATGGAAGCATCTGGCAACCCCATAACTTTTGACAGAGATGTCAGATTAACAAATGTCATACCGCGTTGGAAGCGTCATTTCAGTACAATTTTAACCATGGAACAATACACACCTAAACAACGCGCTGAAATTGTTCAGTTGTACATTCAAAATAACTTCTCAGTTGTGTTAACTAAACGTGCGTGGAAAAATAAAAATAAAGTTAAAACATCGCCTGGAGACAACACTATACGTCGATTATATGCCACATTTATATCGTCTGGTAGTGTTGGTAATGACAGTCATCTGTCCAGACAACGACCAAGACGTTTCGACGAGAATATTGATGCCGTTCGAGCCAGTGTTGCAGAGACTCCATCGACATCAGGTCGCCATCGTTCGCAAGAGTTAGGCATCGCTCGAACCACTCTCCGACGCATAATTCGTGTTGATTTGAAAATGTTTCCGTATAAAATTCAATGCCACGACCAAATTATTGCGCGAAATGTTCCCCGGAAGATTAATATCGAAAAACGGCGATTATGACTGGCCACCGAGATCACCTGATTTGACGCCTCCTGACTTTTTTTTATGGGGATATTTAAAATCCAAGGTATACACTGGTAAACCAAGGACCCTGGCTGCGCTGAAAGACAATATCCGACAAGAAATTGCTGCCATATCGGCCGAAACATTGGGCAAAGTGATGGAAAATGCCGAAAAAAGGGCACATTTTGCGGTCTAGGCCAGAGGCGGTCATTTACGAGATATCATAATCAAAAAGTAGTTAGAACAAATCTCCTTGGATCAAAATAAATGAATTTAAAAAAAAAAAAAATTTTTAAATTCCACTTCTTTACTTTGCTATTGCAAAAACAAATCTTTCCACTTTAAATGGCCCACCCTGTACTATGAACAAATTTTTAATCAAAAATTGAAACACAAAAAAAAATCTTGAAATTTAGATTTTTTTGGATTTAAAGATCCAGTATACGCAGTTTTTTTACGTGGGGGATTGGTACCTCACTAAAAACCGCGTAAAAATCGCTTCAATTCGAAAATCCGCGTAAAAGAAAATCTCGTTGATTGGAAAATCCGAATTAAAAAAAAAAACAGCCACCTAAAATCCACGTTAGAATCGTGATTGGGTGCGGCACGAATTTTCGTCATAAGCACTAAGCTCCATCATTTGCTCTGAGGGAGCATAAAGGGGAGTTATCTTTTACGCGGGGAATTGGAAAATCCGTGTGGATAAAATCGGGAATTGGAAAATCCACGTAAAAACCTAGGTAAAAACCGTGATGTACTGCTTTAATTTCTATTTAAATATATTCCTACACCTATTACACCAAATCACCCGCGCGATTTATTTTCAGAATTTTCAAAGCTCGCGGTACAAAAATATATATTTCCAAATTTAGATTTTTGGTTTTAAGAATTTTTAGACCCAGTACTGGTCTAATTGATATTCAAACGTGTTCGTATGTGTTTTTCGATACATGTAATTATTTTTCAGAAAATTTCGAGCACGAGTATGAAAATATTATTCCATTTTTTCACTGTCTACATTTTTTTATATTCTCTTAAAATCTATTATTTTATAGTTTTCGTGTATGTATTCGTAAAATGTGTCCCCAAACTTTAACACTGGCGCTATGGAAAATATTGTGTAAGGTATCAAACTAGAAAATAATAATGTAATTTTTCTATATCCCTATATGAAACACTATGAGAGCTATGGTAAAAAACGTTGTTTATCTTTTTTTCACACTATTCTCAATAGCTTGGAAGTGAAAATATATATAAAATATTGGAAGTGAAAATATATCTCCCTCTCTCTTTCTCTCTCTCTATCTTTTTTCATATTGCTCTCCTTCTCTCTATATCTCTCATGAGACAAAACAAGACGAAATGGTACATCTTTCACCTTAGCAGATAGTAAAACTCGTGCTCACTCACTTGTACTCGAGGCAATGAATAAACCTGTGAAACTTCATATCATATGTACACTATCAGCTAATAAACGACAGAGATCACCTTGCCCATGGAAAATTACTCTCTTCTGAGACGAGGAATCGTCTAACAGGAAATTAAGTACAAATATTTATAAAAATCCTTTGCTTTTCTGACACATTCGAACAGAGTGTCAAAACGAACGTACGAAAATATTCCAAAGCAGTATTAGGTCTCAAAACTAAATTTAAAGTGTCGATTTCAGTGTGTTTTGTGAGCTCTTTCTAATTATTTTTTTTATTAACAGAACTTCTAATTATTATATCTATATATATAAAAACTTCCATACAAATGAAACACAAATTTCTGCTTTACTCGAGAATTAATCAAGCAAATAAAACCAAATATGGCATATGTAGGTTATAGGGTACAATAAATGTCTCTATGTTGGGTAGACACTCCTCCTCCTTCTCTAACGGGGGGCTCCCATACAAATGAAACACACATTTCTGCATTTCTCGAGAATTAATCAAGCAAATGAAACCAAATTTGGCATGTGGAGGTTTTAGGGTGTAATAAATGTTTCTATGATGGTATGGCACCGCTCCCTTCTCTGGAATGAAGAGGGGGTTCCATAAAAATAATAAAGGGCGAACACAAAATTATTGCGACACCGAAAATGTCATGCCAATTTTCTTATAATGTTTAGAATCAAACCAAAATTTTAGGGTAGTTTTGTACATATATTTACTTCAAAAATCAAAAGAAAAGTTAATCGATGGAGCCTTGAGTGTAAAATTTAACGCATTTTCGCTTGATTCCCTCCATCAAAGTCTTTATAGTGTCATCCGGAACCAGTTTCTCAGTTTTTTTTTCCATTTTCTTAACATGTCCTTCTCGTCTTTGACTGTCTTCTTGCTCTTCCGAAGTTCCCGCTTCATTATTGCCCAGAACTTGCTCTTGCCGGTGAAAAACTCCAACCCCGGAATTTATCTAAAATCGGCTTTTATATACGTTTCGTCGTCCATCACACAGCAGCCATATTTTGTCAGCATCTTCTCGTAGAGCTTCTGTACCCGAGTTTTAGCCGTCGATTGTTGCCGCTCATTGCGGTTTGGGAAGTTCTGTACCTTGTATGTATGTAGTCCAGTTCTCTTCTTTGCATTCTGGACGTAGCTCTGCGGCATGCGGATCTTTTTAGCCAAATCACGGCTTGAGACGTTGGGATTTGCTTTAATCATCCGCTTCACCTTTCCCTCCGTCTTTTTGTTCTCCGGTCCCGGTTTTCTTCCAGCTCCTTTGCCGTGGTCCAACGTCAACCGCTCCTGGAACCGCTTCAACACTCTGGAGACGGTTGAATGGTGAATATTCAACATTTTTCCCAACTGCCGGTGCGACAGGTCAGGAAATTCCAGGTGTTTGGAAAGAATTTGTTCTCTCGACTCGCGTTGGTGCTCCTCCATTTTCGTTGAATCGAAAAACACGACTTCGAGTTTGACAGCATGTAGACAATACACATCAATGAGAAAGTGTGCAAAATTTGGTTGATTTTTACCCAATGGTAAAAAAGTTATGCCCTGTTGAATGTGTCGCAATAATTTCGTGTTCGCCCTTTACACATATTCCAACCAAACATGACAATTACAAATTTTCGGAAAACTCTGAAGCAAAATGGGAAAATTTGAAAAATTTAATTCGCATGTGTTCTACAATTACATATTAACAAGCGTTGTTAGTTTATTTGATGTTTGCGGTAACGAAATTGATCTTCGTTCAAAAGTGGAAATGGATTTCAATGTGGTAAAACGCACTCCTATATCGTCTTCTATCTATATACAGCGCGGACTCGATTATATACAGTTTTTGATTTTTTTTTCACTGTATATAATCGAATCCTGTATATAAATAATCGAGTCAAACCAATTTTTTTAATTTGTTTTTTTTTGCATGTATTTTTCGTTTTTTGAAAATAAAAGAGAAATTGGATTTTTGATTCATCCCCTTGAAGTCTGAAAACACCTTTCTCACATGAAACAAATAAATTTATCCAGATTCTCTCAGGAGGTGATGGACGATCATATTTGATGAAAAAAATTCTCCCACGCATATATTCGAATTTCAATAATGACAGAGTTATAGAACCTTTTTTATTGTTTCGGACTCTGTTGCCTCAAACTAGCGCTATATTTAAAAGTACGCTACGAAAGACGATTATGATGCTTTCATTTGAAAGATGAGAAAATTTAGAACAGATTTTAGTAGTGGAACATTTGAATTAGTGGATTTTAATAACATTTTGGAAGTGAAAAACTTAAACTTGTTTTCTAATGTGATAGTATTAATTTTATCCTAAAAATTTATATTCAACTAGATTGTTTCCATCAATTGAATTGAAGCTCTTTAACCGCTCTACAATTTGTTCTTTGACACCCAACTTCTATCTTCTTAGTTTGGCTGCAGTATCGATATAAACAATTCCTGATGAAAATTCAAGCAAAATCTTCAATAATCACGATTTTTACACTACTGTACATGTAATATCCACTAAAACTTCACCTTAACGTTGAAAGGTTACATTTCTTTTTGGAATAAGTCATATTTGAAAGTTTTTTAAATTTGTTTTCCAAACTGTATATAATCGAGTTCAAAATTGTATATAATCGAGTCCGACCTGTAAATGAAAATGGATCGCCGAATGTGTTGATAAGAGCAAAACTCGAGAAAGGGATTGTCCGATTTAGGGCTGTCTTCATTCTATCATATTTTCTGTATCAAACATTTATTCCATGTAACGGAGAAACGTGTTATTTGCAAGTGGATGAAAAATCTTGTACGAGAATTGTGTCTGAAAATAATCTGATATTATAATGCGAGTTTTGGTAGAAGCACTGAAATTGGGCGGGACGAAGTTTGCCGGGTCAGCTAGTACTTTTATAAGTTTACTTCCGTTTATTGTTTTAAGAATAGTCTGACTCTGATATACTCTAATCGTAAGAAGGCATGATTTTCTATGACAAAACGGAAGTGATTTCTGGAATCATTGTATAATAGAAACAGTTTTAATAACATTCCTGCGGGTCTATGTAATCTTCAGCAATAATATATTTCTATATGCTTAAAAGTTATCATTCATTTGAATTTGTTATCGCTGTTTGTTTTGATCTTCAATCAATTAATGCGAGAGAAGTTAACTCAAATTGCGTTCGTTCAAACGTTCGAAATTCCAACAATTTCTTCCCCCCATTTGAAACATGTTTCACTGCGCACCTCGCCAGCAAAGCCCCACACCAAACTGAGAGGAGAAGCAAACAAAAAAAAAAAAAAAAAGAAAAGCATACCAGCGAAATTCTCCCACTACATTAGATTCGCTAATCACACACGGATCCACATAAGTGACTCGCGACCGAAGTGAATTTCACACGCTCCGAGAATGCAGCAGCCGACGGTTGGTTTCGTTTACATTCATTTATTCCGTGGCCTGGCCCCTCGGCAACGCCGCCGAAGCGACCATAACTCACACCCTCCGGAGTGCTTAGGGCTCAGCATACCCTCATACTCACACTCATGCTTCATTCCCCACCCCCTCACCGGCGAGCATAAAGCCGCCGCCGCCGCCGTTAGAAACCAATTAAAATTGTTCGAATTGAGCCGCTCGCATCATGCAGCGCTAGATGTCAACGCTGGAGACCACTCCGGGAAGCAGAAAAATTGCACGAATTCATCGCATCGCGTGGCCGCGGGAAACAAAGTCACTCTGACGAATCGCGCGGCAACCAATTACCATAATCTAATTAAAGCTACGCACCGTTTGCCGTTGTCATCGTGGGGTGGCAAAAGCTGCTGCGGCCTCAGCTCAAGTGGCCACAGGTTGCTACCAAATTTGGTAGCATCGCCGCGGTGCTGCGGAGCCTCTGAGCCCAGGAGCCCGGGAGCCGGGGGTGAATTAGATAATTTTCCAAAGCGTAATTAGGATCGGTTCGTTTCCAGCTCAGTCAAACGGACAAACGAAGAAAAAGCACACACACAGACACACTTGTTGAATCGTGAAGGCGCTCCAACGTTTGTCTATTCGGCTCATTTCGACGCCGTCGGTCGGTTTGCTGTTGAAGGAATTATTAGAAATCAAATAAATCAAAAATGATAATCTTCGAATGTGCGGCGAGCAGCCGCTCTGACAGCAGCGGCAGATAAATAAATATTAATGGGGAGCGCTGCTGCGAACGGGAAATGAAATCGAAAATGGAAAATCGGCGACAGCGGCCAATTCGGAATCGAAGGGAAAATATTCCATCGATTTTTTCTTTCTTTCGTTATCTCGCTCACAACGCGTTAGCGCATTGTAATTACATTTTCCGCTGGATGTCAAAGCCATCCAAACATTTAAACTATCTCCATTATTATAATTTATTGTCCCTATAATTAAGTAACGGTACCCAGCCGGCAGTACAAGAGCGCGAATGTTCTGGTGCTGTTTATTTTCCCGTCTGCCGACAGAGCCACCGATGCCACGCGATTCAGCGAGAAATGTGTTTGCTTTGAGCCGCCGTCGATCGTTGGCCGCAGTCTCCTTCCCCCCGCAGCAGCACCAAAAGGGTCCATTTACTACAAACAATTTAAAAGTTATACGACTATTATCAGATTGCAATTATCAGGCGCCGAGAGACGGACCCCTGTCCGCGATCCGTTTCCTCACGCGGCCTCGGCCTCATGCATCCCTGCTAGGAGCGGCGGTGGGGAGATTAAATCATAACAAAAGAATGTGTGCCGTTTTTCTCCAGCCTCCTCGCAGCATTCATAGATGCCTAGATGTTTCCCGCTGAACAAAAGAACAATTATGACGCTCGTGGCGAGTGCCTCTCCTTCCCTCCTTCGTGCAATCTCCCCGTTCCCCGTTCGATGGCGATCGGGAACAAGCACCGATCGGCGAAGATTTATGCGACTGGTCGACCTATATACGAGTATCCACCTTCGCCGCCCGGCATCCACAGACCGGATGATCCAGTTCTACAACATCCAAATCGATATCAATTATGGCACATGGATCGCAAACTTGAACAATTGACTTCCGCCCCGTTGATCCACCGCTTGCTCTAACTAGACGCCCGACTAGTGGGGGGAATGACACTCTCCACTTGTAGGGCACGAGTCGCTTGGCCGCCACAGACCACGAGAGGGTTATCCTAAGACCAGCCGAAGGCTGCTCGAGCTGGAGTTTATCGCTTCGTTTAGCAGCAGTAAGCAGAAGGAAGCGGAGAGCCAGCGACGAACAAAAAAAAAAACAAAACACATCTTTTCACCGCGGCGATACGCGATTAGTGGCCTGATCGCGGCGATCATAAATAACAGGAAAGTGAAGCCGCTGGTCTCAGAGGTGTGAAAACGGCAATATGATTTGAGCGCGAGCCACGCTACCAAACGAGAAGTGGCACGAACGAGAACTGGATCGCGGCGGTTCGTTTTGGAGCTTCCTGTTGATTGGGCCCCATCTGGAAGTCCAATGCTGCGAGGGGATTGATTTTTTTTTTGAAAAATGCAGACATGGTAGTCTGCAATTTAAAAAAAAACCGATAGTTCGGAAACTTCATGTTAAATTGATAATACAGTGACGTCTCGATTATATCACTGGGCGTTTTTATCACGTGTCGTTTTTGACGTAGAACTACGTCTTTCATAACCCATAAAGGGTGCCAAATCAGAAAACAGGTCACGTTTTTATGAAATAAAGTTAACGTTAATAGCTATTTTTGCCGCGAACGGATTTTGGCGATTTACATACCAAATGAATCGGAAATTCCCTAAGATTTGTTTGATATGCTATACATTACAATCCCATGGTGTATAAATGGTTAAAATTCGTGAAAACTATAAGCGTTTCCATTTTCCCATACATTTGTTCTGTCCATTTGTGCGCTTTCACGAACAGAGCTGTCAATAACGAGCAACTTATGGACGAGCAACGAAGGGGAAATCGTAAGACTTAAAGTCTCCGTGAACAAAGGAAAAGAAGAAGAACGAAGGGGGATAATTGCCTAGAGTATAAATAGTGGATCTCGCTGAGGCAAACTTTCATTCTTCGTGAGGACACCGACTGAATAACATCGTTGCTGGGCGAGCTGGACGGTGAGGAGTGGAGGAATAACACAAGGAAAAAGTAAAGTTTGCCAAGGACCTTTTTGAAGGTTAGAGACGAATGAAATAAAGAAGTTTAAAGTCTCACGTGTCTTAGTTTCGGATTGAGCTGTGGACGCGACTCTAGCACTGCAATAATTGCATCATTGTGTGGGGAATCATCAAGCTAGGCTATCGTCGGCTTACCAAGAAAATAATTGTTCTGGAATTCTACATGTGATTCGGTTTCGCATGGCGGTAGCAAAACTCTTTCCACCAAGGATATCAGCTAAGGTAATCTTGTCAGGTAATATTAACAAAAAGGGCTTTTGTTGAGAAGAGCGCAAAACGGAGATAAGTGTGTGCATATTTAATTGCTTCAAACCATCGATATATGGATATTTTTGTGTGTGTACGTGCGTGCGTTTTAACGTAATGCGCTGTTGCGGGTGAACATGTCGATCCGAACGCGGAGACAAGGAGGGGAAGTAGCGGGATGGAAATATTTGCGCTAGGGTATCAGTAATAAATCTCTGCTGAGGCAAATATTCAGCCTTTTTCCAAGCAGTTTTTTTTATCCCTTTTTTTGTTTATTTTAGACTCATTAGCATTTTAGCTGTACAGAGCCGAATTTCAATAATGTACATGGCACATGTTTATCATATCTAAAATTAGCACATTACACAGTTGCCGTTTTTTGGCGTTAGAGTATTCCCTTCTATACCATTGCATATGGTACACATTTACACAGCAGCCATTTAGGCGTAAGAGTTTTCTTTCTGTTCTTCCATTATCCAGTTAGACCGGACAGCGGAGACAGTTGATTGATCATTGTTGAGTTATTTATAGAACAGCAGCCAGAAGTGTCTTGCAGAGCAGAGCAGTTGTATGGATGAATCGATCTTATTTCGACCGTGGATCGATCTCCATTGCTGATGATTGTTGCGTGGACGTAGCTATTCTGTAACAACACAAAGATGGTCAATGAGGGCCCTGAGTTTTGAACTCACGATCGATCGCTTACTAAGCGAAAGCGCAACCAATGTGGCTACGGAGACCCCCGTTTCCAAGCAGTTGACATTGTTTGTTTTCCGTCATCATGAAGGCTTCGTTGATGCCTTCGACATTGTATCAATGCATTGAACTGACGCTATGGTAGAGCAGGTGTTAAGGTTGTGTACCAAAAAATATTTGGGAATACCAAGTTATTCAACAAGTTATAATAAGTTATAAATTTATTTGGGTTCGCGTGCACAGTTGCAAAACTCCCTTCAACTAGTATTGCATTTGCGCTAATCTTGATCATGATGAAGCAGTGCCACTCTTTTCTAGGTTGTTGAGATTAACAGGAAGAGTTTATTTCGTTTATTTAGTCACCAGGAAAGTAAATGTCGTTCTCGAATTTTGTATGTGATTTGGTTTCGCTTACCAGTAGCAAAACTTTCTCCACTAAGGATGATAACTGCGCTTATCTCGAGCATGTATCGTTCTGAGAGACAAGAATGGATCATCAAACCATAATCGTTCAATGATTCTACAAGAAAAAAATATTTCAAGGCGACCAAACTGGTAGAATGGTTATCTCTAAAATTTCGTAGCATTGTAAAATAATATTCGCAGTTATAAACAAGCGACTTGAATTAAACTACAGCGTAGTTCTACGTCAACAATGCGGTCGTGTCTTGGACACAACCTCCTATTTTTTTTCACTCTCGAATTTATCACTGAAAATGTTTCGGTTTTATCACGTTTTACGAAAAATTAAAAATTATATGGAAAGTTCAATCTGCCGTTAAATTATTGAACAAAAAGTGAAATTTAAGCAGAAATAATATTTTTGAGCATTCATGCCGCCTATCACGATAAGCCGTATTCATGGAAAAATTTCTTACTGATGGATTTGTACCGTATACCACACATTCCTTTGAAAGCTTGAAAGCATATTATTTTCATAGACTCAGAATCAAAAACTATGAATAATCCTGAGCAACTTTCTCTTCGTTTGCCAATTTGAGACGTGGAAGAGACAGTCATATTTTTGTAATAGATTTATTCTTGTGTAGTGATAATAAGGCGATGTATGCTAATGAAAAAAAAAAATACAAATCACAAATCGCTCAACAATTCGGTATATACCGTACGACAATGACAGGAATGCTAAAGTAGAGGGATTAATTAGTGAATCTGTATGTTTTGACTATAAGCACTATAAGAAAATTTAAACGTGCTGCTGAAGGTAGACTTGTTTCAATGTTTAAATTAATTGATGGTAGATATTCTATACTTACTTTAATGGAATATACAGCAAACTAGAAATGACTGTATACGGCTGTGGTGGTTGATAGTATCTGCGTCGTTTAAGTTCAGCGATTCTCGTCTTAATTTTAAAGTTTGTGCAATGGATAATTTCAAAGAGCAATTTGAATAATCAGGTATATAATAGCAACGAATCTGCCTTATTTTACAAAATGATTTAAAGAAAAACGTTAACTCATTTGTCGGAAAAAAGGCGTCGCTTGAATCAAAGCTGACAAAAACCGGATAATTTTCATGTTACAATTATTCTGGTACCCATAAACATCTATTGATGATAATCGGAAAATCGAAGAACCTTCGATGTTTCAAAGCGGAAACTATTTCTTGATTAGCAATTTTAGAATCTTGAGCAATTATTTGAGGTCAAACCAAACTCTCGTTTACGATATTTGAAAAACGGAAAACTGGATCGGATTTTTACACCATACTGATGGCTTTATCTTCACAAGTCCACTTACGATCGATAGTCATACGTTCTTTGAGCCGTGAAACCGAAACGAGAAACTGTGGATTGTAGGAATTCCATTATTTTCCTGATGACACAACGTGTAAGATGCTCATTTTCGAAATATGTGTTTCGCACACGAGCAGCTTTTCGACGTCATGTTTGTTACTTTTATAAACAATACGCATTGAATTTTGTTTCCCAAAATCTCTATAAAAGACTCTAAGGTGCGAAAGGAAGAAAAAAATGCATGAGATACAATTTTATAGTGGTTATCCTGTATTATTCAGTGATGCGTTAATGGTTTTGATCTTCCCTCAAATCTTTTAACCGTTAGTTTGTGTTTGAAGTAAACTGTGGCAAAGCGTTTCGAAATAGATTTACGTTGATACGTCTCTACCCTATGTCATGCATCGCATAATAGCAATTTTTCGAGAACTACTCCCGGCTTTCTGCTAATGGAAAAAAAGGAAAGTGTGATGTCCAAGAGACGACCCTGTTGTTTACGTAGGATTTTGAAATTATTGTATCGTCTTTTTTATCACTTTGGATACTATTCTAGAATGTAACGAACTGTTCAGTAAAATATTTGGTGGCTCCGAAATATGACGATGATTTACCTTGTTTTACAATAGCAGCTAAGCGTGGTTGTGATTAATTTTTCTAGATCCCGCGAGAACAGCTCGTTCATATGTGGCATTCCTCGCTTGCAACTTCATTTATGATCTGTGGAGTCATTAGTCAGAATTGGAACGCATCATTATGGTCTCAACGGAACTACAAAATTCATTCGCCCATAGCCCTGAGAAAGACCGATTCGAAAATAAGAAATTACTTTTGCATAGCCTTTAAAAACGCAATTAGAAAAATGAAAAATCCAACCTTAGTTTTGAGAAAAAGGATGACAGACTGACTGGTATGGACGAGCTGATGCTGATGCCTGCACTGGTTTATCCTTAGAATTAAATCGTTGTCGTCGGGTATGAGCAGCGATTCTGAGGTGGAAGATATGGGTGTAGAGCAACAACTGGGAAGTATCTTGCCTTCTTTTTTTCTTTTCTGTATTGAATAGACCTTTCATTTCAAATTCTTTTAGCCTCTTGCTTTGAAAAGGCCAATTCGACGAACAAGTCAATTTTATCGTAGTCTTTCAATCAGGTAATTTGACAAATTCCAGAGTTATCTCCTAGTCTTAAGAATAACTATTGACTGCTTGCTGGCTAGAGCGAGACTAGAAAAGAAATTTCAAATTACACATTTTTATACGCTCGTCTGGTGTCATTTTTGCGCACTCTGAGTAGAAAAACAGAGTTATATTTACAAAACGGATTTAATACGTAACTTTATGGTTAATCTATCTATATATACAGCCATTCCATGCCAAACCGATATAGTGGTTCTCAGATTTTCGTCAAAAGTGGTAGTTTTGTTCTTCATCGTAAATTATTAGACCCGTATTTTTTATTTTTTTGTTAGGGTGACCACTTATATTGAGGTGATATTTTTCATAAATAATTGAAAAAACTCGCATATAAGAGTTATGTTGCAGGTTTTCCTGTTTTTTCTCAGCACTGCACTGAGAATTGTGTCTCCGCCATAGATTGCACGAGCCAATCCGGAAGTGTGGTTTAGTTGTGTGATAGCTTGACATCTTAAATTGTTCGGTGCTTTGTTGCATGAAATAAATGATTGATTTTCATTTCTGTAATCTAGCATGAAATGGTCGAGTTGGACGCGTTCACATTTTTGCAATTTTTAGATTTCGGCTGATTCGCCAAAGCCGTTCGGATCAACGTCTTTATTTCGTTGGAAGAATGAGAATTGCATTCGTGACCGTTAGTTTGAGAGGTACGGTTCAGCACCATCAAACTGTTTTGCATTAAAAACTGTATCAGTTCTCATTGAAGTTCACTGTGAACAACATGCCTAATAGACAGGGCCCGAAATCTTCGAAGGTGAAAAATGAAGACCGACTCTACTCTCACTAGCTTCGCTTCAACTAGAACTGCTCCGGCAGTCGCCGTCAACAAAAAATGAATTGACTAGAAAATGAACTGACTAGCGTTGACTAGCAAGGATGACTGATGAACTAGTCCAGTCAGTGGCTATTCTAGCTGATGCAACTAAAGAATACAAATCTGCCTCTTCATTAAACTGCCTTCAATCCACATTTCTACCCCCCTAGGAACGAAATTGTTACCCGCGTACGCAATCTTATTTTTACGTTCATATAAAGAGGAACGAAAACTTGTTTTATGATGCAAAAAGTTTCACCATTAATGGACGGTTTATTGTCTACCCATCGTGAACTCAAACCAACGAATTTAGATAGTAATCAGGCGTATGTCGAACCACGTTGAACTCAAACATCGATACATGCATACGTGGTACATGAGAGAGAGAGAGGAACGAATTCGTTTTGGGGGGAAATCACTTCAAAATGCAATGAAAACAATTTGACGGAGAAGAATGAAATGCGATAGTCGAATCGTAGTGAGGGGAAAGCGACAAAACGCCCGACTGACTGTTTAGACGTTTTGATGGAGAAACTGCGTGAAGAAGCCAAAAGTAATTTCCAACTGTATACGGAGGGAAATTTCCCTCATAGCCCTGCTGATGACTGTATTCTCAGTTTAGGCATGGAACTCGCGCGCGGGTGTATGGTTTCTGTGAAAATGCCATTACTGAAGTATGCAAAAATGCTTGAATGACCAATGTTTTTACACCGAAAAAGTTTTACTGCAATCTGAGAAGGTGCTGCCAAATCTCACTACAAGTTGGCATGAAATTTATCTCCTAATCTGGATTAAGTATATTCATCTGACAATTCTGAACATTGACTAGCTCTGTACAAATAAAACAAATAGTATGCCTAATATTGTTTTATTTTTTGTTCATTATTTTTTTAAGAACACAAACGGAATCAAACGGAATCAAATATTCGAGTTGTGGATAAAAAGAGACATCTCAAACTGATGTTTTCCTACTTTCTTTGTTGCTACTGCCGGACGTTAAAGGTAATTTGCTATGGCTTTGAAGAATGTCAATTCGAAAAACCAATCACTTTGGCATAGCCTTAAAGGGAGTCATCGGAGGGCATTTGATAAATGTAAAATCTAGTCTTTGATTTGAGAAAAGCTAGTCGCTGGCCCGAGAGTGATCTGTTCATAGCTGACGAATGCTCAGATGCTTACCGTTCCGAACGTTAAAAAAAGGAATAGGTTCATGAGTACTAGGGTGCTGGTAAATATTTTTTTTCCTTATTGTTGACAATACACGCACACGCACTGTACTGAGTGTGCATTGTGAATATCTGAGCCGGTATTCTGATGCGAAAGACTTGGGTGCAGAGTATCTGCACGGAAGCAGAACAACAACTGGCGAAAGTTGTGCCTTCTTTTTTTTTATTGAAGTGATTCTTAGAAATTCCATTATCCTCTAGCCTTGAAAAAGCCATCCGGAAGAATAAAAACAACAATGCTAAGAACCTTTAAAATAAAACAATTCAAAAATCTTTAAGTTGATTCTTTTTTTTTTATTTAAGTTGAAATTTATCTGGAAAGATACAGATTTTTGAGATTTTTTTTTGGTACAGATTATAGATTTTAATACAAACGTTCATAATTAATAAAACGCGGAGTTGGTGAAATACATGAGGGAGATATTTGATTTCGATGATTGAAACATCAAGGCTGCTGCAATGTTAAATCCCAGAAATTCTTTCAAATTGACAAGCATCAGCGTTGTGTAGGAAGCGTTTTCAATGTTCTACGATGGGTTTTACAAGATCTGGAGAACGAATTCCGTGCCCTAAAAGTAAAATTGCTCCGAAGGAAATCACTGCTTCATAAAACAAACATTTGCAGGATTGATGTACAAAAATTGGGTGCCTAAAATAATTAACATTTCGCTCGCATTTCTAGCGGCTGGCGGAATGAGCTTCGAAATCGGTTTAGCGACGTCACACTGAACGCAATTTTAAGATTAAAAGATTTGATTGAACATCGTGGCGACAGATCGAAAATTTTGTTGAATACTAGTATGCAATCTACGTTTAGAAAGACTATGTAAAAGCATCACGAAAAGCTCGAGTGATTCAAGGCTTGCAAATGTTAATGTTCATTTATAGCATATATTAATTGAATTTAATATTTTGTATAACATTAATGAGTATTTCTTCTCTGCAACGAATATTTTCGATGGTAAAGATGTTTGGTACATATTTTTGAAAGAAAAAGCACAGATGAATTTTTTTTCATCCCTTCCAATACAGATGAAAATGTTGCCACACTGGATTGACATCTCTTTATATCAATGTTAGACGGAGATTCAAACTCAACAATAAACGGTTAGAGTACAAAGAATAAAAGAAAAAAACATTGCAACAAGTTTTAATTCCTGAACGGATTCAATAGGTCGTATGAATGAAAACAATTTTTTTACTTATTCTGCCCGTATGAATAAAAGTTTACTTTACTAATTTGATTTTCGAATTCGAACATGGTTTTTACTTTGTCAAACATCTATCAACTGATTATTTAGGTTTCGTTTCAAAACATTTTTTTTTGGACAAAGCGTGAATTCGCGATGAAAAAGGAATAGTGTCGACGTCTGGTGGCGTCTTTCAATTAGGGACCATAGTTTGGGTCCCTATCTCGTTAGTGTAATACCTATCATATTAGAAGACACGAAGCCAGTTTTCAGATGTTAAAATTTGAATGAAAATTTTTACATGACGTTATTTAATCACTTAAAACACTTTTTTCCGACTTTTATTTAACCCTTTGCCTATACATTTCCACCGTCATTACTGAAACTTTTCATTATAATATAAAGTTGTCTTCAAAAACAATATTCGTACAAGATTTTTTCACCACCTGCAAACAAAAGTGTTTTTCATTTAAACAAAATGCCAAATTGGTACGGAAAGGTTATTTTTCATTCATAATTTAAATTTTAAAAACGTGTTCATTCCGCCTGGAAATCAATCAATTTTTTTACGCTCCCCTAAACTAGTAAACGAAGCTCAATGCCTTCAATGCGGATCGTTAACTTGTTTAGCTTCAAGCGCAAGATAGCAGCATTAAACATAAATCGGATATGACATCAAAACGAATGATAGTGTTTTCAGATCCAAAGTATGCTCATGAGCAAACTTGATAATAACGAAGTAAATACTTGATGAATGCTGTTTTATTCATACGAAATCAGCTAAACATCCATTTTCGAAAAGTAAATACTTTGTTGTTTCTTTTATTCATACCAAACGTAGTAAAAACTTAATCTCACTGCTCGACTGCTCGAATGAAGTAAAGTAAAGGTGAATTTTGTTTTTATTCATACGGCCTAATACGTCAAATAGTAGCATTTTATTTTAGTCTCATCAATGCCCTTGATTGAAGGAAGGGGTGTGATAACTACTTACTGCTACTCACTAAAGCTTATATACCTCATCACATTCTGCTCTTGAAGAGGTTTATTTTGTGGCTTTGACCCTGGAAAAATATGCCACTCCAACTAAACCAAGCCTCATTATGCGGAACGTTATGTGTGTGTTACTACGTTTTTGTATGCATGAGAAAGTTGGAATTGATACTCTAGGTGAATAGGCCAAGCTTATTTAATACATGTACCTACTATATCAAATATGATTTGAACAAATTTGGACAAAAAAAAACCCATCAATCTATCCCATTTAGCTCGATATGTGCGAGTGACCACTTTACCTCCAAGCAAAAAAAAAAAGTTTGATTTTTCACCTTTTTTTCTAAAGATGAAAAATTAACTATTTTGAATTTTTCTAATGAAAGCCGTTTGCAATTTTGAACAACAATGAGTTGAAGTATAATATTCTTCGAAAAACGGGTATTGAAGCGGTATGTGGACGCTGCAAATAGGCATATTCCTTAGGATGACCACTATGCCTCCACTTCCCTTAGGTGTTAGCCATAAATTTGCTTCGATTTGCCTACATGAACAAGGAAACGGAATTTTCGGCAAAGGCATTGCCTTATATTTCCGATTGGCTTATGCTCTAAATATAAACAATTCAGAAAGAAGACTATCTATTTCCAGCCGAGTTTTAGCTCTTGAAATCCAAATTCTGCTCGTTGCTTATGCTCTCGACACTATAAACTCCTTGTCAAATGTGACGCTAAATGATGACACCGCCATGACACTCAAATATTCGTGAGTCAAACTCTACCCGACCGAAACAAGATAAGTCTCGCAACCCGCAACCAAAATAGCCCAGTGGCTGTCCCTATTTTACAATTAATTTGTAGCTAATGTGTTAATTATTTTGAAAATGAACCGCTGCTTCGTTGTATTGTTTTATACGATGTGGCGCACCGCCTTTAGCCCCCCCCCACTTTAAGCGAGCGGAAAACAAATGTTCAAATTAATAAACATCGCGTTTTCGCTTGGCGCGCGAGGGAGCAACCATATAAACAAAAGCCAGAAAGAGGAAAGCGCAATAATAACTCAAGCGCGCTCCATGCAGATGAAAAGCTTGTGATATCAGCGAAGCGCTCCCTTTTCCCACCCACCTCGCGGCGACCGATTAAAAACAATCCATTCCGAAAAACAAATGCTCGCGGCCGCAATTTAATAAATGCGGTTAATTAATTAGCAGAAAAAAAAGTCTAATTAAATTATTAAATGTACAATTCATAATCTTCTGCTCGACATTTTTACGCTTCGGGGAAAGCGTGCGGCTGCCGTTTGGCTGAGCGGTGAAATTGCACGCGGGGGCGCCCTCATTAGGCATTCTGGCTGTCCACCGGCAGCGGCAAAGCTTATCGGGGCCAATTCATTCGGCGCCTCCGGCGGCTAGCCGTCAAAGCCCACTTCAGCAACGTAATCGATTCATGCAGCCGTTTTTTTCCCTTTCATGAAGTTGTTCGTCTGAAGAAAATGGACAACACGGCTGGCTGGAGTGACTGTCAGTTTCGTAGGGTCCCGCAGTGGTCGGGCCGCTCTTCCCAGCGTTACAAGTGTATCAGCGCGCCACTGATAAGAGCAAGCACAGGAATGGCACGTAAAAAACGTGATTGAAAAGCAATCAATTTTGTAATAATTCACGTCGCCGCCGATTAACTGCGGCTACAAATGCATTCTCCCCAACCGCAGGGGCATCTCTCATTACGGCGCCCTTCGCTGCGGCGCTCGACGGCGAGCCCTAAATTCATCTGAGAAACGTGTGCGATTGCTCTGTGATTATAAATCATTCGTAATTAACACATAACGGAGTGCGTTTTTCTATTTTTTTCCATCCATTTCTGTGAGATAATCTAGGAAGGGAAATTCTAACCGACTCAACAAACTACGGCGAATGGCAGTGTGACGTTTATGTTGGAGGTTTGGCAAGTCTAGCAGGCATAAATTGCGCTTATCTCGCATACGAAATCTCTCGGATCGTTGTATCGAACGCGAAGGTGAAAAATAAAATATCACATTTTCTATCGAAGTTTATAGCCTCGGTGGAGGGAAACAAGGACGTAACGCGCTCTTTTGTGTCCAGATGATTTGTTTGTCATTACGTCCATTAAGTTGCGACAAAGCAGACCGCGCGTCCCGTGCCCCGGCCGGCAACGGGGAAAACAAATCACACCTTTAACGGTCCCGCGTTGCGATTTGTCGCATTAGTGTCCGCTGCATTTTGCGAATCCAAGCACAGCCTTTGTTATACTTTGCTCTGTCCGGGGTTGGTCCGGTCGAGATATGTGCTAAATGTCTCGTTGAAAGGTGACAAACGACGGAGGCCCTCGAACCCGGGACTAATCGCTGCACGCCAATCGCATTTACGGGAAGGGCACCCGGGCCAGAGCAGAGGAAGCGTTCACTGTCTTCAGCATTGAAGCTGGTAGACGCGGCATCGAACATTGAAAATTGATGAGAATTGATTCAATGGTTCTCTTAGGGTTATTAGTTACTAAACTCGTTCTTCCTCTTAATTATGTTCTAAGCTTCTGAGTAAATCAAAGTCTAACACAATCGGTACTAACTGGTTCTGTGCATTTTTTCTGCTTACATTATCGCCTTAATGGAAAAAACGTAAAGCTTAGAGTTACTATAGATTTCGAATATTAATTTGAAAATTTATTTCGGATTTCTCCTATCTGAATAAATAAAATATTCCACCGCCCGTATTTACATCCGTACTTGTTGTTCACGCTCTACTGTGCAAACAAGTGTACCAGGAAATAGTTTTCCTTCCCCATCTAAACTGCTCCCTCCTATTCGAAATGAAGCTCGTGGTGTCTGAAATGACTATAGAAAGTATCATAACCCGATGCCCAACCTAAAATGACGCATACAATCGAAGCTGTTCTGGTATTCAAAAACATCCCTACCAATATCATTTGCATTCCATATCCAACCTTTACCCGTGCTAGATCGTGAATAAATCTATTCGTGTATAAAAGTATTCCTAGTGTTTTAATGTTCAAAGTGTTTTTCAATTCTCCAGTACAAGCTGTATCCAAATGGACTTTTTCAAGGCCAAATTGTGAATTCCAGTACTATCAACGATCCGTTATTCCCGACAATGGTCGGACCCCCCATCTGTTGTTTTCCAGAGGGTTATGACTCTACCATTTGGGCTCTTTTGTTCACATTGATATCCTATTCTGCCAATACATTAATCTACTCTTGGTGTGAACCTATTAGACATAGGCCCATAGTCACGAATTTCTGGATCAGTTTATTCGACTCTGATTATGCGTATTCCATAATATCAATTATAATGTTCCTAAATAGCAGTTTTGCAACAAATTTTTTGACGTAGGACTACGTCTTACATTAAGGGTGCCAACTCAGAAAACAGGTCACGTTTTCATGAAATAAAGTTAACGTTGATAACTATTCTTGCTGCGAACGGATTTTAACGATTTGCGTATCAATCGAATCGGAAAATTTCTAAGATTTGTTTTATATGCTATACATTACAATCCCATAGTCTGTATACGGTTTAAATTGATGAAAATTGGAAGCATTCCCATTTCCCCATACATTTGTTCTGTCCATTTGTGTGTATTCCCGAACAGATCTGTCAATAACGGGAAACTTGTGCATCCGCTAGAATAGTAACAACGAAGGGGGACAGCGAAAAGAGAATATTTGCAAAGTAAACTCTACCCTTGCATAGTAAGTTAGCTGTCGCTAGCGTATGAGTATTGCATCTCCTCTGAGAAAATTCTCAGAATCTTTCTGTGCCCTAAACCACAAAGGTCGCTTATTCTGCTCGTTTTGTGTTTTATGTTTCCCCTCGATCTGTGAACGCTATCGAATATTTCACTTGAAGTGCATCTGGCATTGCATTTGACACAATTTGGCTTTGTGTGTGTTGCTTTTTTTCGTTGCGCGAAACTTATAACTTGTTCATTTCCTGTACATGTGAATAGCACACCTTCTATACTTTTAGTTGCCATTCGTATTTGCTCTCGTGCGCATCGACTCTGTTCTGATGCAACAAGCTCCTAGCTTTGTTGACGGTTTCGACCGAGAGTCGAGAAACGATTTTTCATAAACGATCATTCTTTTTTTTTTTTTTTTATCTTCGCTTATTTTTCGTCGGCCTATTTCCGCCACTTTAGTGCCAATCACCGACATCAGGGAGGCGACTCCACCTGTTCCTACCTATCAGACTCAACAACTCATGAGCCGGGCCAACTTCTTTTACTTCCGCTCCGAAGGAAGACGTAACCAGAGATTTTTCGCCTCAGAAAATCCCAACGACGCCAACGATCATTCTTGCGATGTTTCATTTTGATTGCAGAAACTGTGTGCATCTGTTAGACAGGTTTGATGCTTGTTGAATGGCGATGCACGGAAGATGCCTCTCGTTAAATACTCAGTGCAATGCATGCATTGATATAGAGAAACAAATTGCGACATATAACCAATTAGTGTATTGTTCTTGCAAAGGCGAGAAAGAATCGTTGCTTCTCGAAATGATTCTTCAAAACCATAAGCCATTAAACCTTTTCAGGGTCCCCGAAACTTTTCACTAGAGTTATGTATGGAATTTCTACGTATTCGCAAATAATGAATGATAAACCAACAAATTTCAAAAAAAGTCTAAGCGGTCGTATCTCGGATGCAACCCCTGGAAGAGGAAAGTTGTTTCGACATAGGACTATGCGGGGGGTAGCTCTATGAAAAATGTAACGATTCATTAAGAGTTTTCACACGCATATTACTAAAAATCGTTATTGCTACATATATTGTGTTGTATATCATTAGGCAGTAAATTTATCCAGCATTTTTATGCTTAAGACATGAACAGTGAATATAGTAAAAATAACACAATAATAACAATTTGACCATTAACATGCGTATGTTATTTTGATTTTACTAGCCACTCGTTTTCCCCCACAACGAAACGAGCAATCTTTTTGCCTACAATTCGGCGTTAACTCACAATGTGATTAGATGCGTATTATGATTTATTCTCGTTTTGTCGATAGTAGGCATTATTCATTTGGCAGAATCAATGGAGGGATGATCTAGGAATGATCTTGAAGATGATATTGGATGGTTTCACTCTATTCTCCCCAAAGATTTGGCGAGAGCCTGACTCAAAAGGTTAAACGTTGATAGAGATTTTATTAGGCTGAAGTTCAGGTTGTTGTCCAACCAATTCGTGCTCAATCACGTTTTATCGTGTAGGTCTTGGTACAAACAATTTATGTAATTGTGGTCCGGGTTGTCATTATATCGAGCATGTTGTTTGGTTATGTAAAAAATGCAATTAATGAATTTAACTGGCTGCTGATTTAGAAGTTCGAAAGGGTATATTCATGCATATTTTTCAGGGCTCCCATTTGATGTATCAAAAAAATTCAGATTTTGAACAATGAATTCAAATGCAATCACTACACACAATCACAGTCCTATGTCAAGATCTCGTCCGTGCCCCTAGGTTCAGACCATCAACTTCTATTGGAGATTTGCTTCTTTTCCGCGATGTCGGTCGTGAACACAAGTGTATCAGAGGATTGATGGTTTATTATTCCAACAAAGCATGATCTTTCAGGAAACGGTTAACGAAAACTTTAGTGTTTTCGTTTAGTTCAAACGACATCGAAGATGTTTTCTTAGATTGACCTAGATCTAAGGCAGAGCCACCATATCTACAGAATAATCTGTATTTCTACATATTTCGGACTTTATTAGTTATTGGAGTTTCATACAGAATGAACAATTTTTTTTCAATGACATTTCTATATTATTTATGGCTTAATTTCAATAATAATTTCTCTACCTCATCTATTTCATATATTATTTGATTCAGACTGAATGAGCGTTTTTGACATTCATATTTATTGATGTCCTACTTCCATCCTGCTTCATCGCTTCGCATAACACATATCACTATTTATCTTTTTCTTACTATAGCACTGTGAATTAAAATTTCAAAAGTCCGCTCATACTGTCGTGAAAATACATGCTTTGATAGTTTGTTTCAAAGAATTGGAAATATCCTAAAAAACTATCGATACGTTTTGACGCAGGGTTACGTTTTCGTAAATATTTTATAAATATTGGTCGTTTCAAGGAAATTGGTCAGTTATGAGCGCTTTTTTCTCAGACGTTTCATGATGGATCGATGATATTTTTGCACTAATCGATTTGGATATTCCCTATCAATCTTATGCAATCTGAGAAATTAAAATTCTAAAATTCAATAGTTGATATGTTGAAATAACGTTTAAAATAGAGCTTCTAATTTCTCATATATTTGTGTAGAACGCATTGCGGTATACATTAAGTTATCTTTTGTACAGCCTGAAGTGAACATATGCGATAAACTCAATTAAAAATGTATTGATGATCAAGCCATCGAAAATACTGAATTCGTCCGCAACAAGATGGCTCTCACTGGAATGCGTCACTAAACGTAACCTAGAGAGGTTCAACTATGACCGAATCAAAAAAGTGAAATGAACTTTGAACCATTTGACCTGTACGATGACCAAACCTATTTGACTGTTTTTGAGCTACGTTTTGCTGAGACACCCGAAATCAATCGGCCTGATTCGGAAACCAGAACTATTTGTCTTACTCCGAGCAATGTATACCGAGAAAAAAACATTAAATCTAACGTAGCAGAATCGGACTTTGGAGATTGTGAACAGCATCTGAAGAAGTCATAAAATATATAATAGAGTATAAATAAACAGCTTAGAGTTTGACATAGAGAAATCTATGAGTCTAAAAGAGATAAATGGGATAAACGAATTTAACAAAAAGAACTTATCCGTATTTTAAGCATATTGTTAATACTTTGTATTCTATTTCATGCGTTGACAGTTCTCCAGTTTTCGAATTGATACCTTATTAAGCTAACTTTCGATCTGTCACAGCCATTACATTTTTGTATGTACCAGAAATATATTATAATGACGGTATAAATTCGTGAGCGAAGCGCAATATAAACAAGCATGTCCTAGCAGTTGCGTAGACTTCTATTACATCTCAATGAGGCATTGTACTTTTTTTACAGTGTATAGTCTACATTTCTCAAAGTACATTTCGGTTTCCCAGGGGTCGACACGAACGAAAACTGATTTTGGGGGTCGACGAGGTCTAAACATCGACCCCTGTTAATTAACACAAGTTCTAATTTGAAACTTTCAAGATACTGTCTAAGTTGTATTACCCGAATCAACTTGTTATAAGAATGACTAATATTTGAGTAGAATATATTTGGTTGGGTAAAAAGTAATCCATTATTTTTGCGTATAATTCAGAACTTTATTTGAAATATTTAGGATTGTCCGATTTGGGTCAAATAGGGTACCGTTTTGTTGTAATGTTATTGCCATTTCAATGGTATGTTTTATAATGTCTCTATAATAGAAGTTTTGGTTCTTATAGGCAAAAACTATAGTGATCAATTTTCACAATCTTCTCTTGATTCAAATTTCTTATCACTCAGGAAATTATGCAATGCGAGAAAATGGTGGTAATCACTTGATGCCAGGTTCGGACTAGATTTTATACTTCCCAACCAACCTTCCGGAGTTTCTGGGGAGTCACTATAGACATGTGGGGCCTTGCTTTGACCTAATGGAACAAACTACTTCTACTGTTGGCCAATTTTGGCTGTTTCTGACCAATCGCTAGCTTCGAACAGTCCAAACATACCAAAACGTTTCAATATTTTTCAATATTTTCTCAAACAACTCCAGGAAAATTGTTACCGAAAAGTTATGAACGTTCGATTTTCTTAGTTTTTTTTGCGACGTATTACACAAAGGTTTCCCTAAGAGGATTGAGGATATCCTGAATTTACAAATTCCTCAATGAATAATAAATCGCTACAATATCACAGCCACGGAAGAAGCCAATGTCGACGTTGCAAGAACTGTTCATTACCTTCTGCACAGATGAGGAGCTTAAGCAGAAGCTCAACCAATGCTATCAGGAGTTTTGGTTGCATCGCAACTATGAAATACAGTATTGTGGAACATTGCTGAAAAATATATTGTCTATTTTCCATTTTCATACCTTGTCGAAAAAGGCTTCAGTGTGGTTACAAATATTTTGACAAAACAAAAAACCGTTTGAAAATCAACGAACGTGGAGATCTAGGGGTTCAACTCACCAATATTGAACCAGATTTAGACAGATTGGTAGAAAATAACCAGGTTCATCCATCTCACTTTTTTACGTTTTTTATCTTTACTTTGCGATTTTTTTCAAAATTAATTACCTACTTAAGTATTTGTTTTTGTGAATATTTTGTATTAATAATTGTTAAGTACATTTGATATTCACCGAATTTAATGTCTATTTACTTTGTTGAATTTCGTTGAGAAAATAACGTCAAGTAACGTAACCCTAATAAGGCCGTGGCAACTATATTGTCACCTACAAAATATTTAGTTCGCCGCACTTGGAATATTATTTTAATATTTTGCTTATCCAAAGACTTCTAAAGGCATTTGGCAATACTCCATTTCTTTGAGGTAGCTAGAAATGAAGGTTATTAATTTGCGAGTCATATTTTCGTGGAAAAACCGTTTTTCGCTGTATTCGTTTTTTCAGTTTTCATGCAGTTTTTTGATAAACAATAAATTTTTTTAATTTTTTCTGTAAAAGTCTGTAAAAGAACTTTTTTCGCTGCACTAGAAATATAATAGAATATAAGGATTATATTCTCTGAAGTTTGAATCGATTCCTTGTCTAGTTTCCTCGGCTTTATAAAGGGTTAATGAACAGCAAAGTTTTTCAATTGTTAAATATTTCGTATGATTGAGGAAGTTTGGCTAAGGGGGTCTAAGGTATCACTTCATTCTGGAAAAGGGGTCTCTTGCACAAAATAGTTTGAGAACCCCTGGTCTACATGAATATCATCAATCAATAATGAATATCTTCTTCTTCTTAAATGACACTAGCGTTCCTAGAGGAACTTCGCCGTCTCAACGTAGTATTACTTCATTTTTATTAGTACTTAGTTGAGATTTTTATGCCAAATCACACGCCTTGAATGCATTCTGAGAGGCAAGCTCTAGAATACGCGTGACCACAGTGCAAGTCGGAGGGAATTTCTTTGACGAAAAATTTCCCCGACCAGAACGGGAATCGAACCCGGACCCGGCATGTTAGGTGTGACGCTAATCACTCGACTACGGGAGCACTAATTTAGCCAATAATGAATATGCCAATCAATAATACCAAAGCTAAGATTGGGCATCAAAACTGTGCCTCATACATATATAAATGCAGATTTTCTATTAGAAAACTAAGATAAAAAATATATTTTTAAAACATAAACACAGATTTTTTTTATAGCATTCCTGATCTAATCTGGGAAAATATTGCGATGAATTGCTCCTCCAGTTTACTCCAACTAAACGTATCAATATGAAACGTTAGCAGGGAGTATAGGGGGTATAGTATGCTACAAATTAATAATAATAAATTTATCATAAATTTAAATAAAGTATATTACTAATATTACTTAGTGGAACATTTATTTTTTATTTCTTTATCAAAAATATTTGTATGGCATTGAGAAGGTCAACTGCTTTTGCTATTGACTAGGTTAGTAAGAAATTGTGTTAGTCTACAAAATCGTTTAAAAAAAATAGGAAGAAATTTTTTTATTTCTTCTCTTTATTTTTCCTTACTACACCCAATCACAGCGAAGTGAAAATGTAAGCGTAAATATTCTAAAACTTTATACATTGAAACCATTATTTTTTTAAGAAATTGAAAAAAAATGAACTTTTAAAAACCGCTTAAAAATCTCAATTTTTTGGCGCGTGTATAAGAGTTCTCGATTTTATTTGAAAAGTAAATAAACTAGGATCATTCGATCTAGAAAAGACCAATCAAAAAATTGGTTTTGAATATTCTATATTTCATAAAATAATAAACGCGATATTCAACATGTCTTGGGGTTAATAATTTTTCAAAATAAAGTGAAAAAAAAGGTGTAATCATGAAACAGGCACTTCGATTCGATTGGAGTGAAGCAAAAGTGACTTGTGAGTCAGCATTAGCTACAATAGAGACGCACCATTTTACTGGAAACTTGTAGATTCGCAACCTAAACTCAACATCTTGTAGAAGAATAGTACAGGTTTGAATCAAGGTGATTTTGTAACTTGAACTCGAGTCCAAATAACAAATCACATATTGGCACTATCAGATGTGAGTTTCAGTTACCAGGATCGAACTCCAACGCGAACGCATTAAGGGTAACAACGAGTTACATAGTTTTATTCAAATTTTAATAATTTTTATTTTTTTTACTATTTCTTATGCCTTTTTATAACACGTATTCACTCAACTGGTTTGTAAACGTAAGTGTCGTTTGACATATCACCTCGCGTGAATTTATTCGTTTCGCTTGAATACATTCATCTTGCTTGAAAACACCTGTCTTGCTTGCAATCATTCAGCGCGTTGACAGCTGATGCACCGCCTTCAGTAACGTCGGTGGAAAGAGCTGCCAACTTGTTCGAATCTGCGTTGACAGTATTGTTCTTAAAGTGTTCATTCCAGCTGTATGACACCCGCCATGTTTTGATGCCAACACCTCAAACGTCAAAAGTATTTGTTTTCTTCAAAACAGCGATCCGCGTTGGCGGCTTTGTGCTTCGTTTACTAGTTTAGGGGAGCGTCAACGAATAGCTGATTTTCAGAATGAACGTTTTCAAAATTAAAATTATGAATGAAAATTAGCTTTTCCATAAAATATATTTTTTTTATTTGAATTAAAAACATTTTTATTTGCAGGTGGTGAGAAAATCTCATACGAAAATTGTTTATGAAGACAATTTTATATTATAATGAAAAAATTCAGCAACAGTTTTGGAATTGTATATTCATATAATTGAATGAAAGTCAGAAATACGCGTTTCAAGTAATTAAATAACACTAGCTAACCCGGCAAACTTCGTCCCGCCCATTTACTTGATTAATTCTCGAGTAATGCAGAAATTTGTGTTTTATTTGTATGGCAGCCACCCCTAAGAGAGGGGGGAGGGGTATCTAACCACCATAGAAACATTCATTGCACCCTAAAGTTTCCTTATGCCTAATTTGGTTTAATTTGCTTGATTAATTCTCGGGTAATGCAAAAATTTGTGTTTCATTTGTACGGCAGCCCCCTCTAAGAGAGGGGGAAGGAGTATCTTAACACCATAGAAACATTTATTGCATCCTAAAACCTCCACATGCCAAATTTGGTTTCATTTGCTTGATTAATTCTCGAGTAATGCAGAAATTTGTGTTTCATTTGTATGGCAGCCCCCCTTTTGAGTGGGGGAAGGACTGTATAACCATCATAGAAACATGTATTGCACCCTAAAACTTTCACATGCCAACTTTGGTTTCGTTTGCTTGGTTAATTTCCGAGTAATGCAGAAATTTGTGTTTCATTTGTATGGCAGCCCCCCCTTAGAGAGGGGGGAGGGGTCTCAAAATATCACGAAAACCTTCCCCGGCCCCAAAAACCCCTACATACCAATTTTCATGTCGATCGGTTCAGTAGTTTCCGAGTCTATAAGAATCAGACAGACAGACAGACATCACTCCATTTTTATATATATAGATTTAAATAAACAATAGAGTAAATTATAATAAAGTAAATTACTAATATTACTTAGTGGAACATTTATTTTTTATTTCTATATATTCTATGGCATTTCTAAATATTTCTATGGCATTGAGAAGGTCAACTGCTTTTGCTATTGACTAGGTTAGTAAGAAATTGTGTTAGTCTACTAAATCGTTTAAAAAAAAAATAGGAAGAAATTTTTTTATTTCTTCTCTTTATTTTTCCTTACTACACCCAATCACAGCGAAGTGAAAATGTAAGCGTAAATATTCTAAAACTATAAAGCCATTGAAACCATTATTTTTTTAAGAAATTAAAAAAATGAACTTTTAAAAACCGCTCAAAAATCTAAATTTTTTGGCGCGTGTATAAGAGTTCTCGATTTTATTTGAAAAGTAAATAAACTAGGATCATTCGATCTAGAAAAGACCAATCAAAAAATTGGTTTTGAATATTCTATATTTCATAAAATAATAATCGCGATATTCAACATGTCATGGGGTTAATAATTTTTCAAAATAAAGTGAAAAAAAAGGTGTAATTGTTCTTAAAGTGTTTATTCCAGCTGTATGACACCCGCCATGTTTTTGATGCCAACACCTCAAACGTCAAAAGTATTTGTTTTCTTCAAAACAGCGATCCGCGTTGGCGGCTTTGTGCTTCGTTTACTAGTTTAGGGGAGCGTCAACGAATAGCTGATTTTCAGAATGAACGTTTTCAAAATTAAAATTATGAATGAAAATTAGCTTTTCCATAAAATATATTTTTTTTATTTGAATTAAAAACATTTTTATTTGCAGGTGGTGAGAAAATCTCATACGAAAATTGTTTATGAAGACAATTTTATATTATAATGAAAAAATTTAGCAACAATTTTGGAATTGTATAGTCATATAATTGAATGAAAGTCAGAATTACGCGTTTCAAGTAATTAAATAACATGATGTGAAAATTTTCATTCAAATTTTAAAATTGTAAAACCGGCTTCGTGTCTTCTAATCTGATAGAGATTACACTAACGAGTTTGGGACACAAATTAAAGTCTGCTTCATTTAATATTGGAACAAATTCTTTTGCTCATTATGGCGCTCCTAGTGGACGGATTTGGAAACTTTTTTCACCCACGTGTCGGGAAATTCATTACCTTTCACCATGTATTTATGTCATAACACCAAACGATAGCATTTTGTAAACAACCGCCATGGAAGCCGAACGGAGAGATAAAATTGTGCACAGTTTTCTTGAAAATCCATTGTTGTCGGCATCTAAGCTAGCTAAACAGCTTAAAATGCCCAGATATACCGTATGGCGTGTTATCAAGCAGTACGAGGAAACATTGACGACGGCTCGGAAGCCGCATTCGAAGCGTCGGAGTGGAACTGTCGACCGGAAACTGCGTGGGAAAGTCATCAAGGCCGTCAAGAGGAATCCCAATCTTTCAGACCGCGATTTGGCCAATAAGTTCCAGGCCGCTCACAGTACGGTGCGACGAATTCGTCTCCGGGAAGGAATAAGGTCATTCCGACAAACAGCCAAATCGGACGCTGAAGCAGAACAATGTGGCCAGAATCCGTGCTCGAAAGCTGTACGACCAAGTGCTGACCAAGTTCGACGGATGTATTCTGATGGACGATGGGACCTACGTGAAGGCGGACTTTGGGCAAATCCCAGGTCAAAAATTTTATTTGGCGACGGCTCGGGTACCTGCAAAATTTAAGTTCGTGTTTGCGGATAAATTCGCCCGCAAGTACATGATTTGGCAGGGGATATGCAGTTGTGGACAGAAAACCAAAGTCTTTCTCACTGACAAGACAATGACATCAGAAGTCTACAAAAAAGAGTCCCTACAGAAACGGATTCTGCCGTTTATTCGTGCCCACGACCGTCCAGTAATGTTTTGGCCGGCAAAACGGTTATGGAATGGTACGCAACGAACGGGGTCAGCGTAATACCGAAGGACCTCAACCCCCCAAACTGCCCCCAGTTCCAGCCGATAGAGAAATACTGGGCAATCACGAAGCGGAGGCTTAAGGCAAAGGGAAAACTTGTTAGGAACAGGACTCAAATGAAGAACTGGTGGAATCAAATCGCCAAAACGGTGGACGAAAAGGGTGTGCGCCGCCTAATGTGCCGTATTACGGGAAAAGTACGAGAATTTTTTCGAAACAGCAATGAATAATTTTTTTAATTTTTTTTTATGAAAGAGTAAAGAAAATGCTACATTTGTATTAAAAACAAATTATGAATTCGTTAATAAATGACTGAACTACACGCAATTGTTTGTGTTCCAATATTAAATGAAGCAGACTTTATAGCCCTAATTTGAAGTCGCCACCAGACGTCGACATCATCGCGAATTACCAATTTACCACCATCTGACATATCGTGATGTCGATGATGAACTTTTACAGCAGAGGGATAGTGAGATATGCGATGACGGTAGGTAGAGTGAGATAGCGATAATCGTGCCATACACCTGGTTTATTCTAGAGAGCGACACCAAGCGGTCAAGTAGTTCATCAGATTTTCCCCTGATCTGAAACGAACTTCACTGATGACGAAACCAATAGTGCGCATACTTCTGTCGATAATCGCAAGACACTCAGTGGCAACGTCCAGAGGAGCTTCAACAGATCCAATGAAACAAGTGTTGCTAAAAGTTCATGTCTGACAATGTCGTCTCACGTTTGAAACTTGGTATCACAACTGAATGAGAACATCAACACTCCACGTTATGAGTATTTGTTGTTAGTTTCAACAACTTGAACCGAATGAAGTCGTCGACTTGAATCGTGATTATATTTTATTGTAAACCTAATAGTGCTACTGACAGTAAGAGAACAAGCTTCAGAAAAATATCGCTTTAATTGATCTTCAGTCCGACAGTTAAAACTTATATTGTGAACTATTCCCTGAAGTTATCTGAAACCCCTAATACAATACGATCATCAACTGTCGATAACTTCTGTGGTGTGTCTATTTTCTTCCGAAAAATGTATTAAACCTATCTGAACGGTGTAATCAAAGTCGCCTTGTCGCCACTAGCTAACCGAAGGAAATGCCTCAACTTGCGAAGTTTGATAATCACCCCAACCTACGCAGCAAATTTCAATGAATTTTAGCGCCATTCATGCATTCCCGCGGGAAGATCGCCGCGCGTGGACATGTGAGACCACGCGCCGATAGCATCACCGCCGGTGACAAGTTCCCTCAAGCTCTCTGCCATCCTGAATGTGTCGACTGTCGGAGGCTATCGGAGAATTTACATCAGAAAGGTAAATACTTGCGATGTCGCACGTAATCTGCTAATAAATTGAAATTTCATCTCGGGTTTCAGTTGCCTTACAAGGATCCACCAGACTTAGTCCCGGTGCCGGAATCCAGCGCGCTCGTGATTAGTATCGACCGTGTTACCTGAAACGACAGAAGAGAGAGAGAAAAAAATGTGATTAGGAAATTTCGTGGAAGTGGCCACTTTATGGCTCAATAAGGAATCAAGTAGGAATCAAGTGGGGGTGGGGTGGGCGAGGAAGGTGTAATTGAACTTTCCCATCGCATTTTTTTTCGCTTCCCCATGTACGTGACGATCGCGCAGCTAGTTGAACTCAATTACCTCCGCCTCTAGAACTGGAGCAACACGAACTTCGGAGCGAGCGAGATCAACGTGAGTGCGATTTTGATTTTAACTTGAATTGAATTAAAAATACGCCCTCATCGGAGCGAGGCATGCGGGTTTGGTTTGGTCTATTCATCATCACCAGTGGTAAGCCCGCAGCGAGGGAGCATCAAATCGTCGCTCCGGTCACGACAAGTAGGCTTTGGGTACGGCTGACGGAAAGCGCCGAAGAAAGGTCCGGGCATTGGGAACTATGTGGCCAGGAATGCTGACAGGATAGCTAATGGTCCGGTTGGGGATGATCGAGATTATGAAGGTTCCGCGCAAAATCCGGTCAATTAAAAGGTAAACAATGTGAACTAATTAAAACGGAAGACCTGTTCTCTTGGGTCGTTCGACTGTGATGGCGTGCTGAGATCTTGACACTCGTTAACCCGCGATCGTCGTCAGCGATGAACCCACGATCTGCTGCACAGCTGGATGCGTCTCGGTGGACCCTCGAATTGAAGGTGGATAAACGCGTCAAAGCGAACACTTCGTTCCGAGAACAAGTCGATGAACATTAGCAAACACAAATCGGCGTGTACTTTCGCTACGCTAGAAAAACCCACTTTCAGCTGCTCACGCAGCCACACAATTATCCACATTTGCCGCCACACCTTCCGTGATTTCGAAGATCGTGAAAATAACCGAACAGCGAGGTAGAAAAACATAACCTCCAAAGCCATAATCTTCCATCATGTGAAGCACACAGGTTGAGATCCAACCATCCATCCAACCATCGAATCATCGGTAAGCGTGAGAAAAATAAGACCAGAAGATCTTTCCCCCCTGATGCACCTCTCTCCCCGCCCCATTTCGCTTCCCATTTCGGGTTCAAGCGAATGAGGAGGCCCAAACGAAGCAGCAGCAGCAAAATAAATAATAGAAACGATTTTATTTTCGCACACGAGCAAATAAATGTGCCCACTTAGGCAGCTGGGCAGGAAATCATCTAATGTATGGTAGCTGTGCGAGTTGCCACAATTCGTGTGGAGGACGACGCAGAATGGGACGACACGCCACATCGGGGGAAGAAACTAAGTGCACCTTACTGAAAATGGAAAACACGAAGCGTGAACTTCGAACTGTATGTGCTCCCCTCCCGCCCCCTCCCTACCGGTGGGAGGCTGCGGCCACGAATCACGCGCATTATGGATGCGCGCCAGAAATAGCGAAAAAGCTCATCACGTTTGGGTCGCTCGGGTGGTTGGCGGTCGGATTCGGGGTTCAGGTGGCGGCCTTGATTCGACTTTTATGTGCTATGGGTGATGTGTGGGTTTTTTTTCTCACTCGCGTTATTTGATTTGTGAGATTGATGATGCATCGCTGCATAGGCTATCCCGAACTGCATCTTGTTCGTGGCATCGTATGATTCAGTGGATGATCGCAGATGCCTGGTGCAGTGCGATTCCGTTACAATTCGAAGGTCGATATTTTTTGTATTTTCTTATTTGACACAATATTTGTAAATGCATTGACCAAAAAAGAGAATTTGGATCATCGGTTTTCCATTTTGACTCTAGCCTTACTTTTGAGAAGAGCCCAAACAAAAATAGAATTATTTTACAATTTTTCCAATTGATTTGGTGGCTTCCGCAATGTTTTAGATTATTATTATATGGAGAGAATATGCACTGTATTTTTTAAAAAAAATTTTTCATTGGGGTGACCATTTCCGTTTTAAGGTTGTCCGAAAAATCAACTTTTTCCTTTTTCCCAAAAATGACTTTTTTCAAGAATTCATAACTTTCGAACTACTATACCGATTCAGATGATCGACATATCAAATTAATCCCTTGGTCTTTTTTGAAATAATGCTACAACTGCAGAAAATTTGAATTCTGCTCTCGTTACTATTGATTGTATTTGGTTTTTATTGTTCTCATAATCTCAGGACCCAAGGCGCTATATTTTTTTATATTTTTTTATGGAAAGCTAAGGATTTTTCACATAACATATGTCGAAACCAGGGAGGCGTTTTCTCCGTTTTTGAGTTATGATTTTTTAACGATAACCGATGGTCCGAAAAATCATTTTTCCCCATTTTTTCCACTACAAAAAATCATAACTTGTGATCTACTGGACCGATTCAGATGATCAACATATCAAATTAAAGCATCGTTTCGGGACCACGGACGCCATATTTTTTATATTTCTTTTCCTGAGAGCTGAGGTTTTTTCACATAATATATCCAAATACCAGAGAGGTGTTATTTTTAAGTTATGATTTTTCAAATTTAACATGTTTTCGGTTTTCGTTCAATATTTCTATGCGACTGGACTGGATGTATGTGACTATAATCCAATTAATTGGCAAGTGTGTTATTTTTTTAAAAAAGCCAGCTAGTAGGCTTTGATTTGATACGTCGATCATCTGAATCGGTCCAATAGTTCAAAAGTAATAAATTTTTGAAAAAAAGTCATTTTTGGGAAAATAGGGAAAAATTATTTTTTGGACCATCGGTTAACTTTGAACTTTGAACTTTTCATAACTCAAAAACGAAAAAAACGCTGCCCTGATTTCAAGATATGTTATTTGAAAAATCCTCAGCGTTCCAGGAAAAATACAAAACAAAATATTTGGTCCCGAGACCATGAAAACCATAAAAAACAAAAACAATCAATAATAACGAAAACATAATTCAAATTTTCCGCAATTATAGTATTTTTGCAAAAAAGACCAGCTAATTGGCTCTTATTTAATATGTCGAACATCTGAATTGGTCCAGTGGTTCAAAAGTTATGAATTTAAAAAAAAAAGTTATTTTTGGTAAAAATGCGAGAAATTTGATTTTTCGGACCGCCCTAAAATGGAAATGGTCACCCTAACAAAAAAATAAAAAATACGGGTCTAATGTTTTGCGACAAGGAACAAAACTACCACTTTTGACGTTTCTAAGATACAGTGATTTTAAAATAAAATTTATTGAAAAATCCCAACTTTTGGTTGTTTTAGAATGTTTTCGAGTCTTTTTAACCTAGAATTAAATTTTCCTAAAAGGGTACACAATTTTCGACTGCAATGCTTGAATTTATTATGAATTTAATTTATGATGTTGTTAATTTTTATGGTATAAGGTAATGTGAAAAAATATACATTATAAAGATACTTTTTTTTTTATTTTTCGAGAAGAATTTTTTTAGAAAATTATCTTTTGATGTTTGAATTGTAGAGAAATCCTCTCATCAAGTTATTTTGTGCTCCCGTGGCCGAGGGGTTAGCGTCCCACACTATCATGCCGGGGGTTCGGGTTCGATTCCCGTTCTGGTCGGGGGATTTTTCGTCAAAGAAAATTTTTCCGACTTGCACTGTGGTCACGCGTATTCTAGAGCTTGCCACTCCAGAGTACATTTAAAGCGTGTTATTCGGCATAGAAATCTCAACCAAGTAATACAAATAAAAATGACGCAAGTAATGCTACGTTGAGAAGGCAAAAGTTCCACTGGAACGTTAGAGCCATCCAAGAAGAAGAAGTTATTATTTTCGATCAGAACATATTTAATTTTCTTAAATGGATTTGAATATATTCCACAAATACATTGCTTTTTATTCGCTTTTTACATTCAATCCAGCAACATGTGGGACCGATTACGTATAATGTTGTAATCAAGCTCATGAAAGACTTCATTTTTTGTTTGAACAAGCGTCCTGTAATATCATGATGATGCATGCGTTTTCGTCTGGCGATAGCAAAGGCTGTGTCGAAGTTGCTCATGATGGCGTCTCGAAAGTTAATGTATTCGTCCACAAGCCGCTTCCGTTGATTGTGTCGTAGGAGTTGCAGATGTTGCATCTCTACTTTTACGTATTTGTTGACCATGAATTGTTGGCGCAGCTCAAGACATCGTAGAATGACGCTGTCCTGATCGCGTCTAATCATCGAACAACTCACACAAAATCCATCGAACACTCTCTCTTGTTTGTTTTGTCTCATCTATTTATAAATAGATCTAGTACTAATAAAAATGATGTAACTAATACTACGTTGAGATGGCGAACGTTAGGAACGTTAGTACCATTGAACATCGGCTTATTGTTTCTTTTTCGAATTACAACTCGAAGTCGCGTTGCTGTGCAGTCTTCTATCATGATTCCAGAAATTTCTACACATATTCTCTCCAGCTGGTGTTTTATCAGGATTGATGAAAACAGCGTCAGCATCACCTTGTAATTCGAGCATGTGTGGTTTGAAGAATTTCAATAATTCATGGTGCTCATTCAATAGGGCTTTTATCTCACCGGTGATGCGCCTGGCTTTAGGCGAATTGAAGTTTCTTGCGCATGTATGGATGAAAGTTCGATGAAACTGGCGCAGCGCCATCTGTCAGTAAAACAACGTAAATAAATTGGTTCTGTTTGAGAAACGAACAACGATGAGGTTTTTTTTTATATTGTTTATATCGATATACAGTCAAATCTCTCTATAACGACATATCCAAATGCCCCTTTAACATCGCATAGAAATTCTTTTCTTTATTGCGACATTTCTCTATAACGACACATTATCGCTTCTATTTACCAAAACTAAATTTTTTATACACAAATTGTAATTTATTTGATTCTTACACATCCAGTTGTTCGACCAAAACTTGTACTAAAATGTTTCGAAAATGACAAATTGAGAATGCTGGAAGCAATTATACGTCTGGCATAAGGTTTGCTATAAAAGTAAATGCTTGTAGAAAATTTCGCCTTTGAAGATTGCAAATTACAGATTATGTCTTCTAATGAAGCTTTGTTATTCTTATTTAGACTAATTGTGTAAAGTATTGCTATCGATGAATATAGTCTACTATTCATGACAGTGATGAGTGGGAATTTAGGAATTTCTACAATTAAAAATTAATAGCATACCTCTATCTTTATAATTCAGCATATTTAAACGTATGCCAATGATTTGGATGTATTTCTAAAGTATTCCCTGGAGAATAATTATACAAATTTTTACCCATGATGGAACGAACGCAAATTCGAGATATTACACATAACTCATAAAATTCATAGGTTGATTATTCAAATAACAAGCATCATCTATGCTTCCAAACTGACACATTCATTTTCTTATTTTTTGCATTTTTTTGGTATCTTTTTTTGTATTTTTAGTGATTCAAATTGCTTTTATAATCAAACATTTATTTCAGTTATGCAAACAAATAACTGGAATCAGATCCGGATAATACGATACAAGAAGAAGTAATTCAAACGGAAATACGTGTAATTTTATTATCATTGCGGCCAACTGGTATATTCTCCTTTATTCCAACGTGAGATGGCTTAAGTCACGGTGTTTCCGAAGGCGAATGACGTGACTATAGTTTGTCATTAGATGGCATTTGATGTCGTGTCCTCATATATTATCGATTCGGGTATCAAACGAAAACGAAAACTGATATTGGGGGTCGACAGGGTCTAAAAATCAACCCCTATTAATTATCACAAGTTCTTATTTGAAACTTTCAAGATAGTATGAAAGTTGTGCTACGTGAATCAACTTGTTATAAGAAGCCAAATATTTTAGAAGAAACTATTATTGTTGTACTTTTTTGAAAAACTCAACAAAAAATGTGCATAAGTTCGAACAAGATGAAAAATTTGGCAAGTAAAAAGACGGGTGGGTAATGTCGGGGACATAACCGGAGTGACGTAGGACTATACAAAGGGGACAGCTTTTGTTAAATATATATTTTAAATATATTGTTATATTTTCTTCTCCTACGTTAATACCTACCTATCTACCTGAAAAATGGATTAGTTTACTGTTTACTCTTTATGAATATGTTGATGGTTCTGAAAAGAACCTTTGGTGTTGTGTTTTTGTTATCACTCGATATTCCCATCTTGTTCGGTTAAATCTTCCTGTTTAGCTTTTGCATTTGCCACTCGCCACAGCTTTCACAGTTGGAAAAATTAAATTACATTCAATGGCACGACATATTTTACAGTAAATTACATTCAACCTGTAATTGAACATTTGCGATGACAGTGGTACAGTGTCAACTTTCAATGTGGGGTCATAATTTGGACCCCGAACTCTATGTTTACAAAAATGTCCAACTAAATATGTCGCATTACAGTTCCGTCCAATTAGCTAAATGTCGAGATAAGTGTAAATTACTGTACTTTCAATCTAGATGCAATTTAAGAATTGGTGAAAATCAATAAGCTCAGAACAACTGCCAAATTCACATACTCATCATATCCTGGCAAACAAATTATGAAAAAATCAATTTGTGTTTTATTATTATTTTGGATATTGTTTTAGAAAGCATTGAACTGTATTTCCTAAACTCTTTTTTGGAAGGTTTAATGGCCCTGAAAAGCGCCTTGTTTTATGGAATGGTTCCAATTTAGAAAACTTAGTACTCGTGGTTTTGAAAAAAACCATTTCGAACGCCCTCGATGCCGCCCTGTTCTGGATTTGCCACCAAAGCAGTTTGTATAAAGAACAAACTTTTTTCTTCTGCTACCTGCTGCCGTTTTGCGATTGCGTTTGCGTCTGCCTGTTGTTGTCTTGATGTCCACCGAACCAAAGCGCGAGCAGTTTTGCCAGCCAACTCGATCACTTCGGCAGCCGAAACTCTATAACGGCGGCTAGGTGGACTGGTGCACTGGTAATAACGCGCTCGGCCTAGCTACCCTTGCGGAGCAATTGGTAAATACACATACGGAAAACTGCAGTCCAACACGGTTCGAGCAGGATTTTGCTTTCCCTTCACTTTTCCTCCTTTACCATGTCCATACATGGCTGCTTGGGTTGGTTTGTTGATGTGTTGTGATGCGAACCGATGTGGTGCATGTGTGAGACTGCGACCAATGTTTCGTTCATTTTTTTCTTTTTCCTTTCCAATCGTGCTTCATTCTATTTCGCTGCTGCTCTGGTTGCCCGTTTTGGTCGGTACGATTTGAGGAGCACAAAATGGACCAATCAAAAATGGGCACATAGTGCATTTTGACAATGTTTGATATTTCACAATTATTCAATTATTTATCTCAAGAAAAATGAAATGTTATTCGTTATGATAGATGCGTAGATATATTTCCTATCAATTGATGCAAAAACTTTTGCGATCTATTGAGAAATGCTCGAGTTATAAGCGTTCCAAATCTTGCATTTTTTCCTACTTGTTCAGTGCCTAGATTTCCATTTCACCATTTCCAAAAATGTTTTTATCAAAAATTGAAGTACTAAAAAATATTGAAATTTTGATTTTTTTTGGGATTTAGAGATTCAGTACTGCTCTAATTCATATTTAAATGTGTTCCTATTGATTTTCTAGATATGTGCGATTTTTTTCAGATTTTTTTAAGTGTTTCGCGGTACAAAAAATATTTTTTTTATATTTCCAAAGGAGTCTGGGTAAGGGAGTAAACAGTGTCCTAAACCAAATCACCAGCTGTATGGAAAATATTGAATAGGGTACTAAGTAAAACATTTTGGCATTAGTACCATATATTTGAGTCCTTATATGGTACACGATAGGATCTATGGTGAAAAATGCACCTTTTCGTTTTTGTCACGCCATTCTCAATAGCTTTGAGACAAAAATAAGAAAAAATACTGAAGCATCTAACAAAAGTGTATCGATAAATATCTTCAAACATTTTTTCCATCAAAAAATCGAATAATAAAAAAAATGTAAATATGCGCTGCTAATTTTTTTTTCTATATTTTCAGGGATTTCGAAATTTTTGAAAAAATAGTTTTGAGACCGACTTATGTTCTAATTCTTATTTGAATGCGTTTGTATGTGTCTTTTTTTTTCTACATGTGGCGTAATTTTTTTCCTGAATTTTTAAGAGCACTGCAAGACACAAAAATAATTTTCTCCATCGTCTGCTTTTTTTTATTTTCTTGAAATCGATTATTATATTGTATTCGTGGTTTTCAATTGTAAGATTAAAAATTAAAAAAATTATAATAATTTGGATTTTTTTAAATGTTCTTCTCATTAATCCGAATGATCTTTCCACAAGGACTTTATTTTTTCCCACAGAGCTCTATGAATCTGCTGACTCCTATGAATTTTGTAAACTATCTAAATCAAATGTAAAGATAATCTCATATATTTTAAGATACGAGAAAAAAAATCTTTGTACAGCTCTAAATATACCGATAAAATTTAGACATATAAAAAACAAAATGTATAGCGACATCTGAGCTCTCTATAACGACAAACTTTTATAGCGACAATTCTCTATAACGACGGTCCCTTGCGATGTCGCTATAGAGAGCTTTCACTGTACAAAAATCAAGATAAAAAAAACTATAGGTGGGTTATAGCTGTGATATAACCGCAAGGTTGATATAGGATTACCGTTAGATTAGTAATCATTTGTTTGAAGCTGTATCTAAATCAATTGGAATGAATAAACTGATATTTTAGAAGATTGCAGAACGTTTTTCTTGTAAATATGCGAGTGGAAAAATTTTATCGTATGCCAAACAAAAAGCCATGCAAGCTGCCATACAAAAGAAACAAAAATATCTGCAGAACTCGAGAACCAATCAAGCAAATGGAACTAAAATTGGAATGTTAGGATTTATGGGGGACCCCTGTCTGGAAGGTCGAAAAATAATGACTTTTCGTAATTTTTTTTCGGGTGTTAGGAATAATGTGAAATGTTTGGGTATTTTCGTTATTTTTTAAGGTATATTTGAAGATGTATTTTCCATTTTTCAAGTACACGAGTAATGATCATTACGCTGTTGACAGTTGGATGCGTAGATACTGTCTGGAAATCGGTACCTTGCTGGTGGTATCGGTCCTGAAGCAACGAGTTTTTTTTTATCCCATTTATTTATTTATAAGGCTCATTAGCATTTTAGCTGTAACAGAGCCGGGTTTTAAGTGTGTACATGTACATATGTTTATGTTTCTATAAATTGTAAATTACACAGTAGTTAGTAGTAGCTATTTAGGTGTTAAGTTTTCTGTTCCATTACATTATGATAAATTACACAGTAGTAGCCATTTTAGGCGTAAGGGTATTCTATCTGTTCTTCCATTGTTCAGCAGACCGGACAGCGGAGACAGTTGGTATTGATCATTGTTGGGTTATTTATAGAACAGCAGCCCGATGTTTCATGCAGAGCAGAGCAGTTGTATGGATGAATCGATCTTTGTTCCACCGTGGATCGATTTCCATCGCTGATGATGGTTGCGTGGACGTAGTTATTCTATAATAACACAAAGATGGTCAATTGAGGGCCCTGAGTTTGAACTCACGATCGATCGCTTGGTGAGCGAACGCGTAACCAAGTGGCTACGAAGACCCCCTAAGCAACGAGTTGTCACAGAACGAATTCCAATGACTATTTTGAAGCTTGGCGGCCTTTTTGTTAAAAATGTGGCTGGAAAAAATCGTCATTTGCGGTGGAACATCTCTGCAGGATTTTGTACGAACAATTAGATTCGAAGAATTGTCGACTGATAGTTTTTATTCGTCGATATTGTCATTATATAGATGTGGTATTCCGTGAAGGGACATCACTGGGTCGATCAATGTACTACCCAGGTCTGACAAGTGTTTCATGATTTGATTTTTCCATTTCCATTTACAGCGATTCCATGGCATTGGCATGGAATTTATTTTTGGTTTTTCTTGTGTTTTTCGTCGAAAAACAACTCGCGAAAACATTTCAAATAGTAACATTTTTAAATGATGTTTACGTGTTTACATGAACTATGCCCTCTTAATATTATGTTAGTTTCGCCGTTTTCAGTATGTACTTTATTCGGATTTTTTGATTCCCGTCCAACTGCATATAACCATTATAACCAGGAAATAGAAGACATGTTCGCTAAATAGTCACTCACTCACACTTTAGTCACTCTTATACAGGGTGGGCCATTTAAAGTGGAAGCATCTGGCAACCCCATAACTTTTGACAGAGATGTCAGATTAACAAATGTCATACCGCGTTGGAAGCGTCATTTCAGTACAATTTTAACCATGGAACAATACACACCTAAACAACGCGCTGAAATTGTTCAGCTGTACATTCACTTCTCAATTGTGTTAACTAAACGTGCGTGGAAAAATAAAAACAAAGTTAAAACATCGCCTGGAGACAACACTATACGTCGATTATATGCCAAATTTATATCGTCTGGTAGTGTTGGTAATGCCAGTCATCTGTCCAGACAACGACCAAGACGTTTCGACGAGAATATTGATGCCGTTCGAGCCAGTGTTGCAGAGACTCCATCGACATCAGGTCGCCATCGTTCGCAAGAGTTAGGCATCTTTTTATTGCTATTTGTTCGTGAAAATGAATTGGACAATTACTGGTTCCAACAGGACGGCGCTACATGCCATACAGCGGCTGCCACGGCCAAATTATTGCGCGAAATGTTCCCCGGAAGATTAATATCGAAAAACGGCGATTATGACTGGCCACCGAGATCACCTGATTTGACGCCTCCTGACTTTTTTTTATGGGGATATTTAAAATCCAAGGTATACACTGGTAAACCAAGGACACTGGCTGCGCTGAAAGACAATATCCGACAAGAAATTGCTGCCATATCGGCCGAAACATTGGGCAAAGTGATGGAAAATGCCGAAAAAAAGGGCACATTTTGCGGTCAAGGCCAGAGGCGGTCATTTACGAGATATCATAATCAAAAAGTAGTTAGAACAAATCTCCTTGGACCAAAATAAATGAATTTAAAAAAATAAATTTTAAATTCCACTTCTTTACTTTGCTATTGCAAAAACAAATCCTTCCACTTTAAATGGCCCACCCTGTATGTTCATAAGCTATGGAGGTAACTGAAAACACTACAAGGCAATGAAGTAGAAGAGTTTAAACTCATTTTGAGTGAAACAAACCACTTTAAATTGGATACACGAGGCGGAACAAAGCCAATCGCGACAAAAAATCTCGTGTAGATTAACAACAGTAGAATACTGGAGTAGCTGGAAATGATATTTTCAAGACTTGCCTTGGATCTTCTGACTAGCATATTAACATCAATACTTCGAATCTTCGAACAAAGTTGATCAAAGGAATAAATCCCGGGGAATTGTAACGCTCGCTTCTGGAACAGATTTTTTTTACCGATTATCGTACCTTTCTTGTGCCTCGTGGAATGGTAAAACACTAAAAAAAACAACAACATTCGTGTCAACGAGGCGCGTGCGGCATTCGTAATCGAAAAAGTGTGCGCCGTACTTTTAATTGGGTGTTTTCGCGCCGTGTTCAATCCGTCACCCCCGGATTCGGCTTGGTCGGGAGCCGAGCGCCAAGGGGAGTGCTGTTTGTTTGTTTGTTTGTTTTTACGTGATTTTGGTTTTTCTCGTTTGTGCCGCCAAAACTAGAAAACGATACATCATGCGTGCGCGGACAGGTGCCCGTGCGGAGAAGACGAATTTTGAACGATCGACGAATGAAACAGTAGGGTCTGTGTCTGACCGACTGGCACCTGTGACAGTGGTTTGTTTACTGCGAGATCACAAATTTTGTTTGTTAAAATAATCAGGGATATGTGGAACCCATGAGGTAATCAGTTTTGACCAGCACTGTCCCAGCAAGATCACGGTTAAGCGAAACTCCAATATTCGAGTAGATAGAGTAGGGCAATATCGAGATATGATCGAGTTACAGACGTTGGAAATCTTTCATTATTTCTTGCACGTTCAGTTTTTAGCATAGATTTTAACTGTTTGAGTGCGGAGCAAATTTTGTGTACATATTCCGGATGAGTTTGGGTATATTACGAAAAATACTATAAAACATAGACAACTGATTAGGTCTCAAAAGTAATATGAATGAAAAAAAACATAAAAAGTGGATATTGATAAAATTCACTTTCTTATTTATGTGCACATATATTTTTTTAAAAGAATGAGAAAATTATATTTACACAATTTCATTCACAATTATCCTACGATCCTACATTGAAGAAACCATCTCAAAAGAATCAAATTGAACCAATACGAGCTCCCCCGTATTCAAATAATTCGTTAATATCTCATCAATTGATGGATGGATTATGACTCACAAACAGGGTTGCCCACTTTTTTTTTGAAAAAGCAGGGAGAATGGAAAAAACAGGGAAAATCAGGATAGCTCATATTGGGTTGTCCGGAAAGTTCGTACCCATTTTTGAGAAAACAAAAGTATTATTTTTTGAATTTTATATGCACAGTGTTGTTTCGCAATCAATTCAGGAAGCTCTGAATTCTTTCAGGTAGCCTAACATTTCTAAATATTAATTAATTATGGAGGCTAATTTGTCCAGTAGCGAGCAGTATTTGTGGGATTGTATCGAATGGTTGCTTGGTAGAACTCTCCAATACCACCTGAGCCAGATCATAAAGAAATAAAACACTTTTTAATAATTATTACAGTTTAATAAAAAAAAGATACTTACATGTTCTTACTTTACTTCTAAAATTCGTGTACATCGATTGTTATACTTGGATGTTATTTGCTACGAAAATGTAATGAAACCTGCATCGTTTTTATTTAACTACATAATTTTTGGTCGCTAATATTCCTTTCATCGTTTCCGTTCCTATTCTGTTTCTAATCTTCGTTTTATTGAGATTGAATTGCGAGAACCTTCGAGCATATGATTCTTATATATTATATTTCTTTCACGTTAACTTCAAAATTTAAGAAATGTCGACACTGTACTTTCGAAAAAGCGAACAGATAGTGTATAATCGAAAGAAAGAGTAAGCATTATATAAGCGCGGACCGGAAAACATTTTAATGTAGACTATTATGTCAGTTCTCATACACAACCAGCAAAACTCCCAGTTTATTTATATGGATTTTCTTTCTGATTTAGCAAAAAGTAAAAAATCAGGAAAAATCAAGATCATTTTATAAAAATCAGGGAAAATTGAGTGTTTGTCAGGATATCAGGGAGCGTGCCAAAAAGTCTGGGAAATCCTGAAAAATCAGGAAGGTTGGCATCCCTGCTCACAAATTAATAAGAAATACTCCTACTTTAATAAGAAATATTTACTACTTTTTTTGCCTAAGACACACATAGTGGAAATAGTTAGACGAGTGAAGAATATAACGCAAAGAATAGATAGATTTTTCCGATTTTACTCGCCACTCACATTCTCCAACAATGCAACAAGTAACATTCACGTATGCATTAAGGGCGTAAGCTTACATGGTATGGTATCTTTCTTCGATGTCACGTTTTAACGAGCGAGAGATATAAATTGGTTTCCTCTGTGATTCCGATTTTTTTGTAGAGGCGAATGAACTGAAAAGTTTAAAGCCTCTTTAATTCAACATCATCATCATTCCGATTTTTAGTTGCGCTCTAGCCAACGATCAGCCAACAACTGAGTTCAGAATGTATTTGGAAATATTGCTGCTGTGCCGATTTATCGTGCCGTTAAGTGGAAGAATGCAATCAAATATACGTTTGTTGTATAGAATGAAGGACTGTATTCTGAAATATGTTTGCTGTTTCACTCTGTTTATTTGAGAGTTAATTTGGAAATTATTATTTATTGATTTTTGTATTATTTTGACGTAGAACTACGTCTTTCATTATGGGTGCCAAATCAGAAAAGAGGTCACGTTTTTATGAAATAAAGTTAACGTTAATAACAATTTTTGCCGTGAACGGATTTTGGCGATATACGTACCAAACGAATCGGAAATTTCCTAAGATTTGTTTGATATGCTATACATTACAATCCCATAGTCTCTATATGGTTTAAATTGATGAAAGTTGGAAGCATTCCAATTTCCCCATACATTTGTTCTGTCCATTTGTGTGCTTTCCCGAACAAAGCTATCTATAACGAGCAACTTATCGACGAGCAACGAAGGGGAAATCGTAAATCGTAAATCGTAAAAGTCTCCGTGAACAAAGTAAAAGAAGAAGAACGAAGGGGAACATTTGCCTAGAGTATAAACAGTGGATCTCGCTGAGACAAACTTCATTCGTCGTGAGGACATCGACCGGCCAACACCGTTGCTGGGCGAGCTGGACAATGGCCTTTTTGAAGGCTAGAGATGAATGAACTGAAGAAGTTCAAAGTCTCTTTAATTGAACAAGGAAAGGAAGAAAAGGCAAACTTTCAGTATCGTTCTAGATACGAAACAATGAACATCGCTTGTTCTTCCTTGTTTTGCGCCATCACAAGTCTTCGTTTCGGATTGAGCTTTGGACGCGACCAAATTGCGTATCTGGCATTGCAATCATTGTATCAAACTGACGTCATTGCATTAATGTTTTGATCTTCACAATCATGTGGGGAATCATCAAGCTAGGTTATCGTCAGTTCGCCAAGAAAATAAATGTTCTGGAATTTTGTCAGTGATTTGGTTTCGCATTACGGTAGGAAAACTCTCTCCACAAAGGATGACAATTATGCTAATCTAGACTGGCAAAGTAACAGAAAGGGTTCTGTTGAGAAGAGCACAAAACGGAGATAAATGTGTGTATATTTAGTTGCTTCAAGCCATCGATGTATGGATATTAGTATGCATACGTGCATGCTTCATAACCCATACGAAAAAATAGTGCATCTTCGCTACGCTGAAACCCCATTTGTATCTGCTCCTGTGTGCATTGGCCCTGTAACGATGCAACAATCGCCAAATTTGTTTTATGCTATGATTGACGATTGTTTGGGGTTGCAAATTATTCAACCGTAATGATAAAGATAAACAAGGAGGGTTGATAGCGGGAAGGAATTATTTACGCCAGGGTATTAGTAATGAATCTCTGCTGAGGCAGATATTCCTAGCAGTTAACATTATTTGTTCTCCGTCATTACAAAGACATCGTTGGTGCCTTTGACATTGCATCAATGCATTGAACTGATGCTATGGTGAAGCAGGTGTTAAGGTTGTGCACCAAAGAAATTATTTGGAGAATACCAAGTTATAAAAAGTTATGAATTTGTTTGGGTTCGCGTGCCAAACTTCTTTCAACTAGGATTGCATTTGTGCTAATCTTGATCATAATGAAGCAGTGCTATTCTTCTCGAGTTTGTTGAGATTAGCAGATAGTTTATTTCGCTTATTTAGTCACCAAGAAAGTAAATGTCGTTCTGGAATTTTGTATGTGATTTAGTTTCGCTTGCCAGTAGCAAAATTTCTCCACTAAGGATGACAGCCGCGCTTATCTCGAGCACGTACTGTACTGCGATCACAAGAATGAATCATCAAACAATTATCGTCAAATGATTCTACAACAAAAAAAAAACATTTCAGAGCGACCAAACTGGTAGAATGGTTTTTTCAAAATTTTCGTAGCATTATAAAATAATATCCACAGTTATAAAAAAGCGACTTGAATTGAACTACAGCGTAGTTCTACGTCAACAATGCGGTCGTGTCTTGAACACAACCTCCTACATTTTTTTCTTCGCCAGGAGTGTCAATTTAGCAGTGTTTTCGGGTTTATTTGTAACTTTTTCCTATCGACTCCAAATTGTGAACATGATACAGCGTAACTTCGATATAACGTACATTTTACCTTCAAAATTGTACGTTGTATCGAATTGTACGTTATATCGAAGCATAATAAAGAACTCTGAAACGTAGGTTATATTACTTTATTGTGTTGCTGTTTGAGTAAGGGTGATGAATAAAATCAATAAGAAGACGAAGCCAACTTTTCTCATGATGTTTTCCTTCGCTCTGTTGATTGAAGTTTACTGCATTTAGAATCCGGAATCAAAAAACAGTTGTATTTCAGGATTGGTTAAAGTTACAACACAAGCGTTAGTATCAAAATACAGATAATTTATTGTTCTTTCAGAAAAAAAAATAAAATATTTTTTTTGGACTTCGATAATGTGTACGTTATAATAAATGAGGTAAAATGTACGTTATATCGAGTGACGTTATATCGAGGGTACGTTATAACGAGGGTACGTTATATCGGAGATTCCCTGTAGCATGATGACGAATTTTGATTGCGTGATGATAAACGACGAAATCTACGATAAAACAAACTTCAAACATCTAAATCCATCTATATCTGTGACTTGGAAATTATATTGTTTTCATTGAAATCAGGATCGTCAACTAGGAAATTTGTTTTCGACGGATTTGACATCCTGAAAGAAAAAAAGTATGAAATATTTGGCCATCGTCAAGCAGAACCCGAGGAAGATCCCAAATACTATTGGAAGCAGTGCAAGGGAACTAGCGTTTTCCAGTGAACAAAGTGGATTAGGTGGATGCACTGAGTCTGATGGGAGGAGTTAGAAGAAGGTCCACCAAATGGCGTAAATCACTCGCTGGAAATGTGAATGTAGCGTTTACGGCGTTTTACGGATAATCTGAAAAGAGCGGATAGATCTGAAGAGAGAGGTGGACGGATAGTCAAATTTCAGTCGTATTTATATCTTTGTGTTTGTCTCCGCTCAAATTAGAATTATAGAACGCAGATAGTGACTCTGTGTGTAAGGGTGCTCATACATTGTTTGACCGAAGCTAAATATTTTACACTTTTTGAAAGATAAAATGTGATCAGCGTGTACTAATCAAATCAATTCGACACACAACACTAGAAGCAAATATTCAGTTATTTAATGTCTTACATTTTTATTCGATCTGTTCATCAAACCTGTCAGTACTTCATTACGCTACGTTGAAAATTTCAGCCGAATTTTTTTCCATGTTCAATGTTTGACATTGTTCGCAACATTCAAACCAAACTTCATGTCTAAGAAAAATATTTGACCTCTGGATAAACAGTGTACGGCCACCTTAAAAAATGCGAGATAATGGGGCTGGTGATACAAAATATAATCACCTGAGGCCGAGTGTGTATCAACTGTGAAATAGACCACCGCGAAATCATTCGCAATGAATACGAAAGTATACGAGATTCAATCAGTTTCTATATGGAAAACTATCGTTCACTACCGTTTTTCCTTAAGGTGGTAATTCAACAATAATGTTAAATTTATGAAACTACTGTTCGTATTTGTATTATTCATGGTGGGTGGGAATGGATTGGATAGGAATCAGAATATTGATGTAAATTTGAATTTGGAAATGCATACACCCAGGGTTTTTTTTACGCGGATTTTTTTACGCGTTTTTTTTACGAGGTTTTTTTTACGCGGATTTTCGAATTAACGCGGTTTTTTTTACGCGGATTTTCCAATTAACGCTGCTTTTTTTTACGCGGATTTTCCAATTAACGCGGTTTTTTTAACGCGGTCACCGCGTAAAAAAACTGAGCAATATCAAATCTGTCCCTCATGCTTCCTGAGACCATATGACGGAACTTAGTGCTATTGACGGATATTAGTGCCGCACCTATGTGCCAGGTTCGATGCATCTGTAGCGAACACAGATTCAATTTGCCCGCGTTGTTCACCACCGCCTATGCCAGTTTCGATGGGAACGACCACGTCAAGTCGGAGGACAGATTTTGCAACGCAAATGCCTGACAGAACAGAAAGAATTAGACCAGAAGCAGTTAGAGTTGGAACAGAGGCAATTAGCGCTGCAGAGAAAGCATTTCCAGGAGAAATACAAGCTGGGTCGCTAGCTGATGAATCTGCAAGTGCAAGAAGAAGTATCTCGAGATAGCATAAAGCTTGTGCAAGAATGGGTTGATGAGCACACCACTGCGAAGCAGAAATCCTCCGTACGACCATCGTGTGCAACGAAGTTTCATCCAACCCCACGATAGCGATTAAGCATTGTACGATACATTCTATCAGTTTTTGGTTGAATCTGTGTTCTATTAATTTAAAAAACAAAGATATTAAACATTTGGACTTTTTTTAATTAATTTGTTATGTTATTTTTAATCTGAGCAATATCACATCTCTCCCTCAGGCGCACCCTTTTGAGCATTTAAACCATAAAATTTACCTTAGGCTGGACAACTACTTTGTCACACTCCACCTCGCTTCGTCATACCCCCTAAAATCGCTCATCTAATGAGTTACAATAAATGTTTACTCGAATTCGGATTTTCCAATTAACGCGGTTTTTTTCTCGGGTTTTCCGATTTTTGCGCGTAAACCTGAGCAACATCACTTCTCTCTCTCAGTTCATATCTCTCCCTTTCAAGCTCCCTCAGAGCGTATGCCGCACCCCATCACGATTCTCAAGAGGATTTTTATGTGACCTTTTTTTCTTTACGGGGAGTATCCAATTAACGCGGATTTTCCAATTAACACGGTTTTTTTACGCGGATTTTCGAATTAACGCGGTTTTTTTTACGCGGATTTTCCAATTAACGCGGTTTTTTTCTACGCGGATTTTCCAATTAACGCGGTTTTTTTTACGCGGTTTTTTTTACGAGGTACGTATCCCCCGCGTAAAAAAAACCTGGGTGTACTTCATAGTAGAATGGGATCAATAGGTACATTCGCGTGATTAGTCAATTACGATGAAATATGTGTAACTAATGAACACTTCCATTTGCGAGAATTAGAAAGAAAGTTCAGGCGAATTTGACGCGATCCTCTCCATTATTGACGTTGGATTATGTCAAAATTGACAATCGAAAATCGAGTACATCGTGAAAATTGTTCAATTTCAAACGCTTATTGCTCAGTCATTTCACGATGGTTTGATGAAACTTTTGCGTCAATCGATTTCGGCACTCCATAACAATTTTTTTTATATTGGAGAACATAATATATGTCATGAAACTAACTATCGAACAATTGGAAAATCTCAACCCTTATCCTAACAGAAATACCCACTTCGGATTGGTCGAAATTGACGACACATGCGGCGGGTCCCTAACAGAGACATCAAAACCAAGATTCCTGGGGGAATTAGGCATTGCAAATACATAAATGTTTGTTCCCACCGAAATGTGTTCCCTAACAGAAATATCAAAACTAAGCTGCCAGGAAGAAATCGGCATTGCACATACATGAAATTAGGGGGAGCTTTTGTTCATACCTAAATGTATTCCTTAACAGAGACATCAAAACCAAGCTGCTTGGAGGAAATCGGCATTGCAAATACATAAAAGTAGGGGGAACTTTTGATCCTACCGAAATGTGTTCCCTAACAGAGACATCTAAACCAAGCTGCCTGGGGGAAATCGGTATTGCACATATATATGCAAGTCGGGGGCATTTTTGTATTGTCAGTAAGGTGCGTGATACGATTAATTGTAGCAAATAAAATTTAAATTTGGAACTTTAGTTTTGGTTGTTTCATGAAATTTCATATCAATGACCGATCGTGTATTGTGAAAAATTTAGCACAAGCGTAAGTGTAAAATTGTATATGGTAGCAGTTGTGTTAAAAATGACTTGATATATGAAACGATTTATTTCAATTTTCATAAATAAAAACCAAGGTGTGTTCCCGATCGAGAACGGGTCGTTTGGTTTAAGCTGTCTGTTTTGTTGCGTTTATTTTCACCCAAGGAAAGTTTATATTGCGAGAAAAATTGAAAAAAGTAAAGAAGTATTCGAAAAAGTGATTTCCCATATGATTTACATATAGTATAAAGTGTTGTTAGTCCAATTAAAATTCGCATTGGGTTGAAACACCGAAAGTAAAAATTATAAAAGAAAATTACCTTTTCCATTTCAAATATGTTTTTTTAAATATCAAAGTAATGTGTTTTTACTGTTGAGAAAAATTAATAATTGTGTTCGGTATTGGTAGTTATCTTATATTACATTGGTGGTTTTTCTTTATTTCACCCATACATATCACAGGAGTCATCTCGTCTAGGATTACAGAGCGCGATTTTCGTCATATCTCGTTCCACTTCGGTGCCTTTTATCTGATACGCACCATCCAAGGACTGTTTACTATCCTTCTATCATCATCACTCGGTAAACACTGGTGGAGAGAACAAACAATACCCAACAACCAAAAAAACGGCCCTTTTCAGGGCCACCGAATCATTATCAAAGGGTTTAACGATGTAATTCTTCAAACATATCCAAAATGAACAGATAGCCTAACGGAATCCTACGTCAACTATGCGGTCGTGTCTCGAAGACAACCCTCCTGTGACTTTTTTCTTAACATTGTGCATATTACGATAGCTACTCAGAATCATCATTTTCATCATCATGTGACCGATTTTGTTTACGAACGAATTTTTATAAGGGTGTATCCAGAAACCAAAACCTTGTTCTAGAAAAATCGAAGTTCGAAGATTAGATATCTGATTTAAATAAGATAGGGAGAGCAGTTGTTGGAAAACCAATGAACTATTTTGAGAAAATAACATTTTAACCGTTGAAAAATCCAACCCCAAAATTGAATTTAATATTTAAAACTTTCATATCACCAAAACACACTTGACAAAATAATAAGAGGAACAGAGTGCGAAATCGATATTTTTAAGTGATTATGAAATGTTGCAATAAGATATACATCATTGCGAAGCTTAAACTTTCAAGTTTAGGAATATTCTACGAAAACATTTTTATCTCGGTGTATAGAGGATGTGGGTACAAATATCGGGAAGAAGTGAAAAATCGTTTTCTTCCTTCCATTTTTTGTAGACTAACACTTTTTTTTTTGCTAAGTATGTTGATACGTTATCAAACAGCTTTCATTTGATCACTAGAGCTTTCCTGTATGATCTTTTCATACAGAGATATTTGTGTTCAAATGGAAAATTACTCATTCGCCTTGATGATGAATAATTCAATCAATAGTAATCGCACCGCAAGCCGGAAGATAGTTCTGAAAAATCTAATAAATTCTGTAGGAGGATATATAGTTTGCATCGATTTTAAAAAATGTCAAGAACAGGTTTTTTTTGTAGCGATTTGAAAATCTTCTGTAATTTTAAATGGGTGGACCAAATGTGTTGCTAAGCGCAAAACCTCGAAAAAAAATGTTCTGATTCGAACCGTATTCATTTTGTTGTATTTGTCTCTGCCCATAGATCAATATAGTGGAGAGAAAAATTGGAATATTTTCGGAAAACTCTGAAGGAAAGTCAAAAAATTCGGAAAATTGAATTCCCATGTGCTCTAAAATTACATCATGATAAGCGTTGTTGGTCCATTCGATGTTTGCGCTAATGAAAATGATCTTTGTTTGAAGTTGGAAATGGATTTTCAGACAAAATAACGCACTCCTCTGTCTTCTATCTATAGAGAGTTCTGCGATTGAACCCACGAACGTTAGCTCGGTAAGAAAGCTTTCGTTCGGAAGAATCCGCATCAAAAAAAAAAAAATAAATAAATTCTGGGCGGGGCTAAGTTCGCTGGGTCAGCTAGTTAGTAGATAAATTAAATATAAAATAGTAGGGTAAGTGCACCAATTATGGAGGTTATATGAGGGGCTCAGAAGGAAAGTGGTGTAAGTGACTTGATCGATTTCTATTCATCAACTTTTTCTTTCGCGAATAACTCGGCACACAAAAACGTTCCAATTCGATTTTGCTATAGAAACCGATAATTGAGGCTCTGACATATCGTCCACATTGTCAAATAAGCTAGGAATGTGTTTGCAGTTAAGTTATGATCAAAAGAGAAAGCCGATGAAGAGAAATCGATCAAGTCACTTACACCCCTTGCATTCTAAGCCCCTCATATGTCACTAATTTGCAGAAATTGGCGAATAAATACTGTATTTTAGTTCAAAAGTATACACAAGTATACTTTTTCTTGCAGTTTGGATTCTGTTTTTAAAGATTCTCACTGATATTTCGATGATTATTTGAATAAATTGTATGAAAAACATGTTTGAAAATGCCACTTCCATGTACCCATTATGGCAATAGTTGGTGTCACATGGGAAAGGTGTTAATAGGATTCAAATAATACTTCAATAATAATTTTTAAATAAAACTATGCTTCTCAATCTTATTCCTAGATTGCAATACTATGTCGTTGATTCTACACTCGAAAAAAATTATGGGAACGGAGCGCGAAGTCGATGTTTTTAAGTGATTTTAGAAACGCTGTAACTTTGTGAAAAACCAACGCATGAAGATGGGATATACATCATTCTAAAGCATCGTTTAAAGCTTCAACTTTTAAAATGTAATACTTGAATGCTTCTATCTTTTTGTGTGTACGTGTAGTGGATAACAATACTGGAAAGAAAAATACGATTTTTTCTGTTTTTTTAAAGATTTTGTAGAGTCAAGTCAATAGTAAATCCAATTAACTTCATCAATCAGCATTCATTTGATCCCAAGAACGCTCATGTAGGTCATTTTACAACAGGAAAAAGTTTTGATAGAATGGAAATTTTCCCTTGAATACTTTTTCAATAATGCGATTATTACCAAATCCGAACGCAATTTTGAAAAATTCCAATAGATTCTGTACAAGACTCATTATGTATTATTTATTATTCGGCAATTTTTGCCTAATTTTTGCTTTTGTTTTGATCCATTCTCTTAATTGACTTTCTCTCACGATAACCATCGCCGATTTTGTGCCACATAATTTCAATATGCAAAGAATGTAAACCAATTATTTGTATTAGGATTGGGCGATCTCGGATCGATTCTTAGAAGATCGATCTTTTCCATTCCGATTTCCGATTTTTTGGATCGATCTTTTGTACTCGAGAAAATCGAGAAAAACGATTTAAAAATCGCTTTCGATCTTTTGGACCTAGAAAAACTTTTTGTAGATTTGTTTTTTCAGTATACATCGATTTTTTATCTCACCAAAGGCCACCTAACTTTTTTTTAAACATAATGTCAACATTTGGATCGCTTATTCTACGATTTACTTCTGTACCAATGCTGACAGAGACAGAAGTAGTGGCAGCTACTGAGGGGATGTACTGTAATCAGTTGCGCATAGGATTATGAACCTGATTTTGACATCAATTACAGGTGAATCGTTCTTTTCTAGAACTGGCGCCAAAATCCAGAATCTTAGAGGGGATTGCCATAAAAATGAAACACAAATTTCTGCATTACTCGAGAATTAATCAAGCAAATGAAACCGAAGTAGGCATATGGAGGTTTTAGGGTGCAATAAATGTTTTATTTGGTGGTTAGACACTCCACCCCCCTCTCTAAAGGTGGGCTGCCATACAAATGAAACACAAATTTCTGCATTATTCGAAAACTAATCAAGCAAATGGAGCCAAATTTGGCATGTGAAGATTTCAGCGGGCACGAAACGTTTCTATGGTGAATATACACTCCCCCCTCTCTAAGGGGAGAAGAGGGAAGGGGTCTGCCTGTATTCTATCATATTTTCTGTATCAAACATTTATTCCGTGTAACGGAGAAACATGTTATTTGCAAATGGTTGAAAAATCTTGAACGAGAATTGTGTCTGAAAATAATTTGATATTATAATGATGAGTTTTGGTAGAAGTACTAGGAATTTTATAGTAAAAGGTAAATTCCACGGGGTCGATAAGAAGATCAATCAATGAACAGTTCTGCGATTGGACTCATGAACTTGCGCTTAGTAAGAAAACGTGAATGTTTGAAGATATTGTTAACCAAAAAAGCAAATTTTGAGATGAGCAAATGAGATCCTTGCGATCGTTTCTTTTCCGCTACTTAAGATGGATCCAGAAACAATAAGAGAACTTATTCACTTTCTACTACTGAAACTTAGGCCTGTTTGGCCCTAGCTGTCCGAACGGACTCTCTAATAACCTCCCAGGGTCGTCTATGGTCTTGCCAGGTTATGAAAAGGGAAAACACCACGTTCTTAGGTTTCCTAACAAGACGGACTTTTTATTAAAAATTCTTTCCTGTCCTATTTCCCTAGCTCCTCACTTTTCACAGGGTACTCACGAGTGTAATGTGTTAGTGTCAGGGCCGCCGTTGATCCTTCCTTGCTTGCCCGCGTTGGCTTGGCTATGCGGTGGAGATCTAGATCCACTTCGTCGCTGAGTTGTCTTCAGGGGTTCTCTTCCTCGGGATTTCAGCTCTGGTTCTCGGCTCGATCGATGATCCACCACGTCTCACCAGTAACAAACATCTGAATTTATTTCACGAAAAAACTTTTTGTATTTGGATTCGTTTAGAATACGTCTGGTCTTTGTGCGGTCGCTCCAGTAAGTCTCGAATCGATCCCCCCGGAACTGTCTCGACCCACCAAAATCTCCTCGTTCGGGTTCCTTTTACCGCCTTCAGTCGTGCCAACCTGTGCGATGTTTTTAATGTGTGTTGATTGTGCTGTTTACAAACCTTGATTCGTGTTGTGTATGACTATGTGCCGTCCTTTTAACCCTAGATATCTATATATTTTTTCAATCTGTCATTTTATTTTTATTAGGTTTTTATTTATTGGAATAACAAAGATATTTTTTCTAATTTTATGCGAAGGACCCTATCCAGGTTTTTAAATTTTCCTGTAGTGTTTTCTCTTTTTTTTTAACAAACAAACAACGAAACCCCAATAGGTGACTTGTCACAATACATCCTAGCGCGAAATAGGCAAAGTTTCGGAGCTTGTCAAAAGAAGCTCTACTTCCCATACGACCTTGCAGGGGGATCAAAACGTGTCATGATTTTTTTTTTGTCGTTCGCTACCGACCCCGGCTATTAATATGTATTATATTAGGATAATAAATGGCGATATGGCGAAGCCACAATCCAACGGTATCGGACGCGACAGCGCAAGTTTTGTGACATGGTACATTCCTTGCACCTTCTCCTATCTATCGCGTGGGCTTCGGAGAAAGTTTGCACTGAGAGAAAATGTTAATCCCAGGGGCAAATCAAGATAAGCGAAGGAGAAAAAAAACTACTGAACACGCTGAGAACAAGTTAAACTTCTAAACCAGACTCTTCCCACAGTGACAAGAACGGTGGACAGAAACTAGTTTTCGGTTGCTCGAAGGAACTCCCTGAACACGCTTCACAGTTCGGAATAGAATTTCAATTCACTCCGAGCGACCGGTCCCGAGAGGAAAAGCGCAAACCTTGCTGGCCACCTGGTCCCGAATGTGGGGAATGAAAGCAGTGTGTCAAACGGGGTGGAATCACGAGCTGTGGGCGGAAGAGACGGGATGAGGAGAATGGGCAGGAGGATGTACCGAACAGGAACATGCCGAAGTGGAAACTGGAAATTATGCAGCTATGCTGAATGTTTCACCCTTTTTCCCGAGAGTGTGGGCTCGCTTGGTATGTCGAAGCGAGATGCTTCTAGGAAAGATCGAGGCGAAAAAAAACCTGTCTGAGGCTCTGAGTGGGACACGGCACTTGGGCACATTCTGGCATCGATCGTAGGAGGCAACGTGCAAAACTCGTGACCGTATGGTTAATGGGTTAACACGACTCTTTTCATCCTTCGCAATCAGAGAGTCAGCGCGGAAAAATGGCTCATTTGGTCGTTGGGATAAATTGCACTCATTCGCTGCAATGAAAGCTGGAGAAGTAGTTGACGCGTTTGAGACTGAACATAAAATAAAACTCAAGCCTCATCAGTCGTTGATTAATTCGTTGCCAAAAATACCACGTCCCGACATCGGTCGACCGACCGATGACTGAGATGTTCAACAGCTCTGCGAACAAGGGTTTTCGATAACGCCAAGCAGCTTCCACCGTTTCATTCTTTCCCTGTCAGCTGAGGGCAACAGCAGTTGATGATAAAGATGACGTTTCTCCCCTCGAACCCTTTCCAAGCCTCGCCGCGCGCTTCACTTCGATGGGATGCTGTTGGCGGCGCTTCACAAGACGTCTCATTTTTCATCCTGTCAGGATCAAAGGAGCGCGCATCAGCGAGAGAGATTGAGTGAACCTCCCCGGCGTCTGGTTGTCGAAGCGGGAATATCATTTGTCATCAGCCGGAGCTTAAAGTTTTGATGGACCCTCCGAAAATGCACTTTTCGAAGGAGTTTCATTCACCGACGACTACATTTTGCTTTTATTGCTTAATTAAGACGCAGCCAAAGTGGAGCACCTTGTGGATCACAAAACGAAAAGCTTTTCGGAGTTTCTTTCCGCCTGTTAATTAATCTGATTTCTATATATAAAATCGTGATTGAACATGTGTATTCGAGTCAACGACAGGGCGGATCTCGCCCCAGGACAAATCGAGCGGATGAAAAGAGCCGACAGGAAACATCACTTTCTGTGGCACGACGATAAGATTTGATCAAAAGTATGGTTTGTGGATAGCTGGCGTTTGGAATTACTTCCGAAAGCAATAATCACACGATTGAGTAACGTCTCGCGTAACCTCAAAAATCATTAAATGCAAAAAAACACGTCCCGCAGCTGCAGGGGTGTCAAATCTCAAGCTGCGAGGGGTTTTTTCTGTTCCCACCATGCCGTTACTTTCCCATATAAATTGCACTCCTCGACGAACCGTACAGATGTGGGTCCATTAAACAAATTCTTCGTATCCTTTCCTCGCCATACTTGAAACCACTTCGGCAACATCCCCCGCACCCCTAAGAGCGAAGCAAAAAATCAGCGTCCGAAAAATCTTGACAGTAATTACCACTAAACATTCCATTTTTATTCTCCCATGTCACGATTAATCGCGAGATCAAGCCGCTGAAAATCAGCCCAACCATTGCGAGTCGGACTGCGACTGCAGTCCGAAGTATTCGGTCTGTCGCTGTGACTTTGTGTCCCCCGGGCAGGAGTGTGGGAGGGGGGGGGGCAGATCACATTTGCGTAAATTGAAAAATTCATTAAGCAAATGTTTTCGGTACCCGAATCGAACCCGGAGATGGGCCAAAACAAGAGCGCATTATCACTGCGGTTCGGTCGCTGGACCCAGGCTGCAATCGGAGGAAAGAAGTTGTTTTAAGTGAAATTCTGTCCATCCGAGCCGAGTCTGACCATTGGCATCGCTGCCAAAGCCGAAGTCACTCAACTCGGTGCTTCGCTTCGCGCGGGGAAACGCGGATGCAAGGGTTGATGTTTTAAGTGTAAAACGCCTCTAAATGCAAATAACGTGTTGCTGCCACTCAACGGAACCGAATGCTTTGGGTTCGATCGCCGCCGGGATGCACCAATGCAACCGCACGCATTCACACCTCTCTTGCTCCTGCCGTTTGTGATGATTTTGGGGGGAATCGAAGGTAGGATTTGGGCAGATACTGCGACCCCAACTGCAGCTGCAGCGGAGTCGAGTTTCAAGCACAGCATGCCGCCACCGCCGTGGGCCAATTGTTTATGTGGGAGAATTTTAATTGGGCAAGAAACACTCCACTCCAAGCAGATCCATTTTACCCAGCATTCGGCACTGTTGACAAACCAAAATCCAAAAGGTGCATGTGTCATACTGTTCTCGTGGGCCGTGGACCACGCCTTGGGCCATTGTGCGAATGGTGACTTGATTGGGGGGTTTTTTTTAGGTCCTCAAAAAATATATTATCGGCTGATCCATGAAACTGATATTTTAATCCAGGGGATCGAATAAAATATCTTCATTCTGCATCATATTTTGCGAAATGTCAGTGAATAATACCCATAAATACGACCGCTTGAAATAAAAAGTCCAATGATTTCCTAATCATATTCTTACTACAAATATTTTATAAAACCACTACTAACAATTTTTAATTTTCCTCTTCTGTAGACATTGCTTCTAATCTTCTTCTTTAACGTTGAGAGTTTTTTTTTCCAAAGTCAGTAATGCATGGTAATACTTTACGGGAGCAAAACATGTTGTCAGCTGACTTATCAACGTTATGAAGATATGCAATAATTTTTGGGGGTGGATTCTTAAGACGTCTATGAATGAATATGAATGGTTCCCCATGGGTGGAATGTTATTGTAAAGGACTCAAACCCCAACCACTCAGGAGAGTCCCCTGAGTGCCCTTTGGCGTATTCTCTCATCAGAAGATACGAATCAACCTTCGATTGAATGCCTCTATAACGAAGTAAGTGAACAATATAATAACGGAAAATTAGTAGAACGATAGACCATTGGGTAGATACTACCTCATGGTTGATGTAGGACTAGACGTAGGGGTCGTTGGTTTTGCGGGGTTTTGTTGAAGCAGTTCCGATTTTATTTGGGTACACACAATCCGCACGGAAGAAGAGCTGCAACTGGTGGAAATTGTGCTTTCTTGCTCTTTCTATGTTAGAGATTCCAAACATCAAAGTTCATTCCAGTTTTAAGACAAGTTTAAGGATCAAAACCAACTCTTTCATTGTCTTCAAAAAATTCAATGTCAACTCTTAACCTTTAGAAAGGTTGTTGACTGTTCATTGGCTAGAGTGAGACTAGATAAAAAAAATGCATATACTCTCGCTCGGGGCAATTTCTCTGCAAGGACGAATCCTTCGTTTAAAATGTTTCCATTACTTTCAGCATTGCCCTGAACATACACTGTGCGTGTCCGGACATGAAACTCCTCGTTCTTGACGGTTCTGAGCTTGAGCTTGAGCTTGGGTAGACTGTACAATTCGTAGTTGCTCTCCGTGATTGACCTGAACCAACCAAATTGTACAAAGAACACACAGAATGACGCTTTGGACTAGCAAATCATTCTCGTTGTGCAATTTTCGGTGATTCGAGCTTTAAATGGTCAATAACGACGCCGGCCACGTCCTTACAGTCACCAGGGGAAGGGAAGGAATGTTAGTATGATATTCGCCGCCCGAAGGCCAGAAGGGTCGCCTCTATAGCGTGGTTCCCTAGCGATTATCATGGGATGGATAGTTGTTAGTGGGAAGGGTTAAGAATCAGGATTCACTGCGGTAAGTGATGTGATTATGCTAACGCGGACTCGAAACGACTCGATAAAACATGGGTCCGAAAATCGAATGTTTCGAGTAACAATAGCGGAAGTTATCAACGGTAAACCAATGAGCTCTACAATGATTCGAATTGGTGACTTGTATGATTTTTGCGCCTAGTATTTTCTTGTATTCTCGACTCCAACGATTATTAATATTAAGCTACCTAAGAAGGTAACCGAAAGAACTACTCAATGATATCATCATTCACTGAGATAAGTGATGTGATTATGTGAACGCGAACTATTGACCACTCGACGAAACGAAAATATCATGGGTCACTGTTCCGTTATTAACCCTTTTTCATACAAGATCGAGTCTCACTCGGTGTGAAATGATTGTGCCGAAACGTACAACATCGAGTTTCTCTCGTGGTGCGCTTGCATATAACAAAGCGCTAAGACGTTCAGCAGAGTGCAGAGAGCAGAGAGCAGAGTGAAACTACTCGATGTCTGCATTTGGTCCACTCTTTTGAAATTTAAATCGTACGCTAAATGGTCAAATTCTTTAGGAAACCTGAGAAGGTTACCTACTTTAAAACCAATCGGACCGACCTACTTTAAAACCAATTTCAAACCAATCGGACCGACGATATATTCTGTTAATCATCAAGTATACTAGAATTCCAATCGCGACGGCGGAGAGTTTTCTATGGGAAACCTGAGATGTTTTGATCGTATACTCTCACACACACCATCCACACACAAAAACACCTATTTTTCACATAAACATGCGAGTATAACAAAATGGCCACAACCGTATTATCAGAACTACTGGAGAACACAGGATCCTGTCGGAATTAACACATAAAGAGAATTCACATCTTCTTTGATCCTAATTTGTGACAATATTATTTAGAATGTATTTCATCAGCACTTGAACAGATATATCTGTTTCAAATGTGTATATCTCGGTGAAACACCAACATCTACTACAAGTTACTACTCTGCGCTCCACGCTCGACTCAATCAATTTAATTAAAAGATTTTTTACAGCTTATATTGAAACTATTGAAAGAATATTGTCTTTGGCATAAATAGTTTTAAATTTCTTTGCGTGCGCTTACATGAGTAGTTCCGAATACGTTTCATCTTAGCCAGATGCTCCTCTATCTGAGCGGAATGCAGATAGAGTAGGGCGCAAATCTTTGAGCGGTGAGAATTATCGGCATTAATGTATCTCAGCAATTCACACACACACATACACAAAACATCGAATGAGAAAGAAGAAGATCCCAAACACCACATTTGAAGAGAACGAGAGAATGTGTTGTCACTCGCATTTACTTTGTCCGTCTATCCAACTAATAATTCTAAATTTTGCTCTGAACGGTACTTTAAACAGTATGTAGCTATTATTGGTATATGAAAAAAAAAAAAAGGAAATACCAAAAAAGAAATCTGTCTCTGGATGAAGAGCGACCATGATCGTTACAAAGTCTCTCAGAGAATATTTAATTCGCTTAACTACATTCACTTTCACAACCTCGCGTACTTTTACAAGCCTCTACAATACATAAGCTTGCGACACTAATAAAAACGCAAAATTACAGGTATGTTAATCATTCTCGCTCTTATATCGGAACACCAATGAAGGTAAAAAGAAGTGTAGACCATCGCATGGTTCACTTATTTTCCATTCCGTCACTCGAAAATTTCCTCATTTTTGGAGCCAATACATTTTCTTTCTGCTGCTATTTCCATCAATCAACTATTGGAGATCATCTTGTTTTGCATTAACAAACCACACAATGCGATGAAACACGACATAACTAAAAAAAAACCCGCACAGTTCCAATGGCGGAAAACACTCGCGTATCTCACGTTAACTGATATCACGCGAGGTCACGTTAACAATAACGATGCTTCAGTATCAAAAAATGTCGGACAACGATGGTTCCTTTTTTGGTGTACACAATTTCCATGTTCACAAAACTCCTCAATCACATCAGCAACACTTTAGCAGGAAGAGAAAAAAAAACAAATGCGGAGCAACAGAAAAACACGTCTGTCTCCGTTGGCTGCTCACGAGAGACTCCTCACTCCTCGTTCTCGACGGTTCTGTTTGGGAAACACAGTTTGTTCGCTCTAGTGGACCAATCAGAACGTGGAACTTTATTTTTGCAATTGAACATATGGTCGGTGTTAAGTCACACCGGACCAAGTGACATTTTTATGATTTCGAGAAAAGAGAGCTTGAAGTTTGGTGCTATAAAAGTTATTGCTAATACAAGAGAGCGCGCCGTAGTGTGTATGAAAGCGTGTGACAAAACTTTAGACGCGTTTTTCTCAAAACTATGTTTTTGAAATTTCGGGGAAGCACTGACTCAAAACTATTTAACCGATTTGGCTAAAAATTTTACCCGTTATTCTAGAGACGCATATCTAAATACGTAACCTTTCAAACATTTAATTTTTTAATAATAAACTATTTTATTTGAGTAATTTATCAAAACAAAAAATTAGATTTTGAAAACTTTTTCCACTAGTCCGATTTTTTGTTTGTTTTATGTATATTATAAGTTAGTTCATTAAAATAAAGTCTGCAGAATGATAATCTTTTTGAATTTTTTATTTCAGATGACTTCGGAAGGCTGTGTGCTTCCCCGAACCAGCTCATCTTTTTTTCGAGAACTCCACTCTATCGTCAAATATTAAAAACAAAATTGTGTAAAATAAAATATTTTTTTTTCTATATTTGAAAACACTAATAAAAATTTTAAAACGGTCGCATTTTATTTTCTAGTTGAATAAAATTATGAACAAACGTCGAAATTTTGGTCGTCACACCGGGCTACTATCTTGACACCGACCATATGTACTAGGATTGTGATGATCGCATTTGATCAGAAACCCATTTTTCATCAGGAAAAATTTTAAAAATACTCCATATGTGCCTGCATTTATGTTACGCCATCTTTGTTAGACGCAGGTGTCAAAAACAGACAGCCACAAAGTGATTTGATATTTCCATAGGCGTTCTAGATTTTTTGTATCATACACAAAATGAAGCACTCAGATGAGGTAATTAGCAGAATCGTGATGAATTTGTAACAATATTGTAAATTTTGTTATCGTACCCTCGTTTTTTTTGTATATCTTTTTTTTCTCAGCAAATTAAACTCAGTGTAGGAATGAAGGCAAACAGGGAAAAGTATGACTAGGGTTTTGCTCAGCAAAATTGTGGAAAGATTTATATGAAAGTATTTTTTATCTGACCACTATATACGAATATGCCGTGTAGCAGATTATATTCGTACAAAAATGTGCAACATTCTATACTTTAATAGGCTTTTGCAGAGCAGACATTTCTCGTCAAAAGTTTTTAATCAGAAAATTCACACACATTCTGAATCAAAACCTGGTAACAGTTACCATGTTTTAGTTCGTTCATTCATTGAGGTCAATTTTGTAATAAATAGATAGAAAACGAGTTTAATTTGATCACAAAATCGCAAAATTGTAACAAATTTCGAAAGGTGATCTAGCTAATTACCTCAGCTGTATTAGTAATTTTGAGTTCAATAGAAAACAATTTAGCGCGCTTGTATGAGATGTCACAGACAAATAAAGATATGTAGAGTGATAAATGTTGCTTCAGCTGTATTTTTGAATGTATTAGTTATAACACTTATTGCCAAGCGTGCGGATGGGTTTGACGAATGAATGTGAAAAATCTGTTCTACTTGTTGCCCCACATACTTCACACATACACTGCCGAGAAAAATTGAAATCAAGCCCCACATTAGTTCGTGGAATTATATGCACAAATTCAAAATTTTTAAATGGGATTTTCAGTTGTTTTTTCTTTATTCTTTAAACAGCCTTTTTTCTAATAATTCACAGTGTGTATATTTCATGCCAATTCGTCTTAGGATTCGGCAGCACTATTTCATATAGCAATGAAACGTTGTGGGTGTAAACAAATTGGTCAAAAACTTTGCATACTTGAAATATTCGAAAATGAACTAGATTACTTTTTGTGAAGAGTCAATTTTTTTTTCTCAATTTTTTAATAAAAACTTATAATCCAAAAACTTAAATACCTAACTATACTTATTTTGTATAGTTATTTTTTGAGTAGTTCAATTTCGAAATGTTAATCAAAGGTATTTATCAAGTATATATCAAAAATATTCCGGTAACCGATGAAAGTTAACACCAAAGCGATAAGACACTCCTACCAAAACGTATAAAAACCATTTATGAGTGGAAAACTGAATTTCATGAAATAATTATACTGGCGAGGTGAAATGGATAGTGAAATGTTAGTGATAGAGAATTCGACTCTTTTTTCTCTCTCTCTCTAACTCTCTTTCTGTCTTTATTCTATTTCAGTTATTAGACAGACAATTTTGTGAAAATGACTTTGTGACTGTGTAAGAATAAGAAAAATAAGAGAACGAAGCCAACACAAACACAAGCTAGCGAGCAGATAACGATCTCTCCTATACAACGGTTTTGTTCGATGCACATTGCCTCTCTAGCCCCACTCTAGTGCACAATGGTCCACGATGTGCATTCAAGTGGAAATTAGCATCTAGAGCTCGATAGTTATTTTATAGACAGAAACTGTCTTCGACAAAGTTATTAAATATAAAATAGCGCTCAATTTTATGTTTTCAAAAATGGGGTGACCAAAATTTTCAATGAAAGAAAAAATCTAACTTTCTTATCTTTATAGATTATATTAAAAGATAGAAAAAACTTCGTTCTACAAAGTTGATTCAAATAGCTACAACATTGTCGAACTATGTTCAACCCTATCTATCTATCTATCTATCTATATGGTTTCACACATAGATTAAAAAAATAAAACCTACTTAACGTTGGTGTATACATTGTAGGGTATAATAACGGTCTTCGTTTATAAGATATTTTTTTTCTGGTGAGAAACATACAGAAAACGAAAAAGGTCAGGGTTTCATAACAATGGAACTAGATGAAAAACTCTCCCTCTTTGTATCTCGCTCCATGCAACGGTAGCTGCCCATTTAAGCTCCTTAAAACACTCATACTGCCTTATAGTTTGATACATTCTTCATACGATCACTTCCGATAAGTTTTCGATTGAATTTTGAACTGGTAGATAAGCAGAGTTGTGCAGGTTCTAAAGCCCCAGTTCAAGTGAAGTTCCTATGAGGAATTCACCACCTTGGAGACCAGTTTGGCTCCGAAAATCGGTACCTGAGTCTCAATTGCTAAATACATACTCAATTGAAAATGATGACCGGGAAAAGAAACTAAAATGGAGTGAAGTTTAACCCTTTGCGGTCGGAATTAATTTACCTTGAAAGAGACCCTCTTATCTTTCCAATTTGATAATCTTTTATTTATACCGAATACCACTGCAGTGACCTGACATTGGTTTCCCGAGGTAGAATTTTACTGAAGAAGCATGTCATAGGATATATATATTTTTTTTAAGGCTCATATGGCGTCAGCCTAACGGGGCCGGGAGTTCAATATTTCGATAATGTTTGCTTACAACTATGTTAGTAATATGTAACCGATTACTCGCGGTTGGCTCGAGGTTAGTATTACAAGTGTTCTCATAATTGGTATGTTGCAGTCTTCGATGCTCTGTACGTGTGCCCGACATGGGATACTTCCTATTGGGATGCAGCTGACCATTAATCAGCAACGCCCCCTAGTCTGTACCCCATATCTAGCGTGGTGCGTCTTCTCGACTCGAGGAATCCAGGATAGAATGGTCACTAGCCGGCGCAAACATCAGCTCGTGTAGAGTTGTCATATGCGGTACAACCTTTGGCTCTTGTTGAATGATCAGTGGACTGCACAACCTTTGGCCCGTGTATCTGTAAAGAGTGTGTGTATGTATTGCCGCGACTAAGTAAAAGTTTATCGATCGGATAGGAGGGATATGAAACGGGGACACAACGAAGGAAACATCATTAAACGTTGACATCGGCGTTTCTGAGGAACAGGTATAGATGAAGCAGAAGATCAGGATCACGGCTACCTAAGATATCCTAAGAAGGATATATGTATAATAAGAATTGATCTTTTTTAATGGGAAACATTCCTACTAGAGATAGGGAAAATCCAACCAAGGATTTTCCAATAGGATTGTTGGAATCTTCCATACTAATGGAAAAAAAACCCAAAACTCGTGGCACGTAGCGAATAAGATAGTTTTAGTTTTCTTAGAGCACTGTACATCCTCTGTGAAGGAGTAGGGAGAAGGATAAAAAAATAAAGTAAAAGGGAGTCGATCGTCAGCTACGCGGGAGGACAAACGTGCCTCCTGACGGAAACAGAAAAAAGTGTTGTTATTTTGTCATAAAAGAAAGTGCCTTGGACGCTCGGTCCGCCACACCACTACCTTTTATACATAGAAACTCCGTGTACATTCGAGAAAAAGTCTACCAAACTTTAAAATTCGTTTGGAAAAAATGTAAACTATTACATCGTTGAATAAGGTATTTAGTATGATTCCTTGCTGTGGTGGCTAAGAGCAGACAAATGACCGCAAAGGGTTAATAGGTAATTAGAAGAAAAGTAGATGGTCTGTGCCTAGGGGCACGGACGAGAGATTGACGTAGGACTGTGATTGTTTGAAGTAGCTGGATTTGAATTTTCATTGTTCAGAAATCTGTAATTTTCACTCTTCTGATACATCAAATGAGGTCCTGGAAACCTGGAAACAGTTTCTTATACCAATTTATATCCTTTGAACGGGTAGGATGAGATGGAATCCGGAACCACACTATAACATGGACACGAGGAACTAGACACTATTTGATTAAATACAAAACAAGTTATTGTTTGTTCTCAGCTTTAAAAAAAAAACAACATCAAGATCAATTGTCCCATGTTGATATTCTAAGCATAGCTGTCCCACCATATATTTTTTTGTAGATTCATAATAAATGAATAGGTTCAAGAACAAGAATTTTATGTCACGTTTTCAGCAGGGCTAATGCACTCATTTCTACTTCGGAAGAACAAGATAATTCTCAAAAAAATAATTATAAATTAAAAAAATAACAGAACACCTTGTTAGCAAATGCCTAACATCGATGTTTTTAAGTATAGTCTTTTAGAAAAACAAAAAAAAACTGTTTCAATTCAAAGGGAAATCTAAATACAAGTTCCATCTACTCAACGAGTCGTTAGCGGTAGTATTTACTTTCCAATTTTCGTCGATTAGAGGTAGATGAGAATGATTTTCGACGCCCTGTGCACAAAGCCCCTGACTCAAGTTAAAGGTTCATTCAAACATCCAAACTGCCACAAATCACGCCTCGCTCTCGATCACCTCTAATTGGCTATAAAGGCATCAAATACAAAAAAACACTTGGCGTGGCCTATCGAAAGTTTGTGGAAAAGGTGCAAAAATTGGCTTCGCTGCCTCCAAACACCTCATCGCCGCGGTCGCGGTCAAATCGACCAATAACAACGAAATGATAAAAAAAAAAAACACCGATGGATGCCGGGCTCTTTGGCGCGGGGTTTCGCCCTTTGTGTGCCATGATTTATTCCCTTGTCATGCAAACTACCATTCAACCCGCGCGCGGCTTCGGATCGGTGTAATGGCGTTGCGCCCAAATGGGCCATTTATTCGGTGGCGATAGTAAAACCACCGAACGGCCACTTCGGATCGAGCAAACTGGGGTAATTTATTTGCACGGCCCCTGCTACGATGGTTGACCTTTCCGAAGGGGAAACGAAGGAGGGAAAGCATGGGGAAATATTATTGGTGCATGTGTTTGAGTTTTCTAAACGGATCTGTCGGGCGTTATGATTCACCGGTCCACTCGGTATGAATAACTCGGCAGAATTGTTTGATCGAGTGTCATTAAGGAATAATTGTTTCCTCAAGGAAGAAAATTGACTAATGAAAATCTTTCCGTAGATTGCTCCAATTAAAGGTCGCAGAAATTCAGATATCTGTCCGCCGCAATCTTTAGCGAGGCGAACCCCGCTTCGGGGCAATAGGCAATAATAAGCAAAGATCTTATCCGCAACCGTAAAAAGAACGTGGAAATATGCATGCATGTTTGCATGCCTTGTTGTCTCGCTAGGTCAGGGTGTGGCAAGGTTAGTAATTTCCCACGGTTCTGCGCTCGGAGTGCCGCTGCGTGGGGTACCTCAAGCTCAAGTGCTAATGTGCAACAATGCATGCGCACTAATTCTGGCAAACAATTACACACGAAAGGGTACGCATCGAGTGCTCAATCGATTTCAGAAGAAAAAAAAATAGTTCTAATTTTCCTGTTTCTCGCAGACGGATTGTACCCGACTTCAAATTACAGCTATGAAAGGTATCATTATACCGCAATGTTCACCGTGATTAGTGCCGATTAGTTGCCCGAAGCGTAAGGAATAGAGATCTAATCTAGAAGAAATCACCCAGCCTTACCTGTAGTGACTCTGGTAGCGGGAAGTTTGTCCAGAGGCAACCGGCTAGTAAAATTAATATCCATCTTGCCGTGCGTTCTCACCTCGCAACCCCGCGCCTGAGATAGAACAACAAGAGCGAACCTCCGAATGATAAATCACGTAATACAACTCCTTGTATCCGCCTGCAGCGTTCCTCCCTCGACGAATTCACGCGCAATTCTAATCAGCTACAACTATTTTTACCTGCAACCGATTCCGTTCACTTTCCTCGCAAGTCGGCTAATTCTCATAACTACTGTCGCTTTTCCATCGGCCACCGCTTGTCACTCCCCCACCCACCCCCGCTGGGGAGGAATTACTAGAACGACGTCGTCGTCGTCGTCGTCGTCGTCGACAGCGGCCAATTATATTTCTCTGTGATATTCTCGCGGCTCAATCGGCTGCCAACTGTCATTACAATTAACAACGGCAAACCGCAACACTGCGCTATTGATTAGCCCTCTCTTCAGCTTGAACTTGACTTTCAAATGCGTCATACAGTTCCGCCGGCAAAATGCGGTGGTGACGACGGCGAAGGTGGCGGCGGCGGGCGTAAGCCATGACCGTGGGAGTTCTGATGAGGGCCGGCGTTTAGCGCACGTAGCGGATCATTTCACCCAGTGCTCTTGCCTCCTCCTAACACCCCCCCCCCCCTCCTGCCGACGTGGAGCGTTGCGTGGTATTTAAAAAAGGGTGTGTGCATTGTGATGATTATTGCCTTGAGTCGGTTCTGGGAGCGGAATTCCATCAACCGTTGTTTGTTGCTTTCGGTGGAATCATGGATAATGTCAGCTCGATGGGAGTTTCCTGCGAGTTATTCCCGACATAGTGCGAACGAGACAGACGGGAGGATGAGAATTATTTTTTATTCAGTCTTCTACTATTTTTTTTCTACTACTAGCTAACCGATATACATTTGTACCGACAAAATGCAGGTGATTCAGTTTGCACGCAAAGCTATATCATCCACGTGATGATTTCAGTCTCTAAATGAATCGTTCGAACGTATGTTCTGTTGACAATCGATCATCTAATGCGGCCATACTCATGACATTATAAATACACAGTGTGCCAATTCAGTTTCGATACTGATAGTGAAATGAACTTTCGAATTTTTTTTTATTCGTTGGTTCTATTATTCACAGCAGTTCCTCTCCTTCAATACACTGTTTACATCATTTAAGTTGAATGATGATTTAAATGCGAGTTTTAGATCATTATCATACATTCAGTAGAGTTTACTATCGTTATATTCGTTTGATTTCGAATTCTTCGTTTAATTTTTTGAAGAAGGATAACATCTTTTTGTGTTTTCGAAAAAATCTGTATTAGATATCTGTATCAAATTTATAAGGCCAATTTCGAAACAGAAAAATATCTTTCGACTTGAGTAGAACATTGACCGAAGGAAATAACGGTCAACTAGGACAAACAAATTAAAGACAGTTTCTGAAGTTTGTTTTTCTTTCTTTGTTTTAATTAAAAAAAATATGCAAGCATAAAAATAAGAGGCTGGTATATTCCATAACAGATGAATGAAATATGTAAAGTTTTGCAGAAGTTTCAGTAGAAACATATGTAATGGAAACATTCTTACTAAATAGTATAACAAATAAATGGAAAAAATTGAAAGAATTGTAAATTCTGTGGGAAATCCAAAGATTTTATTTTCCTAATTTAAGAAAAAAATGGTATTAGAAAGTCTGAAAGTTGTGAAAAAATACGGATTAATCTGTATTTATGCGAGTGGATAGATCTCTGTTTTCTGTATTTATGCTGTGGATAGAAAATATATTGCAACTTAACTTCAACAGGGTATAGAAGAAAATCATCATCATTTTCATGATGATGATTTTCTTTTCAACTTCAACAGGGTATAGAAGAAAACATTTCCATTTTCCGTCGCTTATTTTCTGCCTGTCTATTTCCGTCACGTGTAGTACCGATCACCGACAAAAGAAAGATGACTTCAAGTGTATCCTACCCATCAGATTCACCAATGAACCAAACCAGGGCAAACGCTTGACTTACTTTCCGAAGCACGACATAGCCAGAAATCTCGCAATTTTTATTACACAGTCTCGCTCTAACCAGCGAGCAGTCTTTGTTGATGTTGATATCACACAGTGGTAGTTCTTGTGTAAATCACACAATGCAATGTTCGTCCTTCGAACACAGAGGAGGTGTCTTCCAAAACTTACTATTATAGAGTTGATTCTAAGCTTTCGAAGCATTCTAAAATAATATCCCAAGTGATGAACATAGGAACCGACACGCTTGATAGTTGCAGCGCGAGCGTAATTTTTTTACCTTCAGAGAGCGTTGCGTGACTTATGCGCCACCCTGTAGAGTCGGTTTTTTGGTGAATATATTAATATGAAGGAACATAAAGGAGCTGAGGATTATGAAAAGTAATTATTAAAAATTTAAAGTAAAATTTATTATAGAAAGTGTAACTGATCAGGAAAACGTAACACATTAGTCTGATCAGCTGAAGATAAAAAGGGTTATTAACTTGAACTTAGGAATAATTTAGGCCGGGTTTAGCAATATAGCCATTCCATGTTACCATATTAAGGACCGCAAAGAAATCTGTAAGACATACGCCTGGGACCGCACGTTTTGGGGCAAACTTGTACGCTTCATTTGTTCGGATTCCACGAATGAGATCGTTTCCTTCGGTGTGGATTAGACGAAGGCGAACCATCGGTAGGCCTTGTTAGATTCTTGGCAGACCAAGGATTCAACCATCAGGTGTAGAAAACACAAGTTATTTCGTGATCCATCCGTAACAGACGGAACGCGAAACACGAGGAAATTCGTGAGCCTTTTTTAAAAAAATTGATTACTTTTGAACTACTGGTGATCTTCTGGTGATCGGCATATAAAATCGTAGCCAATGAGCTAGTCTTCTTCGCAAAAATATTACATTAGCGAAGAAAAATTCTAGTATTGGCAGCACCATCTCAGATTGCACTGAAACGTTGTGGTTGTAAAGACATTGGCCATTTTAGCAACTTTGCATACCTGAAATCTAAGAATAAAAAACCACTTTTTGGAAAGGGCCGGAGTTTTTTTTACAAAAATTTCCAACTTAAAAGCTATAAAATCTACAATTTTTTTTATCAAAGAATGAAATGTAGAAAATTGTTAAAATTTTCATGAAAGAAATGTCAAAAATTAAAGAAAAATAACACCGACGAAAAAAAATAAAAACTGAATTTCATTTTTCTCAAAAATGTTATTTTTTCATAAATCTCAAAAATGCATGTGCAGCCATTCCATGCCGAACCGATATAGCGGTTCTCTGATTTTCGTGAAAAAGGGCAGTTTCGTTCCTTATCGTAAAATACTAGACCCGTATTTTTTAATTTCAATTTTTTATGATAAAATCATTTTTTCCTTTTCCTTCCAAATTGTCTCATCCAAAAACTCACAACTTTCAAACTATTGAATCGATTTAGATGATCGACATATCAACTAATAGACAATCAACTGGCTTCAATTTTATATATCGTTTATCTAAATCGGTTCAAAAGTTCAAAAGAAATGAATTTTAAAAACATGTTTTTTTAAAGTGGAAAAATGATTTTTTGAATATGTTATGTGAGAAAACCTAAGCTTAAAAAATTATTGGCTTTAAACTTAAAAACTCATTGGTTTTGATTTGATATGTCAATCATCTCAATCGGTCGAATAGTACAAAAGTTATGAATTTGAAAAAAGTCATTCTAGGAAATTAGTGGAAAAAAAAAAAATTTTCCCCCCTATAATGATAAAAATAAAAAAAAAAAAATACGGGCCTAATGTTTTTCGATTAAGAACAAAATTACCACTATATCGGTTTGACATATATATATGGATATGAATGAATGAATGAATGAAATGAATGAATGAATGAATGAATGAATAGTTCATACAATAACCAACAAGTCATCCATACATTGGGCCGGTGGCTTCACTCGATTATCCCTAAGGTTAGCCTCAAACCATGGTTCAAAAGTCTGGACTTGAGTCGGGACTTTATTCGCACCTTCTCCCGACTCATGTCCAATCACTGTTCGTTAGACGCACTACTCTTTCGTTTCAGTCTGGCCGGCAGCAATATCTGCGTTTGTGGCCAAGGTTACCACGACATCGAACACGTTGTTTGGTCGTGTGAGGTGTATCTTGTTGCCAGATCGAATTTAGAGAACTCCCTTCGGGCTAGAGGAAGGCAGCCCAATGTGCCGGTGAGAGATGTGTTGGCTCGGTTAGACCTTGATTACATGTCCCAAATATATGTTTTCCTTAAATCTATCGATGTTCGTGTGTGATTATCCTTATATCCTTATACCCTCCATTTCTTCCTTTGTGAGTAATTGGTCCGCTTGCTATAAACAGAAGAATGAAATGTAAATTCACAACTGATGTACGAATAGATTTAAGAATTGAGTGTGTGTGATTATCAACATTGTAATAATTTCCTTATACCCCATCCTTTTCCTGAGAAAAATATGTCACCCTTTTAATCTCGAGTCCACCGCGAGTAATCGGTTTCCCACATTACTAACCATAGAAAAAAGTCATCCATACAACGGAAGGTAGGGAAAAGTTTCGCTAACAAAAAAATTTCCATGATTTCTCTGAAAAATACAACTAATCCTAATTGTGTTCAAAGTCAAGATAGCGATATAGGGTATTCGACAAAGTTTTCTACCTCATCAAAATATGGACTTTTGTTCAAGACGTCAACTTTTATAGATTGTGGGATGGAATTTTTGTGTAGAGATTCATGAACAAATAGTTTAAGGATGTTACGAGCAAAATCAGCCAATCTGAGATTTTTACCCCACAACAACTACGTTTTATTGTTAGAAAAACTCTTTCCCTGTAGCAGTGCACTTCTTCCGATATACGGATGACTTGGTGATTATTGTGTGGACTATTAGTGTATTTTCTCCAGTGTTTGAAAAAAACCGTTTTTGAGAAAAATAAGTCTTAATTTTTCAATAATTTTATTTTCAGTAATTTTTTAAAAATTTTGTTCGATACTTCTTAATGAATATCTAAATAATTACCTACATTTTATTCTTTGACCAAAGTTTCATAAGTCTTAATAAGTACCAAAAAAAAAGTTTGGATCATAGTGAAAATTTGTACTCGACCAGACAGTAAAACAAAAAAAAATATTGCAAATGCAGCAGTACTCAACAACTCAGAGAAGCAACCAATTTTTTTGCAATTTTTACCATTACCATTTAAATCCATTATCCAAGGCATTTGAGCGAGTGGCCTAGGAGCAAATCAGTTATTATATAGGGGAAATGAGGTTAAAAATGAACCAGTGCTCAAACTTCGATAATTTAACTATACACAAATTGATACTTCTTCATCATCCTACTCTTAGAACATTTGAAGCTGTTTGAGACATCTTGTTATGCAGGAAACTGTCAAATGTAAAACATAATAAATAAAACAGAAATTTCTCTCGCGGTAGTCATTTTGATGTAATTTTGTGCGCATCGTATTTAAGGATTTTCCCGTGAAATTTAAATTATTCGACCTGATATCTCCGATAAATCATCAGTTTGGACAACTGTTCACATATTTAATGAGAGGAAAACAGATTATGTTTGGTGTCAGTGATTAATTCTCATTCGAAATTACTTTTTTGTTTGGGGCAAAATGAGCCACCATTGGATAACGACTACCTCATCAAATGTTGCGGTCCAAGGGGTTCCTTTTGTGGGTTTGACCCTGAAAAAATATGCCACCACGACCAAAACCAAGCCTCAATATGTGAAGCGTTATGTGTTTCTTACTACTTGTTCGCACGTATGAGTAAATTATAAGTACTACTCTAGGTGGATAAGCTCAGCTTGATTCATACATGTACCTACTATTTCAATAATGATTTAAACAAATTTAGATAAGGAACAACGCATAAATCTATCCCATTTAGCACGAACGATATATGTAATTGTTCAACCGCACGAGAAAAAAATGCTCGATTTTACCCCTAATTTTCTTTTAATGAAAAATGTACTATTTTAATTTTTTATAATAAAAACCGTTTGATATCTTGAACAACAGTTAGTTAAGCTATCATATTCTCCGAAGAAAGGAAATTGTAGCAGTATGTGGACGCAGTAAATGGGCATATTCCTTAGGGTGTTCATTTTAGCCACTTTTCCCCTATCCAGAAATAATCTACTCTCTCCCAATTAATCTCGTTACCGCGCAGGACACATAATAAAAACTGTAATGTTAAGTGTTTGTGATGATACTGATCAAGTTCTTGACTATGGAGGAAATATAGTCATGATTTTTTTTGGATTTGGAAAGCATTCGACACCATAAGACATGCTAATTTGTGTGAAAAACTTGAAAACCCAGCTCAGGTTATGCCCAAAAGCTGTTCAGTTAGTTCGTTCCTATTTGTTTAGTAGATTTCAAACTGTTTTCTGTGATGATAGTTTTTCTTCTATACTACCAATAGGTTCTGGTGTCCCGTCAGGATTTGTTTTAGGTCCTTTACCTTTTTTTCTTTGCACATCAACGATTTGCCTTCAAAACGGAGTAACTGTGTGGTATGTGGCATTTCATTCGTACGTATATGCAACAAGAAAAAAATGAATTGCTCATCAATACTTGTTTGATTAATGTCGCCGATTGGGCAAATGATAATTTGTTGATCCGGAACGCGGAGAAAACGCATTTTTTGGAAGCATGAACCTAACATATCGCTTCAAAATAGTAGAATTCTATTCCCAAATGAAGTCGTGAGCCTAGAAGTGACAATTCAAAGAAATTTTGAATCGAATGCTTTGGTGGTAAAACAACATGGAAAACACTACGTATCATTGAGAACTCTTACATGGAAGATGGAGATGTGGCCCATTCAACCGAATACCATTCACTCGAAACACGTTTACCCGAATGTTACTAATACCAGAATGCGAAAGTTACCCGAACCCGAATGAAGAAAAAATCCGACAAATAAAATTATGAGTTTTGCCGAATCCCCTGATAAATAAGATCAAATCAAAACAACATGAGAGAGCAACAAAAATACGCAGTAAAATGAAAAATCGCAATAAAGAAATTTGATAATTATGCTGGAGACTTCGCTGTGTCATTTTTAGAAATTTTAGAAAAAATGCTCTTTAAGACTAAGAAATCATTTAGAAATGAACACGGGCTATGAAATATTTCGAAAATTAGGTTATTTCAACATAAAAAATGAATGCACAATTGTCTTGAAAATGTGAAAAGAATTGGTAAGAAAAAAAAATAGTACTTACGTATTAACGCCACCGCAGCGCAATCTTTCTTATGATTTCATTATTTGGTAATGAAATTTATTTTGGGTAATGGGGTAATGGGGGCGAAGTCCCCATCTAACGAGGATAATGAACCGAGGCGGCCTCAAGCCGCCAAAGTGACGCAATTCGAATTCGTGTTTTATAAATCTCTATAATATATAAATGTTGTGTTCGTTTGTGTACGCGTCAAAAACTCGGATAGTACGAAACCGATTGAGCTCAAAGTTGGACACTATATAAATTTCACTCCGAGGAATGTTGTTACTGCATTAAAAAAATAAAATAAAAGAGAAAAATTATCATTTATATGACCATAGTGCGTTTCTGAAATTAAGCTTCTAATGAAAATCGACCATTCCGTATTAACCCATTAACGACCAAGCTGTAAAAATGATTTTTTTGACGAAAGCAAACAAATCAAAATGCGCAGCGGAGGTTAGATGTGTTGGTGTTGATTCAGCAGAAAAAAATGTTCGTTATGGCCAACGTTCGATTTTTCGAACACTCAATTTCCCCGGCTGTTATTTTCCTGTATGCGGCTCAATCGAATGATTTTCGCTCTATATCAAAATGTATGTACTTTTATCAAAGCAATACTGTAGAAAACTTCACATATTTTTGTATTTTATTGGGGATTTTAATCGAAATTGAAAACACCTTCCAAACATACTTGCTTCAAATCGAATTTATTATCCAATAATGTTACTCAAAATTTAATGGAATCGATATAAGTGGTAGCTAATAAATTAAGCTATTTTTTGGTGCAAAAACCTTACCATATGGTTCCTGTTCAAAGACATGAAAAATTATCAAAATTGCTGTTCGATTTTTCGAACACTTGGCCTAAAATGGATTGAGTTCTATTTGATGGAAACATATTTTTTTTCCAAATGTTTGACAAAATCGTGTACTGAAATTATGTTTCGGATTGATTTAAAATTTAGCGATTTCCATTATCTATCTCTATATGTACAAAAATGTTCTGTTCGTTTGTGTATGCGTTAAAAACTCGAAAAGTAATAAAAAATTGAAACATTCAACTCAACCATGCAACCACAATGTGCCACAGCAAAGCGTGGCAGGATACAGCTAGTTTATAATATTCTTATATTTTGTTTATAAATGTATAATTTAATCTATTGAATTTATAATTGAATTTGGAAGTCCATCATTCTTACAAAATATATAATTTTATTAATATAAAATTGAAACAGTATATTTTTTTCATGACTTTGAAAAATATAGTATGCAACGCTGCTTATTTTCGTTTCTGCTCTTCCCACGGAATATACGAGTTTTTGGATACCAGGATTAAATATGGATAAAGCTTCTAATCAAATATAGCTGTAAATATTACATTCGGATAAATATTGCATTCGGGTAAATGTCGCATTCGGGTATATGTGGCCTTCGGGTAGATGTTCCATTTGGGTACCTGTCACATTCGGATATTTGTTACATTCGGGTGATTGGAATTCTGGTGAATGTCTTTCGGGTAAATGTGATACAATCCTTTAAAAGTATACTTTTTGCGAATAGGGAATTTTTATGTGAAACGAAATGTAATGGATCACATAATTTTACCAGCGGCACTTGAATACAAAAGATGTTTGTCTTAAGGTTTTGGAGATCAATAAAATAAATACAAAAAAAAAACAAAACAACACGTTTTATGCCAGTGCACAATGGTCCAGGAGATGTATTTAGGTGGAAATTAGAATTTAGAGCTCGACAGTTATTCTCTAGATGAAAACTGTCTTCGACAAAGTTGTTACACACGATAGAGCGCTCATTTTTATGTTATCAAAAATAGGGTGACCAAAATTGTCGATGAAATAAAAAATCTAACTTTCTTATCTTTATAGATAGAGGTAAATATAGTTCGACAATGTTGTAGTCCTAGTTATACATCTTTGCAGAATAAAGTTTTTTTCTATCTCTTGAAAAAACCGATATAGCGCCTTTTTTCTAAGTTACCCTAGGGTCACCATGAAAAAATTGGTTTTTTGCTCTAACTTTTATATTTCAAATTCTACATACAAACTGTCTAGGGAAGACTTTTAGAGCTTACTAATGCAAATATTTTGTGATGCAGAACTTGTCAATATCTCAACTTCACTCAAAGTTATTGATATTTCTTCCCAAAAAATACACTCTATTCAATTGTTTGTTATTCTTTCTGGGGCAAACATAAACCAAGTTTATTGACGGTATTTGAAAGAGCGTATTTCAATCTATATGATGTGTGATTTTCAACCCTCTGTTATTTTTTGTGTTTAAGTAAATTAAAATTGAAATCATGAGTTCTTGGGTAAAAAACACATCAATAACTTTAGGTAGGATTAATATATTGACAAGTTCTGCGTCGTAAAATGTTAGAATTGATAAGATCTAAAAGTCGTATGAAAACAGTTTTGATGTAGGATTTGAAATATAAACGTTAAAGCAAAAACCCCGTTTTTTCATGGTCACCCTAATGCAACGTAGAAAAATCATAAATCGATTATATTGAAAGATAAAAAAAAACTTTGTTCTTAAAAGTTGTTTAAAATGTTTAGGGCTACAGCATAGTTGAACTATGTTTATCTCTATCTATAGAGATAATAAAATTAGATTTTTGATTTCATCGACAATTTTGGTCACCCTATTTTTGATAACATCAAAATGAGCGCTTTATCGTATGTTACAACTTTGTTGAGGACAGTTTTTGTCTAAAGAACAAATATCTCGCACAAAGTTGTTTTGGCGCTTTCTATCTATGTTGCATTAGGGTAACCATGAACAAACGGGTTTTTTTTTTGCTTTAACTTTTATATTTCAAACTCTACATCAAAATTGTCTTGGTACGACTTTTAGAGCTTTTCAATACCAATATTTTGCGATGCAGAACATGTCAATATCTCAATCCTACTGAAAGTTATTGTTGTTTTCCTACCCAAAAACTCATGATTTCAATTTTAATTTACTCAAACACAAAAAATAGCATAGTTTTGAAAATCACATATTATATAGAGTGAAATTTGTTCTTTCAGGTTGAGGTGTTGACAAGTTTTGCATCGCAAAAAGTTTGTATTAGTAAGTTCTAAAAGTCTTTCGAAGACAGTTTGTTTGTAGAATTTGGCATATAAAAGTAAGAGCAAAAAAATAGTTTTTTTTTCATGGTGACCCTAACGTAACTTAGAATAAAGGCGCTATATCGGTTATTTGAAGAGATAGAAAAAACTGTGTTCTACAAAGATGTCTCAAATAACTAGGACTATAACATTGTTGAACTATGTTTACCCCTATCTGTAATGATAAGAAAGTTAGATTTTTTGTTTCATCGACAATTTTGGTCACCCTATTTTTGATAACATAAAAATGAGCGCTCTATCGTATGTAACAACTTTGCGAAGACAGTTTTGTTTAGAGAATAACTGTCGAGCTCTAAATGTTAATTTCCACTTAAATACATCTCCTGGACCATTGTGCAGTGGTGGAAAAACCTTGAACAGCAATAGTTTCTGATAACATATATTAATTTTGAGGTGTTAGTGGTTATACTAAGCAATTCATAATGGTTGGATGGTATCAGCACTGGTTGAGCAAGAATCAGCACTGAGTGTTCTGAGCATTCTAAGAACGTGAAGTGCGTGTATGTTCCAACAATTAGAAAACTGCATTCAGGCGTGCTAATCCGAAAGAAATTCTCTTTGCTGAACGCACAGCCAAAACCCTGGTCGTTTGTGTAAATCCCAAACCTTCATAGTAACATTGCTTGTAATCGGTTTGCAACAGCCTTCGAAGTTCACCCTCGAACCAATCCCCAAACCCCTCGTTCGAGGGACGAACGATATCAGTGTCCCCTTGAACGGCTCCGAAGAGTTGACATTGAGCTGTTAATTATAGGTAGGAAATAGAAGTGGCCGGTAGCAAGCAATTCCAATTAATGGTGCGTATCGCGTGGCTGGTCGCAGTGGAATCAATTTCACACCCTAATGAGATTAACTTCATCGCCCATTGGACACAGAACGGCGCGAGCGGTCTTTATTTCTCGTTTTCTTCTTCTTTTGTTTCCTCCCGATCAACATGTCCGCCGTGTTTAAGTACCCACTGGATCGTGTCGTCAATTCTCACACCTGTGTCGCGCGGAGGTTTTTCCGCTTGCGTTCACCCTGCATTTGCGCGCCGGGGCAGCAGGCAGAGGGGTATCAGACCACGTATGCTAATCATCGGTAATGACTCTTTTACTCAATGCTGCTGGTTGGGCTGATGCAGATGCAGATGCGCGGCTAAAAGGCGCTCCTCGGAGGTCAACGGCAACGGCACCACTGTCATTAATTACCACTGGGGCTAAACGGCAAAAGCTTTCTGCGCGCCGATCGTTAGAGAAAGATTGGCCGATGCCGAGCAATGCCAAAGTGCAAAGACCATTTGGCCGCTGACGGCTAGAATAATTACTCTTTTTTAATTAACGCCCGATTTGCCACCCTCGGTCGATGGGGAGGGGGATGGAGAGGGTTGGTTGGTGGGTGGCATATGGAGCTTGCTCCGACGGGTGACCTTGCGCGAATGAATGAAAGAACTAATGGATAGTCGTTTTCAGCCACTTTATCATGCAATTTTTATGCTTCATGCTGAAATAGGTATTTCGCGATATGCGGAAATGGGTGGTTAGTTTCGGAGGCTGTGTGCAGTGGGGTAGATTGACTCGTTTGAGCAATACGGCCTCGCGGTCACACCTTTTGCCTCGAATCCGTGAACTGTTTTTTCGTGGTCGAGTGTTGAAACAGTGACGACAAAATCTGGATTCGTTTAGAATCAGTTCAAAGCTATGGGAAGAAAAAAAACCCGTGATTTTGCAAAAATCATTTCAGCAAACATGTCAAGCAATAAATCTCTGCGCTCTGAACACAAAACTTACATTTCCTATTGACATGCTTTCCAAGGTATGTACTTTCCGCGCTAGATCCTTTCGGAACCCCCTAATGGGCACACCATTTCGCACTCAATAAATTTCATTTAACAGCTCTTTACGGACACAATTCGTGTAATTTCCCTGGCAAAGTGCTGTTTCTTTCCCAATCACACGGTTTGCGGCGTGGAGGAAAACATCACACTCAACATGTCGATCGAACTCGAAGTCGTCGTCGCCATCGTCATCGCGCGGAGGCATTCATTCAGCGCTCATTTGCGTCATGTTCAACCAATGAAACAAACCAAAGCCCCGCTAATCGATTTCCGCGCTGTGAGCATTGGGCCACTGCTCGACGACGGATCGACGGATCGGTCGCAAGTGCGGACCGATCGACCGAATGACTGACTGACTGAAGGATCGAGATTTGAACGCGGGCCCCCGTTGAACGTCATCTGCGAGGTGATTTATTGTTTTTATGCGCACCAAAACAAACACGTGATTTGTTCTCAGCAAAAAATAAATCGAACTCGCGATCGATTCGCGATTCTCATCAACTCGCGAGGCGAGCAGATGCAAACCAACCGTGTACCTTTTAATGTCACTTCGTGAAGCAATTCCCCAGCGGCGAGATAAAAAAAAAACGAGTTGAAGAATGTAATTCGAAGCAATTGTTTTGCCGAACCAAAGTATACTCGCTAATTGGTGGAGTAAAGTTCAAGCTAATTAACTCCGAAATGTCTCAATCGAGCCGACGGATCGGAAGTGGTCTTACGGTGTTCCCTCGGGCTCGGTTCCCACCCTCTTCAATCCGAGTGACAGCCGGGAACACAAAGTAATCCTATGCGGACCCGTGACTATTAAGGGCCTCGCACGCAATTTGTAGCAATTTTGATGGTCGCAACAAAACTGTTGGCTTAATTATTCACCCGGCGGAGGCGAGAGACGGCGAAAATGAAATTAACGGAAGATGTTATGATTCATATTTTTTTTCCCTGCTTGTTCCGCTGGCCCCCGCGCCGTGTGAAACGTAAACGCGGGAGGCAGCAAAAGTTTTGCGTTAAATGATTTTAATAGCCTTCGGCGGGGAGCGGACCGCAAACGGTTTTAAGCAGTTTATTTGTAATTCATATTCGAAATTACACAAAATTTGATAATTGGATTTTCTCACCACGCAGCAAAGTGACGGACTTGTAATCGCTGCTGCCTCATGCATAATACAGACCCCACCGCGCGCGCGCCCCAAAACGGAGTTAATATTTCGTTGAATTATGATGTCCGAAAACGGGTTCACAGGTTTTGTGGTTTTTGTTTTATTGTCGCCCCCCCGTCAATAAATGAGGAACCCTACTTCCTGTTGGCTTCTTTCAATTCTTCGCGACGGTGCGAATTCAATTAGCTAATAGAGAATGAACACAAAAAGCGTGCTCCAATGTCCGATGCTTTCCAATCGACGGTGGAGCTTGGAGCCCGAATAGCCCCCGGGGCTTTTTGCATTTGCTAATTTCGCATTCCTCCGGCACAAGACAAAATAATGAGATTCAACGGGGATCGATCCAACTTCGGAGCGATTGAATCCTTTAGCTTGGGCTCATCTGGATAGGAACCTTAGCCAATAATTATATTGTGCACGTTTTATTTTAGAGAATAAGAGAATAGCGAACTGCAAAGTAATTTATTGGCGGAGGTGGTTAACAAAAAACCCTCCAATATGCCTGTTCAGTAGTACAGAATTTGAACGTCAAAAAATGATACCAACACTTGATATTTTGTTCAGATAAATGTTCTCCTAATTTTAATCATCAATATTTGTTGTCATTACAATTTTTCTGAAACAATTCAGACGGTCTCTTCGGCATAGATTCCACGAGGAAAGTATTGACAGGATCGCTTCCATGAGTTCCTCTTTATTTCTTGATTTCTCTCTTTATTTCTTGATTTCATACGAAATATATGACAATCTATCATAAGCTTTCTATCGGTTTTTCAGGTGATTGGGCTAACCGTTGCTCAATATCAATGTAATGATTTATTTTCGCGGCATTTCGCGGCATTCCGTATGTGGTAGCATTAGGTTTTCTATGATCACTACTTAAATGTATTGATACAATTTTTATTTAGAAAATTACACTAAATCCGTACCACGAACCTAATATTTCTTTCTCCTTTGTTGAACGTTCTGATAATGTATTGCAGACGACGAACCCAGTGCTTCCTGTCGGATCAGATTAAGTTTACATCTGAGGATAAAAGGCTACGCCATTCTTCACCTTTTTCGAAGCCAACCCAATTGAGAAGAATTTTAGTTGCGTTTTGTTTAGTTGCTTAGATGAAACGGAAATTTTCTGAGGTCGTTGTCGCTCCGTCCTGTGTTAGTTTCCTCCCATTTACTTCCCGACTATATATGACTCGGTTATATACAATTTTCGACCCGATTACATATAGTCTGATGTTTTTTTTATATTTCAAATATGACTCGTTTTATGATTTAATTGAATATTTCAATGTTAAGATAAATGTTCATTGGCTTTTAAGTACAGTACATATTTCAAAGCGTATAATATGTCACTAAGTTACATCACTTCAATGTTGACCAAAGTTCGACTTATTTTTCATTTTGTCAAATATTCCCATTAAAAATTACTTTTGTATATTTTTGTTTCGATGAACGCCATTGGTGTAATTTTCATTATTGGAGCTAAAACTCAAATTTTCTAGATTTCTTTTCCCAACTTCAACTTTTCGGGAAACACACTTTGAACAAAAATGAACTAATTTTTTAGCAAATATACGGTATTCATAAATGCATAAATTTTCCATTCCGAGATGAACAGAAACTGGAAGATGAAAGTCTGTAAGTAAAAATCTTAATTTATACACCTATGGTGGATGGGACGTAAAAAACCCTATGTAAAATTTCAACTAAATCGGACTCAAGGGAGAGTGGCGCAAAACGGTTAATGTTTGACTTTTTTTGAAGTCGAAAAATCACCTCGGAAATCGGGGTTTAAAAAAAAATTTGATGCCACATGTCTAAAAATTGCATGACTCGTCGAGATTTATAATTATCTAAAAAACATTTTTTGTCGAAAATCTACTTTTCAGAAGGATAAACAACCAAGTGCCGAAATAGTTTTTAAAAATGAAGAAACAAATAATAGAATAATGGATAGTAAAAATATTCTTTGTTTCATTTGTTCAGATCTCGAAAAAACGTACGAAATTCGTCAAATTCTACCTTGGAATATCCCCTTAAAAACACAAAATGTTCAAACGGAAAAATAATCAATATTACAAAAATTACAAGCTGGTAAAGTGGAGGGTTCCTAAAAAACAGTGCCATGGCGACAAGATTTCAGTTCTTCTGCTTATCCGGAATTTGAAAACCCAATAGATTCTTAATCAGCAAAGATGCCTTGGGCAAGTTAAAAAAATTTTTTTTTTGTAGGCAAAATGGTGGGCATTCCGAAAAATAAATTGCTTCTTAACATGTTTTTCAGAACGATTTCAAATTTTAAAAAATTGTAAAATAAAAAAAATGTTTTTTCTATTAGTTCCTGCAATAGAGAGATGGGAAAAACTAGTTTCGAGAAAAACGCGTTTCCGTATCACTAGAATAGCTATGGTTCAATAAATGATAGGAATTTCAATAATAAAACCTTCCAATGGTATATTCTTGATAGTCTAAACCAGGGAATCTCAAACTATTTTGGGTAAGAGACCCCTTTTCCAGAATTAATCAATACCATCGACCCTATAGCCAAATTGCTTTAAAAATTTTTATATCATTCATACAAAATATTCACCAATTCAAAAACTTTGCGACTGATTGAATGGGTAAATTTGACAACATTTTCTTATCAATAAATACACATAAAATTCATTGAATATCAGGCCTAATCATTATTAATACAAATTACAACAATAATATTTTCTTCTAAAATATAAGTCATTCTTATAACAAGTTGATTCACGTAACACAACTTATACAGTATCTTGAAAGTTTTAAATTAGAACTTGCGTTAGTTAATAGGGATCGATTTTTAGATTTTGTCAACCCCCAAAATCAGTTTTCATTTATTTCGACCCCTGGGAAACCGACATCGACCCCAAGGCGTCGACCACTTTGGGAATCCCTGGTCTAAACTTCAGAAATATGGAGAAGTTTATCGATTTTTTTCCCAAATTTCTAGACTAGAACACTCAATCTATTCATCTGTAATATCTATTCATCTGTAATATCTATTCATCTGTAAGATCCCAGTAATGTATATCGAATGGTTATTGCCCTAAATTACAATATTTGTTCTTTTAAAAAAGTAACAATGCAGAAAGAATAGAATATTTTTGTATTTTATTAGTTTCTCTTATTTTTTTTTATTGAAATTGAACATAAATACCTATTTGGTTGAATTGATTTTTCGGACTTTCGGCTAGCTTTGAAAAATCATTACTCAAAAATGAAAAAAAACCTCTCTGATTTTTGGATACCTATGTTATGTAAAACATCAGCTTTCAAGAAAAAATATAAAAAAATATAGCGCTCTTGGTCTCGACACAACGTAAGCTATGAAAAACAAATTAATCAATAATTACGAAAACATGTTTTTTTTCGAAAGTGTAATATTTTTTCAAATGAAACTATCTCATTAGGTTTAATGTGATTTATCGATCATCAGAATCGGTCGAGGTCATTTTTGGGAAAAATCTTTTCCACTTTTTTCCAAAAATGCCTTTTTTTCAAAAAGTTATAACTTTTGAAAAGTTTAACCGATTCTAATGATCGATATATCAAATTAAAGCCAATGAGCTAGTCTTCTTGCAAAAATATTATGATTTCCAAACAAGAGCGCTATAATTTTTCATTTTTTCATGAATGCTGGGCTTTTTTTTTATCTAACATATCCGAAAATCAGAGAGGTATTTTTTTCGTTTTCGAGTTATAATTTTTCAAAATTAACCGATGGTTCGAAAAATCATTTTCTCTCCTTTTGTAAAACTGTCTTTTTTCAAAAATTCATAATTTTTTAACTACTGGGCTGATTCCGATGATCGACATATTAAATTGAAGCCAATGAGCTAGTTTTCTTTGAAAATATTACACTTGCGAAAAAATTGGATTGTAGTCGCATAGGAATATTGAGAGAAGACTTTAACATAATTATGAAAATCATAACTCAAAAACGAAAGAACGCTTCTCTGATTTTTGGATATGTTATGTAAAAAAACCTTAGTATTTAAGAAAAAATATAAAAAATATTTAGCGCTCTTGGTCCGGAGACCACGTAAACAATAAAAAGCAAATACAACCAATAATTACAAAAGCAAAATCTACTATTTTTCCAAGAAAGGCTAGCTGATTGGCTTCAATTTGATATGTCGATCATCTGAAGTTCAGCAGTAGTTCAAAGTAGTTCAAAAGTTATGAATTCTATTTTTGGAAAAAAGGGGAAAAATGATTTTTCGGATCATCGGTTAACTTTGAACAATCATAACACAAAAACGAATAAAGACACCTCTCTAAATTTGAATATGCTCAGCTTCAAAAAAAAAAATTTAAAAACTATAGCGCCCTTAGTCCCGAAACCATGTAAACTATAAAAAACAAATGCAATCAATAATTACATTTCAGTTGAGTTTTTTTTCGGAAGTTTAATATTTATTTAAAGGATATTATCTCATTGGGTTTAATTTGATATTTCGATCATTAGAATCGGTCGAGTATTTCAAGAGTTATGAATGTTTGAAAAAAGTCATTTTTGGGAAAAAGTGGAAAAAATACATTTTTTGAACCACCCTTAAATCGAAATAGGCACCCTAAAAAAAATAAAATAATACGGGTCTAATATTTTGCGGTAAGGGACAAAACTGCCACTTTTCACGAAAATCTGCGTGGAATGACTGAATATTTCTTTTGCATGAATGTTCGCATGAATGAGTCATATATTCCATGATGAATTGGATGTAAAAAGATTACTTCTTTCACCAAGAAAAAAGTGAAAAAACTTTTTAAGTTTGATTGGGTTTGATTGTGATAAAACATAATAATAATACAGATAATGTACTGAAAGCTATTTATTTTTGCTTTTATTACATTATCTGTATTATTATTATGTTTAATCGCAATGAAATCGTTTGACTTAAATTCTTTGACGTAGGATTACGTCTTTCGGGAACATATTGGGGTACAAATTGAAAATCGAAAATCGAACACATCGTGAAAATTGTCCAATTTCAAACGCTTATTGCTCAGTCATTTCATGATGGATTGATGAAATTTTTGCATCAATCGATTTCGGAACTCCATAACAATTTTTTATATTGAAGAAAATAATATATGTCATGAAACTAACTATCGAACAATTGAAAAATCTCAACCCCTATCCTAACGGAAATACCCACTTCTGATTGGTCGAAATTGACGCCACATGCGGTGGGTCATAAAAACATAAGCCGCCTGGGAAAAATCGGCATTGCGGATAAATATGCATGTCGGGGGCATCTTTATATTGCACGTAAGGTGCGTGATACGATTGATCCTAGCAAATAAAATTTTAATTTGCAACTTTAATGTTGGTTGCTTCGTGAAATTTCATATCAATGACCGATCGTCTATTGTGAAAAATTTAGCACAAGTGTAAGTGTAAAATTGTATATGGTAGCAGTTGTGCTAAAAATGATTTGATATATGAAATGATTTATTTCAATTTAAAAAAAACAACGTGTGTTCCCGCTCGAGAACGGGTCGTTTGGTTTGAGCTGTCTGTTTTGTTGTGTTCATTTTCACTCAGGATAGTTTATACGGCGAGAAAAATTGGAAAAGTGAAGAAATAGTGATTTCCCATATGCTTTACATATAGTATTGGGTGTTGTTAGTCCAATCAAAATTCGCTTTGGGTTGAATAAATACTCAGAAAGTAAAAATTATAAAATAAAATCCTTCACCTTTTCCATTTCCAATATGTTTTCTCTATATTAAAGTAATATGTTTTTACTGATGAGAAAAATTGGTAATTATGTTCGGTATTGGTAATTATCTCATATTACATTGGTGAGTATTTTTTTCTTTATTTCATCCATACATATCACAGGAGGCATCTCGTCTAGGATTACAGAGGGCGGTTTTCATCATATTTCGTTCCACTTCGGTGTCTTTTATCTGATACGCACCATCCAACGACTGTTTACCATCCTTCTGTCAGCATCACTCGGTAAACACTGGTGGAGTGAACAAACAATACCCAGCAACCAAACAAAACGGCCCTTTCCAGGGCCACCAAATCATTATCAAAGAGTTTCACGATGTAATTCTTCGTACATATCGAAAATCAACAGATAGCCAAACGGGATCTTACATCAACTATGCGGTCGTGTCTCGGACACAACCCTCCTGTGACTTTTTTTCTCTTATTTTATTTTCTAGTTGTGAGTACATGATCTGTATCATTAGTATATTTCCCTACAATGAAACCATACAACTTTTTTCTATTTTTTTTTCTTATGTTATTTTTTTGGAAAGTTTTTATGATGTACTGTATACTATTATTTGTGGTGGCGACCTTTTTGGATATATGTCGTTCATAATGTAGTATGTGTTCCAAGCCAAGTCTATTCATTTGACACACATCTACCAAACAACTTTTTTTTTAAATTTGAGATCAGCCATTTTGTAGCGACGACCAGATTGGATTTTTTTTTACGTATAATTATAATGACAACATAAATAAAGTACTAAATTTAAGAGCAAATAGTCAAAAAGAAGGGGACTTTCCATCATGCTGGAACTGCATGAGTCTAATTTCTGAAAATATGGGACAGCGCTACAGACATACAAACAGAGCAAGCTAAATGAAAGCACAATGCATGTGAAATTTCGCTCGCACCATACAGAAAAAATGTAGCTTTTGTATAGTATAATTATGAGAATGAAAATGAATTTATTTTGAGAATACTAAACGCAGAGGTCACATGTAAATGCAGATGCAAATGCAGATGAAATTTGTTAAAAAGTCGTATTGATTCTCCTCGATCGGTAGGATTAGACGGGTGTGGTCTGTCAGAAACTATTGGAGCCTGATGAAAGGGTAATTGTTGAGCACCACTAATAAAAAATATTTTTTTTATTCGTACGCTTCTTGAAAAAGGACTATCGGCTGAGAGGTTCTAAACCAGGGATGGCCAAACGGTAGTCCGCGGTCTACCGGTCGCTCGCGTAGGCGTTCCTAGGCGCCCCCCAGCTGGTCTAGGTCAGTGTCGCATTAGACCCTATCCTAGTCCAGCTGACGGGCGTTTGGATTTTAATCCAATAGATTAAATATCTCTTTACCTTTATCCGTGATAATTCTATAAGGTGTTTATGCTAGACCCAATAAAACATATTTGTTGTTAGAGTAGATTGTTATGCATTTTATATTAACAACTGAATGTTCGACCATAACTTGTAATAAAGCAAACAAATGTCACCAGAAATAATTTCAACAATGTTTTATCAAGGCATATCACTAGTTAAATGACTAATAGAAAACAACATCCGGCATAAGGTTTCGAAAATCTATCAGAAATTAATTTTAGGAGAAAGCTTCTCCTTTGAAGACTGCGAATGCAGTGGCGTCTCGTCCGCCTGTTCAAACTGTTAGACAGGTAGACAATCCCATTTTTTTTTATTATTTGACATTCTTAGCGTAGATGAGGAATTATCGAAAGTTATTTATTTGTAATTTCATATTATCCCGAGTAACCTTATTTTATTTTCTGTTTGGGTCAAAATTTCTCTACTGTGAAGGGGGAATATACACCACACAACCCGCTCGCAAACAACACAATACTACGAAATAAGTGAACCGAGTTCTGAACCCGTAGTCATTCAAACCCTTTACTGCATCTTCAAGTGCGACAGATCAAACGAAGTCAGCTATGTATGAAGCGATCACTACTACTAATGCGCTGCTTTGCGTAGAAATTACATTTGAGGTTCAACGTTTTTTTTGCTGATCGAATCCGATGAAAACGATACAAAAAAAAAACACACACCGTTGTTGATTGAATAAGTAGCTTCAAACTATGATAAGTAATGTGAATCAGTTGTGCAGATTTCTATCAAGAAATATACACATAAATAGAAGAACAGTGATGAATGAGAAATTAGAAATTTCTAAAATTAAATGTTGGCAGTATTGGGTGAAAATTGCAATTATTGAGCGAATAAATATTTTGTGTTCATAAATGAAAAATTATTTCAAAAAATGAACTATGAGACTTCACAGAAAATAAAGTGTTGCTTATCAATTGTTCAGTAACCGATGATTATTTTTATTTTATAATAAAATTTATCATAGAATATTTATTAGTATAACCTATTGTGTTTCCTTCAATTAACCCTCCTATAATCGAGCATACGGTCTCACAGACCGAAGACCAATAACTCTGTATTGAGGAGGATGAAATAAATTAATATTGAAACAGAAGTTGAAGAAAACATATTTTCTGGAGTTTTTTGTTCATTTAATTATATCTTTTTCTTTACTTACAATGCCTAAAAATACACAATAATAAAATTACAGATACACGCACAGTCTGTGACACCGTGTGCGAGTATAAGAGTTATGATTTTGCGCGGATTAGAACTTTGTTTTATCGTCTGGTACTACATTCATTTTCTGATAACTTTTCGATACAGTCATCGATGGTGGACCGCGGCCTAATATTTGAACAATTAGTCGCCCGTAATGCCCAAAATTTTGGCCATCCCTGTTCTAAACCATGCGGTTTACTCACCAGACTAGTCTTCTTCATATTTGTTAGCATCGATGGGGGTTGCGCACATAATAAACAGCACTGTACAAAAATATATATATTGCTACTGGATCCACACGTTCCTCGAGAGATGAAATGTGTCACTTTTCCACATTCAACATGTGGTGTCTTAGTAGACATTTTATATGCCAGAAATGTTTCGCGAAGTTTCGATAAGTAGGTACCCTTGCAAAATGCATACAAATGTAAATAATCGAAGAAACGAGACATCCGTTAAATTTCAAACTGGAGCACATAGAATATGCGAATGAAATATTACTCAATAAAAATGAAAACATAATATTTCATTTTTGTGTACCTGCGAAGGCTAAGACTCTACACAATCAGGTCATTCTTTCGTGTGGGCGTTATGTAGCCTTTTTCAATAAAGTCCGACCCGGAAAATCTCTCATACAGTTGCAAGGCAGTCAAGCTTCGTCTACTTGAGCCTAGGCTACTTTACGTTGCAGGATATCGATCTACAGGCTTTGCCAGTATTGGTCATTATCGAAGAACGTTTTTTTTTGAGTAATGATGGTGTGCATTTCCTATTTCTTTCAAAAAAAAAAATGCACATCGAGTTTCTGTTTAGGTTTGAGAGGTACATCAGGAATCAGAATATACAGGGTTTTCCAACTTTAAATTCCGAAATTAAATTGAAATAAAACACACTTAGAATTCGAATTTCGATGAAACTTTTATTTCAAATTAAAGTTTGGTTTATGCCATTATGTGTGAAATACAACATCATTCAAATGATCACCTAGGGCTTCCTCGCACACCTTGATCCGGAACAGGTAATTTTCGATGGCACATATGGGGCGGTATCTCGGTCATAATTTCACGAATGTTGTCTTTCAAATGTTCAAGAGTTTGCGGAGAGTTGGCATAGACACGGTCTTTCGCATAACCCCACAAAAAAAAAGTCTTGTGGGTTCAAATCGCATGATCTGGATGGCCAATTGGCATCACCAAAACGCGAAATTATGCGTCCCTCAAATTTCGTTCGCAATATGGCCATGTTCGGTCGTGTTGTGTGGCACGTGGCGCCGTCCTGCTGAAACCACATGTCATCCGTATCCATATCTTCAATTTGTGGCAAAAAAAAATCGGTTAACATGCGGCCATAGCGCTCACCATTCACAGTTACCGTCTCGCCGTCCTCATTTTCAAAGAAATACGGCCCGATGACTCCACCAGACCATAATGCGCACCAAACAGTGACTTTTGGCGGATGCAATGGCCTCTCAACAATCACGAGTGGATTTTCTGAGCCCCATATACGGAAATTTTGGGTGTTCAAATAGCCACCGAGCTCGAAATGTGCCTCTTCGCTGAAGAAAATTTGATGCGAAAATTCTGCATTTTGCTGCTGTTGTTTGTTCACCCAATCGACGTATGCCTGACGCATTCCATGGTCACCACGCTCTAATTTTTGTACCAGTTGGACTTTATATGGATGTAGGTGCAAGTCCAAATGTAAAATTCGCCACAATGATGTGTTTGACAAGCCCAATTGCTGAGCACGCCGTGGAATCGAAACATTCGGGTCATCCTCCACACTAGCAGCAACAGCAGCAATATTTTCGGCCGAACGTACATTACGATGATGCACAGGTTTCACAATATCCGCTACGGATCCAGTTTGTTCGAATTTACGCATTACATTAGCGATTGTGTGCTCTGTAGGCCGTCCATGACGACCAAAATCCGTCCGTAATGCACGAAAAACATTTGCCGGTTTTTCATCATTTTTATAGTATAATTTAACAAAATTAACACGTTGTGCGATGCTAAAACGATCCATATTGTAAAATGGCAGACATTCAACTAACGATATGACGCTTTGGTTGACAGCTATGTCAAACGGTTGTCAGCGCAGGGCTGTATACTTTCGGAAGCCCGAAATGGGAAACCCTGTACATTGATTGTTGAATCTTTCTTTACCGATGGGAATGGTAAAACAAACATGTACCCAGGCACATCATTTAGCACTCGGGCAGAAGAAGCAGCAAAAAATGGCAGAACCGACGGTCGCGCTTCGGAGGGAAGACCCAACGACCCCCACCGGGTCCTTAGTTGCTGGGCAGTTGCTGACCAATCGCCCGAGTTCGAATGGGGGGAACTGAGAAAAAAAACCGAGCCTATCTGCATATATGTTAAATGTGCACGAATCGAGCCAGATGAAAGCGAAAACAACCGGCACATACACACACACACATACACGGATAGCGCGGGGGGAATTTAGGTCAAACACCTGCAATTTGAAACTTTCCTTGGTTGGATTTGCCCAAAGTTGGCAGTGGTCGACCGGTTGGTCAGTCGGTTGGTCGTTTGGTTGGTTGGCGGCAAAACATTGGAGTTGGAAAAGTGACACCGAGCCGGAGCTGGTAAAACGATATCTTTAGCACAGATATTACGAGCAAGGGTTGCCCGCAGAAAGTGTGGTCGGGGAAAAGGGCTCGTTGACAAGTAGCAACAAGATCGGTTTACATACGAGTGGTACAAAGGTGTTCTACGAATCATACGTTGAACGCAGAATTATGTGTATCAACCCCACCGGACCTGGCAAATTCATAATCGGTTTTACTCACATCCAATGCTCCCCCATCACGATGCAAATTCACGTACCTGGAAATAGAAGGAAAAAGCAAAATTTAAATATGTGCATTATCCAATATTGTTAGAATATCAAGATTTGTTTCCCCCCACAATAGGTCACTAGAAATGGCTGCGGATGCTGCCGCTATCCAGTTTTGATACCGCAACCGGCGATAGGAAAAAAAAAAGGCAAGGAATGTCGTAAATTTAATTGACGTAAATAGTACCCGCAACTACTTGCCACAGGTACCTTCCAGCGGCGTGATCTGAATATTCATGAGAAAAATGTCAGGTTGTTTGCGCTGAGGTAAGGGAGGTCCGAATGGAGCAGTCCAAGCAAAAAAAAAAAAGTTTGTAATAAATTAATAATCGATATTATGTAATTATAGGTTGGGTGCCGGCCCAAGAAAGAGTAGACTCTGTACTTGGAGGCTTTCGTGTACTCGAGCGGCCAGCTGTTGGTCCTTCGGCGACGATTGATAGCGGCGGCGGCTTTCAGCACACAAATATACAAACACACGCAATAGAAAAAGAAGGGACCAATTTCACCTAATAACTACGCTACGAAACCGATCCAACGCAGGTGACCCCAATATAGCGCGCGCAAGCGATGATTAGCCACTCCCAAAGAACCGTCCCTTTCGAGTCCCGGGTCCCTAATAATATGGTCACACAAGAGCCAAAAAAAAAAACTCAGCAAATAGAAGTCGGGTTGGGAAAGAATGGAAATGGTTAGTCAGCATCGGGCTGAGAACACTCCGCGCGAGATCCGGTATTGATAATTTACAAGTGTTTGTGAATAAATGTTATTAAAATCGTGACTGGTTGATATTCCCGCGCGCTATGATGGTGCTGTCGACGACTGTTAGGCTCTTGTCTAGGAAATGGAGTGGCGGTCCGAATGGGAGAAGCACAGATTTCGCGCATTGTCATGGAGGCAAGTCGCTCAAGCTGCGGCGGGACTTAACCCAGTGCCACAGTTTCCCTGCGGCGGCGGGAGTAAACAGCTCCGTTCGTCCTCTTGTTATTATTTTTTTGTGTGATATTGTTTGAACTCATGTGTACATCAACATTTGATGATGGTTTGGCGTCTACTTTCGTTTTGATACGTGCTGATGAAAAAGTAGCGAAGAAGTGACGTGATTCGAGTGAGGAACCATGACATCGGAGACAAATGGTGGGGACAGAGGTTCGGAGTTTGCTTGATCCAAAATTAGGACAAAACATGACAACAAACAAGTACGTTTCGGACCAGTAACTGATTGGTTGCTAGAATATGGGGCTATAAAGCCTCACATCAGTCCGGCAATCTACGCTTCGAAACCAGTGGGAACTCTAAGAAGACTGACCCATCTAGTTAGGTGATTGCACCATGTTGATCAGAACTTAGCAAGAATTTTGGGAACGTGAGGATGGAAAAAATAGGTTCTAATCTTTAGTTGTGGGAAATCGTTGGAACAATACAGAGTTGAAATTTGTGTAAATTATCGATTTATGAATAACGAGATATTGAAGCAATCTGTCTACCTTCATTATCTATGTTTTGGTAACTTAATAGTATCATTTGATTACATGTGTACAAAAGCGTACACGACTTATCAAATAAGGGATAGTATATTGAATTAATGTATTGATCAGTCAAGGGGGTAGTACGCTATAGAAACTTGAAACAATAAAAAAAAATATTTCTGGCCTAAAATGTTTTCTGGGATGTCTACATTACGGTAGTTTTTTCCCAGATTTGTCCGATGCTCCGTTCCAAAGTTACAAGCCAATTAGTGGACCTATGTCTTTGTGTAAGGAACGCGGATCCAAAATTTAAATGCGTTTTTTTCGAAACTAAGTTTTGCAAACTGGTGGGAGTTCTACTTCCGAAATGATCCATTAATTCTCGATTCTTGAGACAAAAACGAATTTATTTTTTTTTCTAAAAATGTCGTCATTTCGTCAAAAATCAATATTTTGAAAAAAATCTATCGTACGATGACAGGAAATATACCCAAGATTACGTAAAAAAAATAATTGGTTGAAATCGGACAACTAGAAAAACTTGTAGAATTCCCACCAGTTTACAAGGTTTTGGCTGCAAGAGTTCAACAAACCGGTTGCGGCTATTCAGGGAACAGTCCAATTGACACCAATATATTTTTTGTTCGTTAAGTAACATATATATATATATATATATATATATATATATATATATATATATATATATATATATATATATATATATATATATATATATATATATATATATATATATATATATATATATATATATATATATATATATATATATATATATATATATATATATATATATATATATATATATATATATATAAATGGATTTCTGTCTGTCTGGATATTGACATGGACATTGGTATGTAGGGGTTCTTGCGGCCGGGAAAGGTTCTTATGATAGTTTGAGACTCCTCCCTCCTCTCTAAGGAGGAGCTGCCATATTAATGAAACAGAAAGTTCTGCATTACTCGAGAATTAATCAAGAAAATAAAACGAACTTTGGCATGTGGAGGTTTTAGGGTGTAATAAATGATTCTATGGTGGATAGACACTTCTCCCCCTTCTCTTAGGGGGGGCTGCCATACAAATAAAACACAAATTTCGGCAATATTCGAGTATTAGTCAGGTAAATGAAACCAAATTAGGCATATGGAGGTTTTAGGGTACAATAAATGTATCTATGATGGTTAGACACTCCACCCCCCCTCTCTTCAGGGGGGCTGCATTCAAATGAAACACAAATTTCTGCATTACTCGAAAGTCATTTTAAGAAAATGAAACCAAATTAGGCATCTGGAGGCTTTAAGGTACAATGAATGTTTCTATGGTGGTTAAACACTCCACCCATCTTACCTGCCAAACAAATGAAACACAAATTTCTGCATAACTCGAGAACTAATCAAGCAAACTGATCCAAATCTGGGATGTGAGGGTTTTTGGGTACGAGAAATGTTTCTATGATGGTATGACACCCCCTCCTCCTCTGGAAAGGTGAGGGGGTTCCATCATAATAATGCACATATTTCAACCGAACAGGAGAATTCAAAATATTCGGAAAACTCTGAAGGAAAATAGGAAAATTCGAAAAATCAAAATCGCATATGTTCTACAATTATATATTGACAAGCGTAACGAAAATGATCTCTGTTCGAAAGTGGAAATGGAGTTTAATGTGATTAAACGCACTCCTATATCTATATAAACAAAAACGGATCGCCGAATGTGTTGATAAGAGCAAAACTTGAGGAAGGAATTGTCCGATTTAGGGCTATCTTCATTCTATCATATTTTCTGTATCAAACATTTATTCCATGTAACGGAGAAAAGTGTTATTTGCAAGTGGATGAAAAATCTTGCACGAGAATTGTGTCTGAAAATAACCTGATATTATAATGTCGAGTTTTGGCAGAAGTACTGAAATTTTATAGCAAAATTTAAATTTTCACGATTAGAATATCAATCAAAGTTCAAAACAGTTCTGCGATTGGGCTCGTGAACGTGAGATAAGAGATAAGAAGTACAGAAAGTTTATAAGGACTAATTTAGCAAATGTTTGGAGTAGGTACACCTTCGCACGAAATATATATTCACAGGCCTTGAAAAAGACTAGAAGTGAATATATACAGAGGAAAATCGATGAATATCAAAGTAATAGCAAAGAACTGTGGAAATTATAGAAAACAATATTAAATTCTAAAAACAGTGTACCGCGATCCATAGTTTTCGAAGGGTCAGAAGAGCAGTCAGACCAAACTATTGCCGATAAATTCAACAGTTATTTCGTCAATAGTGTTATGCTGATCAACCAAAGTAGTGATTTGGTCAGTGAACCTGACGAAACTGTATAATTTCGTATTTGTATCTGTATTTTTCGATTAATATCAATTGTAGATTAGATTGTTTTTCACCCATCACTTTTGCTGGGTTAAGAGATATTTGTTTTTCATTGCAAAAATCGGCTGGTATCGATAATGTCAACGCAAAAGTGAAACAAGATTGCTTTCATGTCATTGGACACGATCTACTGGACTAATAAATGAATCTCTACGAACTGGGCACGTCCCAACGGTTTGGAAGGAATCCCTTGTGATTCCGATCCCTAAAGTTAATGGGACGGATAAAGCCGAAGATTACCGCCCTATTAACATGTTGCACATATTAGAAAAAATGTTAGAACTTGTTGTGAAAGTCCAGCTGATGCATTTTGTAGATAACAAAAATTTGCTAATACTGGAACAGTCCGGATATCGAGAGGGACACTCTTGTGAAACCGCTCTGAATCTGGTGTTAGCAAAATGGAAAGAGAATATTGAGGCAAAAGAGACTATATTTGCGGTATTTCTGGATCTTAAACGCGCTTTTGAAACAATTTCTAGGCCCTTATTGTTACAAACATTGGTGCGCAATGGAACTGTAGGTATGTTGTACAAATGGTTCGAACGCTGTTTGTGCGACAGAACTCAAAAGACTCGTTTTAATGATTCTATTTCCGATCCCATCGGCAACTCACTCGGGGTGATTTGCGACGAGTCTTACGATACTGTGACATTAATTTGTTCGCGGATGATACTGTCCTGTTCATCGCAGCTAAGGATATAAAAGAAACCGAGGAACACATAAACGAAGATTTGCATTCTCTGATTGTTTTTTTCATAGATGAAAATTGTATTGTGACTTATTTCTATCATCTAAGGGGTAAAAGAGTCAAGAGACCAGTGGTATCCTTAGTCCTCTGGTGGAGCAGCATTTTCAATGAAATGTTACTCAATTGTACTTTTTTTTTCATAAATCACATATACTGTCACTATGAGTCTTGAAAATATCGCCAAGTTATCGCGAAAATCATGAAAACTTGTTTTTTTTCTATGAAGTTGAGAGAATGAAAAAGACACACAAAAATATCATTTTTATTCATCTTATTCCACATGAATCTACAAATATCCACTGCACAATGTCATATCATACTCATATTCGGCGGGACCTTTAATAAAATATCAGGTTTTAATTCATGAGAAACTCACTGAAAACAACGTTTCTACATGGACGTGAAGAGCAATTGAATGTACACACAAATATTGACGTAACGATTCGAGAACTAGCTATGCCAGCGTAAACTCTATCATCTGCTCCACCTATAATTCCTGCTCATGGCGTTCCGTCCAACGCAATTTGCTTTCTACGTGTATTCAGTTTAGCTGCACATCATTCGTTTCCAAACAGTTCGTTCGTAATCAGTTCTTATGGCAAAATATAATTTGAAAAAAAATCCTATCTAATGGTATATAGCAGGGGTGGCCAAACTTTTGGCCAGTACGGGTGACTAATTGTTCAAATCTCAGGCCGCGATCTACCAACGTTGATTGTATCAAGAAGTCATTGGAAAATGAATGTACTACTAGACAATAAAACATAGTTTTAACCATCCTGTTCTCGCGTGCAAAATTATAACTCGTATGTTGGGGGGTCTCCGTAGCCACATTGGTTGCGCGTTCGCTTAGTAAGCGATCGATCGTGAGTTCAAAGCTCAGGGCCCTCATTGACCATCTTTGTGTTGTTACAGAATAGCTACGTCCACACAACAATCATCAGCGATGGAGATCGATCCACGGTCGAAATAAGATCGATTCATCCATACAACTGCTCTGCTCTGCAAGACACATCGGGCTGCTGTTCTATAAATAACTCAACAATTATCAATCAACTGTCTCCGCTGTCCGGTGGTCCAACTGGATAATGGAAGAACAGAAAGAATACCCTTACGCCTAAATGGCTACTGTGTAAATGTACCATATGTAATGGTATAGAAGGAATACTGGCGAATGGCAACTGTGTAATGTGCTAATTATAGATATGATAACCATGTGACATGTACACGATTAAAATTCGGCTCTGTTACAGCTAAAATGCTAATGAGCCTTAAATAAATAAAAATGGGATAAAAAACTCGTATGTCACAGACTGTGCGTCTCTTTGTAATTTTGCAATTTTATGCGTTAAAGTAAAAAATATATAATTAAATGAAAAAACTCCACAATTTTTTTTCATCTTCATTCAGTTTGTCATAGTCATGTCAGCTTCCTCAAAACAAAATTATTGAGTCTGTGCGACCGAGACTGTAAGAGGATGGTTTAAAGGAAAAACATAGGCCATACTAATAAATATTCAAAGATAAACTATTTTATAAAATAAAAATTATTATCGGTTACTAAATAATAGATAATAATACTAATCTTTATTTTCTGTAAAGTGTCATCAATCAATATCGTTGATTTTTTTAAGGATATCATCCTTTATGATTTTCCTCCGACTTGCACTGTGATCACGCGTATTCTAGAGCTTGCCACTCAGAATGCATTCAAGGCGTGCTATTTGGCATAGAAATCTCAACTAAGTACTAATAAAAATGACGCAAGTAATACTACGTTGAGACGGCGAAGTTCCTCTAGGAACGTTAGTGCCATTGAAGAAGAAGAAGATCCTTTATGAACATGCAAGGCAATTATTTTCCGTTAAAATACACCAGAGATGATTATTATATTCCTGAATAACCTAGAAGTAAAGGGTTATCTATTGGCGACTTCACACTTTTGTGTCTTCGTTAGAACAAACCCATAAAACATTTTAATGATTTATCAAAGTCAAAACGTTAGTCAAAATGCACATTTTCATTTTGGTGAAGTAAACGTACGAGCAACACTTAATAATTGTTAAAAATTACTACCGAAATTCGGAGTCGGTGGTTGCAACTTTTTAGAGCGCTTACTCCAATTTTCGGCCGTCAAATCGAATCGAGTTATTTCTCGAACGTCGGCGAATTGCATATTTTATAACATTGCTGAGTTATGTTTGTTCTTTGAACAAACGAGTTTTAAAAAAACACTTTATTATTCACTTTTCTTAAAGTCAAATACTTAAACCTCACTGCACCGATCTACACGCGAAAAAGAGAGTTGAGCCACATGGCGCTAACTCTTTTATAGCCTAAAAATGCTGATTATTAGTTTTAGCTATCAACTCGTTCATTGGCGCGAAACGTGGCGTGATGCGCCTGTTGCTTTTCCTGACGGCTTCCCCCTGGGATGAAAGTCGTCCTCGGCTTTCTGTTTTCTGGATTTATGCTTGCGGTACCATAGTGATCTTCGGGCGAGTTTGTCTGTTAGGTTCCGATGGTTCTTCCGGGTTCTGATGACTTTGAAGTTCCTCTAGATGCGACATTGATGATCTCGATGGGAGTCTATTCCAGATCCAAAATGATAGAGCTACGATGAAAATAATTGTTATTGTTGAACCGAATCCAAACGATGTCCACCCAAAGAGTTCGAGTTTCCATTGGATGTTATCTGTCCTTAGATTGATGTGTTTGATATGACCACGTTGTTCCAGATGTAACTTCTGTAAGTATTCTATAGGGAATTTGTTTGTAATCGTAGTAAAATTTACCGTCAATCCCGTTGTTGGAACGAATGATGCCAGTTGAACTTCTTTATTAATGTTGGAGTACATTTCGTCGTTGATAAAAAGTGTGCAGTTTGAAAACTGTACGAGGAAAGATCCCTTAAGTTTTCTATGATTCAATGAGCAGTTCGATGTTATTGATATTTCCGCGTCATTGATAATCACGTTTGAGTCATCGACTCGTTTGATAATACCATTGGTGTAGGTTCTTTCCATTGGGCATGTAGCTGATTCACCTCTCATCAATTGTTGAATGCATTTGGTTATTGGTTCAAGCTGCGTACTTGAGCATACATAGACGTTTCTACTCATTTCGCAGAGGGATTTTAGCGCAAAAGATGACGGACCTTGTAGATAATAGTTGGTTGAGATGGATATACGGGAGTTATTGAAGATAACTGGTTCGATGAAGTTGAGATCATATTCAGCATCCTTGATTCGTGGTACCTTCAGTATGTAGGCAATGGATTCCTTGGATGAAACCACGTATGCACTAGCGAAGTCCAAGGCTCCTGCTATAAAATTGTTTCCTTCCAGAAGATGATGAATTCTCGTGATTTCCTCTGCATTGATAATTCTGCTGCTTGGGATGTTGTGTTGAGCCAAAACTATTGCCTCCTCTAAATCTTCTAATTGTTGTGTGAGTTCATCTAAGCAAAAGAGCAAACCTACTGATCTGAAATCCTTATCGTTTTTCAATGCTGTATTATTCAGTATTATTGTTACGTTATTCACTTTTTCTGTTAATTTATTAATTCTGTCTTCGAATATGTGATTAATTTTGATTTGCTTTTCATTCGCATTTATCAGACTATTTGAAGTTGAGTTTATAATCCTTAAATCTTCTGCATCGGGGCTACCTGAAATGTACTTCCAAAGTGAACCTAGTTTTTCCCATCTTCTAACTCTAGTAGAGGGTTTTAATTTCAAAAATGTCTGTTCTAGTTTCGTTACTTTAGTTTGAATTAATACGCTTAGGAAATCAGCTGAATCTATATTTGTTTTTGCATGATATAAAAGTGTTTCAACAGAGTTTTGTAATTTAATGAGATCTACTCGGTGCAGTATCCTAAAATAATTGTTGCTTACATAAGCTTTTCCTAAATGTATGATTGCTACCGGGCTCTTGTCTAAATCGTGTACTAAAATTTTGCCATTCGTCGTTGTCCAAAGCCAGAGCCATAGTCTGTAATAGAAAAGTCTGTGTCTTAGTTATCTGTAAAGTTTTTCTTAATGTGTTTTTTATGTGTTTTAATTCCGGCCTGGTCGGTTACTGTTTTTTCTGTCTCATTTGTAATGTCTATTAGTCTGTATCTATGTCCTCTAGGTGTGGGCTTAGCTTTGCCTTTCACCAATAATCTTTGTTTGTTTAGTTGTTTGAATTCTTCTTTAGTTACTAAAGGTATTTTCGAATTTTGTTTGTGTGCCTGATTCGTTAATGAGTCCTTTGCGTTTTGTAATGTTTTTTGTTTTGATAGGTTGATTTCTATTGGATTGAGAGAACTACAAGTGCCGAAAATAACTTCTCTCGGTTTTAAATTTATTGACGAATGTTTGGTTTCGTTATAAATCGCTGTGATCATGGCAAGACCTTCGTATAAATTTAGATTCTCTACTTTTTTCTGATTGGCCATGTACATTTCTAGCAAAGTACTGTGGAATCGTTCCACGATACCATTACTGTCACTGCAGCTGGCAAAATGCAAGGAGATGCCATAATTTTCCAAAAATTCTTTGAATTTTGAATTTCGAAAGCTTGTGGCTTGATCACAAGTAATTAATTTGGGAATGCCAAACGTTTTGAAGTATTTTATTAGTGTTTCTTGAATTTCATCTGTTGTCTCATGCATGATCTTGTAAATCTGTGCAAATTTTGAGAATGAATCTACAACAGTAAGAAATTTTTCAGTCTCCTTTATAAAGACATCTATGAAAACATTTTCGAATGGTCCATTGTAGATTCGTCTAGAATGAGGTATAACGAATGGTCTTCGTTCATACTTAGCAAATTTACAAGATTCGCAGTTTTTGACGAACTCTTTCACTTTAGCCAACATGCGGGGAAAGAAGACTGACTTCTGTACTTCCTCGTATGTTAGTTTGTATCCACGATGATTGAAGCTGTGACATTTTCTTATAAATTCGTTCTGATCGGTACCTGAAATTAAATCTGGAAGTTTGATATTAGTTAAATGAACTTTAATATTTTTAAAATTTGTATCGATAATGTGTTGGCACATTCGGGCAATATTCAGGTCGGCAAAAATACCATTTAGTTTCGTCGGATCTAAGTGTCTTGTCAGAATGTCTTTTATGTCGTCTTCCGTATAGTCAGGTTTGTGAAATACATGACGAAAATGGTTTGGAAAAACCATACACGCAAGGTATGGACTCTTTGCAGCATCATCTGCTCTGTAAATAAGTAGTTGGTTCGCATATTTATTAATGATCTCTGGTCCATAGATCGGGTCATTATCGAAAAATTGATTAGATAGTTCTTCGTTTAGGTTCAATTCTGTGCGTGGAATCCTTGAAAGGCCATCAGCAACAACGTTTTGCTTGCCCTTCTTATAAATTATTTTAAAATCAAATTGTTCCAAGTAGAGCCTTTGTCTTGTAACTCTTCCCGTGGAATCTGTTAACTTTAATTCCTTTGTAAGAGGTTCGTGATCCGTATAAATCGTGAACTCTCTACCATAAAGGTACGGTCTAAAGGTTTTGGCAGCAAAATAAATGGCCAAAAGCTCTTTCGCCGTGGCTGAATACTTTTCTTCAGCTCTGCTCAATGTCCTGGATAGGTATGCAATAGGCCGTTCCTTTCCGTCATGTAATTGAGCTAGAACTGCCCCAATGGCAACATTTGATGCGTCCGTTGTAAGAATAAACGGATTATCGAAGTTAGGGTAAGCCAAAAGTGTTTCTGTTGTCATGATTGTTTTTAGCTCTTCAAATGCTCTCTCGTAATCATGATCAATATCGATGATTTTATTTTTACCTCTGAGTTTTGAAGTCATGGGTTTTGCAATATGGGCGAATTTAGGAATGAATCGTCTATAATAACTTATAGTTCCGAGGAACGATTTTAATTCTTTGGAGGTTTTTGGTAGAGGCCAAGACTTTATAGCCTCTATCTTATTAGGATTGGGTTTTACCCCGTCTATTGTGACGACATGTCCTAGGAAAGCTACTTCCTTTCGAAGGAAGTCGGATTTGTCACATTGAATTTTCAAGTTCGCATCCCTAAGGGTTTGGAGAATTTTTTTGATGTCCTCTAAATGACTTTGAAGATTAGTACTGTAAATGATGATGTCGTCCATATAGACGAAACATCGGATCCCTAAATGTTTTCTCAACACTGTATCCATAAGACGCTGAAAAGTCGCAGGCGCGTTTTTCAGTCCAAATGGCATACGAAGAAACTCGTACTTGCCATTATCAATATTGAAAGCGGTTTTCGGGATGTCTTTAGGGTCGACTTCAATCTGGTGGAAACCACTAGCTAAGTCGAGCACTGTAAAATACTGAGCTTTTCCTAGTCGGTCTAAGATTTCGCTCACCTCAGGAATCGGATATCGATCCGCCGGGGTTTTTTCATTCAATTTTCTATAATCGACAACAATGCGATATTTTCGTTTCCCAGAGTTGTCGAGTTTTTTCGGTACGACCCAGATGGGGGAGGTCCATTGTGAAGAGGATTCTCTAATTATACCGTTTTCCAACATTTTTGTAATTTGGGTTGAAACTTCCTTACGGAGGTGGTAAGGATATTTATATGTTTTTTGATGGATGGGTTTTTCATCCGTTGTATTAATAGAATGCTTTACCTCGTGTGTAAAGGTTAGCTTTTCATCATCCGCAAAGAATACGTCTTTGAATGATCTGAGTGTTTTGATCAAAGCATTTTTCTCTTCGTTATTCAGGTGTTCTGATGGGAAATTCAAACGAGGATTTACCTTCTGATGATTGATTTCTAGTTCGAAAGCGTCACTAGGGAATGGCTGAAGTGCCGTGTGGCCTTGTTCACCTTTCTTGGTTAGATGCACGAAAGCTTTATAATTATTTGCTTCATAAACGCCTGGTTTTAAAATTACGTTAGGATTCAAACTGATTTCCTTATCAATTAAAAATGAGCCGTTCGTTGTGGTGCAGATTTCGAATAGGTTTTCATCGGTGCCGTGGAAATTGATAGAAGTGGGGAAATATTTTGACACCGTGTATCTACGATTACTAAATGTAACAAATGCTCTGGAGGTGTCGATTACCGCACCCATGGCAGCTAAATTTTCATAGCCTATAAGGCCGTCAAAGAAATCATGAAATCTGAAGACATAGTACGGAAGTTTTTCATCGGATACTTCCGGGAGCAAATTTGTGTTTACCACGCGATCTATAAGAAACTTTCCGTTCTTGTTATTTATAACGGCTGGTCGTTTAATTTTTGTCGATATATTAACGTGCTCAGGGTTGATGTATGATTTATTAGCGCCAGTATCCACTAGGAAATTTAAATATCCCTTCGTGGTGGACAGGCGCAGGTATGGAATAAAGTTCATGTTGGCATGTTTGCTACACGAACGGTTTGAAAATTTATTTCGTCTCCTGTTTCGCTTGCAGTGTCATCGTCATCGTCATTGTCTTTGTCGTTGTCGGTGTCGTCGTTCACTTCGTTATTGTGAACTTCGGCTTTGTTCTTATGAAATGGTTTTGCCGCGGGTTTGAAGCGAGGGGGATTGGATTTCGCTTCGCCGTTGCTGTTCGGTTTGTCTTTGTAGTTGTCTTTTTGTCGTGGGAATTTACTGTATGATGGGCGATTTCGCACCTCAGCGTTTTGGTTGATGCATACCGATTGGTATGCATCTTCTAATGTGGTAGGTTTGGATTGTCTTATTATGGATGCGAGTGGCTCGCCTATGTTGTCTAAATATTTGGTAACTATTAGTATTTCAATCAGATCATTTGTTTGCAGTGGATTAAGCGATAGGTTCATCTTGATTTTTGTGGATAATTCTTTTACATCCGTATAAAATTTATGGTTATTTCTATCACCTCGTTTCATGTGAAATAGGTGAGACAAGTTTGTGGCTAGATCTTTCTGATCGCCATAAATTTCCGACAGAACCCGTTTTATGCCAGGTATGGTATTAGGATTTCCGTTTGCGCATAGAACGGTGCGCGCATCACCTTTTATTTTATTTTTAATAGCCCTCATATAGTGGCTGGGTATCGTGTCGGGAGCGTTGTTGTCTCCCTTCACTAAGTACATTTGGTATATTTCTTCTAGCTCTTCAAGCCAGGCAGGTAATTCCTTTTTGATGCCTGTGAATTCAGACATGTTTCGAATCGGGTCAGGCAGTCTATAATTGTCAAACTGTCTTCCACTGCTAAGCAGCATTTCTTGGAGCTCAGCCACAGTAGCTTGGAGCTGCTCAATTTCACTTGATCGGTTGCTAGGCATTTTCTTGCTTTTGCAATTTTTCCACAGTAAAAGGATAAAAATGACTTACGTTATTATTTTCCACATGTGTTCACAAGATCGAAGCGGGCCTTAGCTGTCGTTCCTCGATGAAGCGTCGTTCCTGGTGATTAATCCCCTGTTGGATGACGTGGCTTTTCTCGGTTCCTGTCGCTGGGTCTCTTTTAGTTCACTTCGATACTTATCCGCACCGCGCTGCGCCAGTTATGTTTGTTCTTTGAACAAACGAGTTTTAAAAAAACACTTTATTATTCACTTTTCTTAAAGTCAAATACTTAAACCTCACTGCACCGATCTACACGCGAAAAAGAGAGTTGAGCCACATGGCGCTAACTCTTTTATAGCCTAAAAATGCTGATTATTAGTTTTAGCTATCAACTCGTTCATTGGCGCGAAACGTGGCGTGATGCGCCTGTTGCTTTTCCTGACGCTGGAATGTTTCCAAAAGCAAAACATCAGGAATGCAACAAGCAAAACAAACAGCTCGAAAAAATATGCAGGAAGCTTTCATCCGACTGTAGCTATAACAGTTAAATAGAGCTCACGAGCAAAATTCTGTTCAACTTGAATTACATAATAGAGCCCAATATTAAATTTTAAAAATTTCTCATTGACTAGTCACTCTATTCATGACTATATCTCTTGAAATATTACATTACTTGAGGGGCTCAGAATGCAAGGGGTGTAAGTGACTTGATAGAATTGTCTTCATCAACATTTTATTTAGGTTATAACTCAACTGCAAAAACGTTCCAATTTAAGTTTGCTATAGAATCCGATAGATGAGGTTCTGACCTATTATCCACATTGTCAAATACAGCTGGGAATGTATTTGCAGCTAAGGTATGACCAAAAGAGAGAGTCGATGCAGAGAAATTGATCAAATCACTCACACCCCTTTCATTCTAAGCCCCTCACTTATCATAGTTTTACAATTAAGGTAACAATACTTCATTAAAACTGGCGTTCGCAGTTTTCTACAAAAAAAAATAGTTTATAATAATTATAAGGTTTCGAAAATGAATAAAAACAAAATTGTGTTTGTTTACGGATGTTTCCGGCATTTTCAATTGGTCATTTTACAAATTATATGCCTGGGAAAAACATTGTTTAAATTGTTCCTAGTGACAATTTTTTGCTTTATTACAAGTTATGATCGAACAACTGGGTGTGTTAATATTAAATAACTGACAATCGGAATGAAAATATTAAAACGGAAACATTATTGAAGAAGTATCTACTCTTTCAACTGATATGTTTTATTGAGGTAAGCATAAACACCCTATAAAACGATCATGGAAGAATGTGGAAGAATATTTAATCCATTGCTTTTGGAGGTGACACTATCCTAGACCAGCTGGCAGGCACCTAGGAGTACCTACGCGGGCGACCGGTAGACCGCGGACTACCGTTTGGCCATCCCTGGTATATAGCATATATCGCATTAACGTTTTTGCGTAATATGGATTAGAAATCCTTTAATAATGAAATCCGTTTAATGATGTTTCTTCCGTTGTATCCCTGTACCATATACCTCTCCTATCCGATCACCGCGCTAGAAGAACGTAATCAATAAAAACCCTTAACTCGGAAACCCACACACTGTATTCTCCAGATCTGGCTCCATCAACTTATTATTCTTTTGTTAGGATGTGAATTGCACTTTGGATGTGACATGCACTTAGACTCCCAACAGCACTCTGCCGAATATAAATATATCGAATGGATTTAAAAGTTTGATTGCGAAGAATTTGCCTGAGAGATGGACGAAATGTGTAGAATCAAACGGAGATAACTTCGAATACAAATGTCTCGAGGCTCTCCTGAAACATATGTGTTTTCTTCATCGCGAAAAAAAACGGACAATTTCAAGTTGCAGGCCTGATAATCTGTTAGCTGACGTCCTTAGAAAAAGAGTGGAGTTGTTTCCGAATTTCCAAACCGATTTACAATACTATGAAGCATTTAATCCGGTTCGTCTTATCAGTACACCTACTCGTGCATCAAACGTACTTCATGTTGTACTTCATGATCTCCGTTTTCACAACGTTGTGACCTCGAAACTGATAGCATTATTTCTTGTTTTGAACAGCAAGTGTGTGGTCCAGCTTTCCTGATTGTCATTCTCGTCGAGTCGAGTGGGAGCGCAGTCCGTAGTCCTTTGAAATCCCGAAAACACGACAGCGAACAAAACGGCCCCAATTGGAGTGGACTGATTTTTGCGCCGGACCTTACTACTGCTGCGGCCCAATATCGAAACAAGGGCGCTGACTAATGGGCTGTCACCGGTCCCACCAGATAGCCGTAATGAATTATGACAGGCGAGGCCTGTGTGGGGCTGCAATTGCGGTCGGACTTTGTTTGACATTTTGCAGCACGTATAGTGCAACTAAGCGGGAACGGCGGGGATAAACAAATGAGTTGAACCCTTTTCACCTGATCATTTGTTACCGGCAACTTTAACGACAAATAATACCGCGCAAAATGGACACCGAGGGTGGGAAATGTAAACAGTGAAACATTTCAATGGCTTCGCCGTTGTTAAGATTCGACGCTGAACTCGTTGATCTTTAGTAAATATGATCGCAATTTCACGTTTTTTTTCGCTCGTTGTTGCGTCGGTTGAAATGGGAAGAAAAAACGCTTTGTTAGACTTCACCTATCATAATGAAGCCGCGGGACGACGATAGTTTTCGAGAGACGGACCGAAGAATAGCCAAGTCATCCGGCCGAAACACGAACCCAGCTGGGTTCGGAGTGCGCCAAGGTAGACAGCGCAGATTTGACGACCTCCGGAGCGTATAATGACCACAATCAGCCGAATAATAACATCCATTATGCGACCGGGACGCTGACAGCGAAGGGGAAGGCACTATCATCAGTGTGGATCGGCTGAGACCCCAGCGGTGCGGCCACAGCCTGGACACTGCCGCCGAGAGCCAACCGCCAAGAAGTCGTTTAATTTGGCAATCACGCGTCCGCTTCATGACGCTCGTCGGTCGCCGGGGTCCTCACATAGGGAGTCCCGCCAAAAAAAAGTGTGCCGGACGAGATTTAATTGACTATAATTCACATTCGTGAGATCTCACCTCCGCGGCTGCCCGGGTTGGATTAGGATCGAATCGATCAAATATGGACGAGGTTAATAGAGGTTAATCGAACGGATTGCTCCCAGCTGCGGCTTCGGGCGGGCGGACGATAGTTGTGGAAATTTCTTTGTTTTCACCCCGTCGAGCACTCGGCAGCCGCCATGCCGATAGGCTTAGTTGATGGCCTGTTTTCGCGGCCTTTCTTGTTTTCATAGCTTGTTTTTTGGTGTCTACTGTCAAGACAGGGGGGAGGGAAGAGAGGATAAAAACGATACCTAAAACACACATTCATCACAGATTCCACTGAAAGTAGCTCTCGTTTGACGGAGCTTAGATTGATGTCAAATCACTCAAAGTGGGAATTTTTTGAAGTGCGTCTTGTCGCTTTGAGTGTCGGCTCCTAAAGTTGTGGTCAGTGTGACAAGCTTTGGCTTGACTGATGGCAGGAAATCTAGCGAACATGGGGATAGAGAAAAAAAAGGTACACCGGGGCAAGTAGAAACGATTTTTTCGAAGTTTACATTGAAAGTTATCTTAAATAATCACTAAATCACCAAATTGAAATCTGTTTGCAGCATATACAAGGTATAACAGATGAGGTATTGAAGATGACAGCATTGGATGTTTCGAAAAACATTAATTTTGAAAATTTTAGCTTCCATATGCATTGTTTCAACTTGTTCGTACAGCGGGTTATGCTGAAATGCGGAACTATCATGAGTTTGATGCGTGATTTTGCTTGTCAAACTATCTACAACTGATTTATGAAACACTAAATTGAAGGAATTACTTATAAACATTTGGAAAAAAGTGTTTTGGTACACGTGAAATTTGAGGGAGCAGTCTGATACATGCAAAACGGATACTATATACTAGGAATTGATCTACGAAACATTAACATCAAGAATACTAATAGGAGTACCGATAAGTTTCTTGGTTTTTTTTTCCAAAAATTAATGCTTTATTCCGCAAAAATGATTACAAATTTAATATTCAAAGTATTGCCCATCGCTTTTTCCCATCTTTCTGGCAATTCACGGATCCCTTTGCGGAAATAATAGGCCGGTTTGTCGGCTAACCACGAATCGATCCAATTTTGACTTCATCAAAATTGGAGAAGTGCTGGTCAACCAGGCCATGTTGCATCGATCGAAAAAGGTAGTAATCGAACGGAGCAATGACTGGAGAATACGGCGGGTAGGATAGAACCTCCCATTTAAGCGTTTCCAAGTATGTTTTTACCGGTTTCGCGACATGCGACCGAGCATTGTCGTGCTGCAAAATAACTTTATCGTGTCTTTGCTCGTATTGTGGCCGTTTTTCCTTCAGTGCATGGCTCAATCGTATCAATTGTCGTCGGTAGAGGTCCCCGTAATGGTGTCATTCGGTTTAAGCAGCTCATAACACACCACACCCAGCTGGTCCCACCAAATAGACAGCATAACCTTCTGGTCGTGAATATTTCGCGCGGCCGTCGATGTTGATGCATGGCCGAGGTATCCATACGTTGTCTAACGTTTAGGATTGTCGTAATGGACCCACTTTTCATCGCCAGTGACGATACGATGCAAAAAAACCCTTTCTTTTATGCCGTTGGAGAAGTTGTTCGCACGTGAAAAAACCGCGTTCGACGTCTCGTGGCTTCAGTTCATACGGCACCTAATGTCCTTTCTTTCGGATTATTCCCAATGTTTTTAAACGATCGGATATGGTTTGCTGAGCTACTCAAAGTGTATCTGCAAGTTCTTGTTGCGTTTGTGACGGATCTTGATCGAGTGAAGCCTTCAATTCTTCATCTTTAAACTTTTTTGGTGGTCCGGAACTTCGTTTTCGTCTTCCAAGTCAAAATTACCTCTTTTAAGCCGTGCAAACCACGTCTGACACGTTCGCTCAGTTGGAACGTGGTCACCACAAACTTCCACTAAAATGCGATGACTTTCCGCAGATGTTTTCTTCATATTGAAGTAATGAAGTAACACTCTCCGCAAAAACACTCTCGTTGGTATAGGCTGACCAAACGTACCGTTTTTATCGGACAGTACCGTATTTTCGACCATTTTTTATTGTCCCGTATTTTTATCAATTTGTACCGTACTTTGAGTAAAAAGAAAAAAAACTATTTGTGATACTGTCATGTTGTACTACTATTAGTGATATTTTAAACATTTATTGACCTTGTTGAAAGAGATGATGTGTCTCCGCCACTAAAGTTGCTATTAATTTTAATGATTTTATTATATTTCTTCAACGTAGGAAGTAAGCAGTATTTTTGACTTGTGAAGTGTTCTAAAAAATATAGAGGCTTATGTTCAAGGCAAGACCGCATTGACTGAATTATTTTGCTTGTTTACCACTTCGGCTGGAGGACCGGTGCCATGCCGCTCTGTTTGTCCCATATGCAATCACCATAATAGTTTAGTTTAGAAGGTCCGTGATTGCGAAACAATGAGACTTCAGTCAACATTTTAACATTTTCGCTCAGAATCGGTCCCCTATGCCTGAAGCAATACGAACTTGGTTGACCCGTGTGACTGCCATAGGAAGCTCAATTTTAAGGGATAAAATTGTAAGGTATAGGAGGGGAAAAACTATTGAAAACGTAAGAGTGAGAGTTTCAATTGAGCAGTCCCTAAAAATCACATTAGCCTAGGAATTAAATGTACGTAACCATATCTGTCGTAAAAGGATTTGTGCTATAAAAGGGGTGGGGCTAATTTGCATTATCTCCTCTCTCTCTCTACAGTGCCCGTACGAACGAGCGCTGCATTTGAATTTCGATCGAGCGATTTACGCACGCCTTATTCGCAGCAGTATATAAAAATTATACTTCACGATTCTACTCGTTACTCTGATAGAAAACACAAGTGGGTAAGCACAGAAATGCGCAGAACAAATGTAGTGGAAAATGGGCATGCTTCCAATTTTTGATAATTTGTACAATTTATGGACTGAGAATGTGTAATGTTTAAAATATCAAACAATTCTCAGAGAATTTCATTCGGTATGCAAATCATCAACTTCCGTTGGCAGCAGAAGTAGTTGTCAACGTTAAAACTATTTCATAAAATCGTGGCATGTTTGCTGTTTTGGCATCCTTACTGAAGGACGTTGTTTCGACGTAGGACTAGTTGATTCAGGGGAAATACAGAAGGCTAAATTTATTAGAACTATGTAAAACCTTTATGATACTGCGCTGGAGTACATTGAAAATGGAAGAATAGTCTAGGAGAAACATAACGGTATTATAGTAAAGTCTATTCTTGAAATGCCAGAGATTCAAAGTGGCATTGGTAAAAAAAAGGGGGGGGGGTATATCTAAGATATAACCACAAGGTTGACGTGGGACTACCTTAGCTCAGCAATCATATGTTTGTATTGATTAAATTTTTGATTGAATGAAACAATTTCCGAATTCAATTGAACCTAATATATTTGCTTTGTGAGTAAAAAAATTGTATGATGCCATGTAAGGTCAATTCATGCATTGTGATAGATTGTGTTCTTCATTACAAGTAAATTTAGGACTGTCACCCGTTTACGTTTGGTATGATGGCATCTTGGTTTTGAAGTCTTTGTTAGGCAAACACATTTCAGTCGGAACAAAAATGCCCCCGATTTTCATGAATTTACACTGCCAATTTCCCCACGCTCCATGGATTTGAAGTCTGTGTTAGGGAAATACATTTCAGTCGGAACAAAAATACCCCCAACTTTCATATATTTGCAATGTAATGAGTTCTTTTCGACATATTGTTATTTGTAATGTTATTGTTATACAGTAAGCTGCATCTTATTCGACATCTAGCTACTAAATGGACAGACCAGTTATGCGAACCGTTTAATAGGACATTTTTGTAAACATCGAGTTCGGGGCCCAAATTATGCTCCCACATTGAAAGTCGCCACGAGACGTCGATACTGTACCATTGTCATCGCGATTATCCAAATACAGGGCAAAATCGCCTCCAATGCGACACTGAGATGTGTCTCGGCATGTCGTATTAAATGTAGCTTACTGTAGAACAATATTCATTCATTGTCATATTTCTAATTCATTACATACTTATTACATTTATTTATTATTGTTTTGAAAAATATGTTATTTTACTATAGCATCTTTCGTCATGTTATGCATGTTTCGTGTTGAATGTTTCCAATTTCGTTCGAGATTCATGAACATGTCTGGATGCGGATTTCTGTTTCTGTGTGTCTTTTGGTTCTCAATTCATATTCCAATTTCTAGATTTTTTTTTTAACGCAATCATAAACGTGACAACGATCGGAAGACCGAAGAGGACTTTTGACACTTTATACTTAGTCTCGCATTGATAAATGAAACACTTAATAGTAATAGTAATAATTTCAGCTTGTTTCAAGAAGAAATGTAACCTTTCAGCGTTAAGGTGAAGTTAAAGTGTCTATTACATATACAGTGGGGTAAAAATCGTGATTTTTGAAGATTTTGCTTGAATTTTCACCAGTAATTGTTCATATCGATATTGCAGCCAAATTAAGAAAGATAGAAGTTGGGCGTCAACGAACAAATTGTAGATCGGTTAAAGAACTTCAATTTAATTCATAGAAACAATCTAGTTCAGTATAAATTTTTAGGATAAAATTAATAATAACACATTAAAAATTATTAACTTTTAAGTTTGTCACTTCCAAAATGTTATTTAAATCCACTAATTTAATTGTTCCACTACTATATCCTGTACTAAATTTTCTCGTATTTCAAATAAAAGCATCAGAATCGTCTTCCGTAGCGTACTTTTTTATGTAGAACCAGTTTGAGGCAACAGAGTCAGAAACAAAAAAAAAGTTCTATAACTCTGTCATTGTTGAAATTCGAACACATGCGTAGGAGGATTTTTTTCATCAAATATAATCGTCTATCACCTTCTGAGAAAATCTGGATAAATTTATTTTTTTTTCATGTGAGAAAGGTGTTTTCTGACTGCATCAAAAATCAAATTCCTCTTCAAACAAATAAAAAAAAATATTTTTTTTTGACTTTTTTTGAAAAATTACGACATAAACGCTATGAAAACTGTCAAACAGAAGTTTGATCTGGAATGTGACAAATTTTATGAAAGAAATCCCGAAAATCGTAATCTTTTTCGCAAAGTCTCTTCAGCATCTGTTTGTTTTTCTCTGTAGAGACCAAAGAACGTTTAATTAGTTGATTTTATTCTCGGTTTTATTTTTTTGTTTTTTTGGGTTTACGTGTCCCGTTTTTATTCCTGAACTACTTGGTCAGCCAACGTTGGTACGAAATTCAACATATTCGAAGTGGCAAAATGTTGTTTACGATTCAACCTTTTGACATATACTGAAAAAAAAGCCCAACGACAGTAGCTTTCCAACGAATGTCTGGAAATTCGATACACTGCAATAATAATAAAGTTACGCCATCTGTTGTAAAACTGAAGAAACATACCGGTACACCCAATGTCCTGGAAAAAAGGTAATGAAGATGGTCGAGTTTCGAGCGACATAGCATGCGCTGCCATAAATATTTAGCAAATAGTGACGTCAGTCGTTGTGTTTATCTTTGATTGCCCACCGCATCCATGTAAAAATGTTATTTTCGAGAAGTAATTTATCAATTAAAAACGTACATTTTTGTTGAGCTCCCGCTCAATATGAGGCTAATGTGATAGCGTGGAGTGAATATTCGTGAAATCACGTCGAAAAAGACGGATAAAAGTGATATTTCCATGTGCCATTTTCACTCCACCACGTTCATAGAAACAAACGAAGTTTTATCAATTTACCGTTATGAAGCTGATGTTTCGAAGGCTCTCAGTGTCGGTGTGCATGTTGTGAGTTAATAATCGCCAATTAATCAAAATTTCACCGGAAATGTTACTGCTTTCGAGAACTAAGCATACGACTGTTCTCTGGACCTTTTTACCACATGAATAATGGAAATAAGCCACGATATAATTGCCATCTGTTAAAAAAACAACCAGTTGAATGATTTCATGATAATTTTGGCTCAAACTATCATGCAACCGTGAGTACTTTGAACATTGTTTTGTATCTTCCATATACATTCCATATTGAATGCAAATAATTACGACACGATATTTTGCTTGCCAATGCAGATATACTTCGCCTACTGCTCCACCTCTATATGTACCTCATTGCGGTACACCTAATATTTTGGACGCTTTCATGTGTAGAGCCACTTGAAACGGCCACTAATAAGGTTTATGGTACCATTCAAATATTCAAATATTACGTAACACACTCAAAAGGGAGGAGGGAATGGCTTATGGAAACTTGTTTAGAAATAAATCCAACTAAATTTAAACATGTTTATACAAATGCTCATTTGTTACATGTTATGTAGGGTATAGAGAGTAGTAAAATAGTAGAAAAAATTACGTAATATTTGAACAACCCCTAGTTTCAAAATTAACAAAAAAAACTTGTACCCATAAATAATGTAGAAAATATTGTGGAACGATTTTTTTTAATTTATCATCATTCATTCATACAGCAATCACCGACAAATAACGTCCGGCATCTGCAGCAAAGTTTAAAAAAAATAGTTCATTTTCACCGCAGGGTTGAAAAAAATGGGGTGAGTTTAAATTAGTGATGAAACGAACAGTGGTGTGGCCGCATACACTGGATATCCGGCCAGCTTCGAGGCCGGATAGTCGGATGTTCGGCCCTTTATTTGTAAATACAAAATTGAGAGAAACTGCATGTGACAAGATGCAAATGAAGTGTTAAATGTAAGAAAGGAATAAACACATAATAAATCAAAGTTGTGAACGAATATTAAATTTTTCGTTTAGTATAATTATCCAATTTAGCTTTGCGCAGTGACTATATCGTAATCAATGAAGTTATACCGAGGTGCGATTATTGCTAATTAAAAAACAAAATGATTATTTAATAGGGTATCATGTTTTCTACAAGGAATTTAGAACAGTTTTATTCTGATAATGGTTTTATATTATTATAAATAGATTTTTGTGAGTCTATTGAAATGATCGGAATCCGGGCCTAGGAAGAGCAAGAGTTACATGCAATCAGCAATCAATTATTTTCATTGAGATTGAGAACAAACTTAGAACTGTCTTCAGGGTAGTAGTCTGAGTGGGGGTACACTTACTTCACTACAAATCGAAATTATTATGATCGGGGACAAATTTACTAATTTGAAGACTCAACAACTGTTAGGCCTGGCGGAGAAGTGCGTTGGGCTTTCATATATTCAAGGTAATTCCACATGTTCCTGCATCAAAAAAGTATTTGGATAAAAAACGAGACTGCACAAAGAACACTGAACTTCGCGTGAGAACATCTTTAAACGCAGAAGAGGTCGTTTTAACTACTTGGAAGAAGATCAAATTCATCTGACTGCAAACTTTTCAGACCCGAGGTTCAGGTCAGACCATTTAGGTGTTCTCGAAACGTGAATAGACAGACAAAAAATCATTAAAATCAAAATAATCTTACAAAAATATCTTGAGACGAATCTTCTGAGAATACCAGCTCGTTATCATCTCCAACGAAACGTTAAACGAAACGAAAGCGATGGAGCTGAATAAAACTTTGATGATATGAGTTGATGATTATTCTATTTCAATAACATTTTGACATGTCAGTAACCACACCTTATTTTTAGTCACGTGTGAATGATGTTTATATGATATTGTGTTATAATTTATCTAATGTTAATAAGAAATTTTTTTTTTTTCAAATATCCGGTGTCCAGCCGGATAGTAGGTCACTATCCGGTATCCGGCCGGATAGCAAATATTGGCCGGATAGGCCGGATACCGGATTGTTACCGAATATCTGTTTCATCCCTAGTTTAAATGCTCTGAGCTATACGGAAGAAGATTTTCAGTTTAGGTTTCAAAACCACTACACTTGGTTATCCCTATTTGATAACCTGACGTGCAATTCTGGCGATATTTTTGAAAAAATCAGAGTTTTCGGACCGATTGAGTCAGCGCACAAAAATGTTTGTTTTGATTTCAGGAAACAAGGAAAAGTAAACAAAGGCGCGGATTGCGTTAAAGCATTCCAATATTCTGGTAATGGCTGTCATAATGTGGGATGAAAAATAATGTTTACCGATATAGTGGTTCTCAGATTTTCGTGAAAAGTGGTAGTTTTGTTCTTTATCGCAAAACATTTGCAGCTTTGAAAAATCATAACTCAAAAACGAAAAAAACGCCTTTCTGGTTTGGACATATGTTATGTGAAAAATCCTCAGCTTTTCAGAAAAATATTAAAAAACTATAGCGCCCTTGGTCCTGAGACTAGGAAAACAATAAAAAACGAATACAATCAATAATAACGAGAACAGAATTAGAATTTTCAGCAGGTGTAGTATTTTTTTTAAAAAAAAAAAGACCAGGTGATTGGCTTTAATTTGATGTGTCGATCATCTGAATCGGTTTAGTAGTTCAAAAGTTATGAAAGTATGAAAAAGTCATTCTTGGAAAAAAGAGGAAAATGTTGATTTTTCGGACAAATAAAAATGGTCACCCTCATTAATAATTATTAATTCGTTTATTTTTACAGGCTCATTTATATAAGTTTTAAGGAGCCGAATTCTTAACTATATTTTTATTACTATATCTAAACAATTCCTAATTCTATGGTTAGTAAGGTGGAAAACCGATTACTCGCGGTTGACTCGAGTTCAGAAGGGTGAATGGTCACCCTAATGAATAACTAAAAAAAATACGGATCTAATGTTTTGCGAGGAAGAACAAAACTACCACTTTTCACGAAAATCTGAGACCAACTATATCGGTTTAGCATGGAATGGCGGTATATATATTTTCATCACATCAATCCACCATTCCTAGTAAAAGTTGTGATTTCCGTTTTAACTTACCCCGAATTTCAACTTGCCCCGGTGTACCTTATTCACACATCAGTCGAATGCCGTTACTTGGAACGCCGTGAGATCAGAAGAAAACAAAATTCTGCCCCTTTTCTATGGTTTAACAATCGCTATCGACTGAAATACCATATTTGACCTTTGAAAAATGCACATTCGGGACTAGGGCTTCGTGCCATGTGAAATCGCTTCCAGCATCGAATGCGAGAGATCGAGATCGAGAGTGGAAGAAAAACCTGTGCAGTGCAATTTCTAATTACCCTCGCTGTCAAAGCATGACGACAATCGCAATGCCGGTAATTACCATCTCCCCCACAAAACCGCTGCTCTCTCGTAGGCGATCATTTGCTGTGTGTGTTTGTGTGTGTTCAGGCCGGCTCTGGCGATGCACACAAACGCCGGTCTGAATAATAGACACGTTTTACCGTTATTTCATCGTCCTTGAAACGTTCCACACTCTCACTGTCATTCTGAAAGCCGCTCGGCTGCATCCAGCATCCCAAAGCGCTGCTCGGCAGCGGATGAAAAGCAGACCGAAGCTTTGAGTGTGTGAAGTCATTCCGCTGCCGGTAATTACCGCAGGCTCCGGTTGCGGACCGAGGGCGCTACGCGACGCGTGATGGAGCATTTCGCACGAAACCTGTTTGATAATTTTTCCGTAGAAAAATTTGACTCAATCGCCAACGGAACATAAACAAATATAAAATGGAACGGATCTCTTAACGGCGGTGAGAAATGTTTCGCGAACTGATGTCACCGGGAGAGGGCAGGTGCGAACGAATGTCAAGGGTCGCACCAGGCGAGGCGAATAAATTCTAGAGTTGTCAAATGGGGCTGGAAATGACACCAGCATTGGCCGCGAATCGCTCGAAATGTCGTCCGAGCATTCGACTGGTGTAAGGTTTGTTACATATTAGCAAAAAGTTGTCGTTTTTACCGCCTTTCTGCTCAAAGTTAGGTAAGCTAAGCTACCGTGAGCGCAGGGTGCAAAAAAAAGCTACCTCAATCCAACACAGACCCCCGGCTACCGTTGGTTTCGCGATCGGCTAATGACTAACCGTAGACAAAAAAAAACTAAGACCGCTCGAGCGATTTTTTTTAAGATTCATGAGAGCATCAATATTATGAAAACGATACACAGATCCTGGGTTGCAATCCAAGTTGGTGCTCCCGGTGCTCCTTCCAAACATTCCTGTGCCCTGGCAATCGAAGGAGGACAAACAAAAAAGCAACAAACCAAACGGGAATATTTTATGTTTCATTAGCGAGGGAAACATATTCATTTTGCTCTAATTTCATCTTCTCTCCGCGCACATGTGCGCGTTTGGTGTTTTGTGTTATTTTTTTGTCTTTTCTCTCCTCCGCATAGCTTTGAACAACGTACAAAAACATATAAGCCTATATTCACCGACGGGTTGTTCAACCAAGTCAAGGAAAGATTAGTGGCCGCTGGAATTCCACGCCGGGGCACAACGTTGGATACATCCGCTTCCACGATGAGATCAGGTTACGTTTGGAATTGGATTAGCATGTGGAGAAATGGCGAGCGAATGAAGAAAGTGGCGGGGGTGGGTGACGAAAGGAGTTGATCGTGAGGTTGTTGGTGTTGTTAGTATTATTGTTGCTGTGATGGCAGTGGCTAACGAGAGCAGCAGACTGATGTCGAATCGGCCGCATTGGATCTTATCAAGGGAACCGAGGTTGAGATGTTTTTTACCAAAGATGAAATGAGGAATTGGTACACTGGAATTTTTGGAATAACTAATTCTAAGATTGGGAAACTATTAAACGCCAAAACACTAGGTAAAAATGGTTATTTATGTTTATTTTGTCAAGTTAGTCAAAAACTAACGGGAATTAAGCAATAAATCATAAACATGTTTTTTTTAATATAACAGGCATATATCGAGAAAATAAAACAGTAACAATTCGATGTTCTAAAATCGGAACTGAACCATGTTCTGCCGTTGATAATTTAGCAGTCTAGATTTGTGCTACACGATTGAATAAGTCTGCCAACGGTATCAATCAATTGTTTTATAACAACACCCATGTAACAAATTGTTGACAAGTAATTCAGATTACTGTTGTTGGTCTAAACATGTCTTTATTAATCAAAATGCTGAATAACAACAAATAATTATTAATTTTTGTTACACCAAACATCCAGAATGATTGATGTTGATCACGGAGATGGGAGACAGTCAATTGACCCTAGAGACGACTCCATGAATGTAAGCTGTATTAAAAAGAAACCTTCGAAATCATCCTTCAAGGGGCAAAAAGAACCATATCTATCTGTATCGGATCGAACAAGTGCCATCGGAGCTGGTTTATTATCCCGGCAGTGTTAAGACACTACTTATTCAGAGGAAGAGTATCCTCTCCTATCCAGTGATGAATCGTAATTTTTTTCATGAAATGTGAAATATGCCTATAATATGTTTTTTTCAACAAGATAATGATGTTTGAGGTATCTCTATCGTAGAATAGATCGTGAAGGTGTCCGCGATAATATTGTTTGAACTAGTTCTCAAGGCTTGGACATCGATTCCCCGGAACTTTATTAACAACATGGTCCTGTTTTCGCCCGAAATACATCGCTGTAACAAAAAACATGAGGATTCACTATGTACTATTGAAAGCTGAATAGAATTTGATGCACAGCATGTGTAGTTGGAATCGATTTGTCAAGGATGAAAATGAGTTTTTTATTATTATTTATAGTTACATCAATTGAGGTTACGAGGTAATGAGATATACGAATAATGAATTTAATATTCAAATAAATATGATTGACACTATTTCTTGATACTTTCACTCATTTTTCTTCTGAATGACACATTTTATGATGTTGTATTGCTTGCAAATGTACAATCCTGTATGACAACGAATGGTCTGTTCATCAAAATATTTTTCGGATGTATTTTCCGAAATTTACTTAAATAATTGCCGCGGATTCTCTTTATGCTCCTTCATATTGACTGTTTTTCTCCGAAGAGTGCAGCTCACACCACTGGAACATATTTTCGCTCGATTTGGCTTTGATGCCTCTTTCAATCCGGAAAGAATGCTCGAATTCACGAAAATTTAATGGTCGATCGAAGAAATAAGTCGAACACACTACTGAATCCACAAGAGCTCTCTCCCCCGGTAAACAATTAAATAACCCAATTCGTTTTTCATTATATTTACATCGAAATTTTACAAATTTCTCTTTAGTCGAATGTTTTGGAGGCCCTGAAAAAGGCCGATTGGTTTGTATTATTTTTTAGAAACAGCCAAAGAAGGGTAATCATTGACAAATTTCATGCCAACTCGACTGGCCGTTGGCAGCACCATCTCAGATAGTAGTGAAACGTTGTGGATGTAAAGACATGGATCATTTAAGCAACTTTGCATACTCGAAATATTCGAAAAATAATTAGACAACTTTCTGGAAAAAGTCAATTTTTCTTAAATTTTTACAAAACTTTATAACTTTAAAACTGTGATACCTAAAAAAAATTAAATGTAAGAAAAAAGTGAAATTTTTACGAAAAAATACTAAAAAATTTTTGAAAAAAAAATTGTTTTAAGAATTCACATTCATTTTTTTCAAAAACGTATTTTTTTAAGATTTCCAAAAATATATATAGGGTTGGGGAGCATATGTTTTCGAGAAAAATGAATTTTAATTTTCTAAATATTTTTTTTTCAATGCAATTTTTTTCCAAAATTTTTTTGATAATTTTTAATGAAAACCAAAATAATTTCCTATATTCCATTCTTTGACTAAAATTTTGTAGGTCTGATAGTTTTAGTGTAGGTTTTTTTTTAAATTTTGAGTTTTTTTTAACTTTTTTTTCGAAAAATCTTTACTTTAAAATCTATTACATCTGCAAAAAGATGGTCAGAGAATGAAATGTAGGAAATTATTTAGGTTTTCATTAAAAAATATTTTGAAAAATAAAATTCATTTTTCTCGAAAAAGAATTTCCGACAAGTTTGCCACACATGTCTTTATACCATGAGTACCTTACCCACGACGTGCACCCTTCACCAGGCATCTCCAACCAAGTTTGCTTCCCATACTTTTGCAATTCCTCTGTCATTTTTGATCTGTCCATGCGACAAAAAATCCATGGAATCCCAGATCATCTACGCTCAGATTCTATTCCGCCGATATTTTCGGCAGAATATGGGGGCATAGTTAGATCTGATAAAATGTTCTTTACTGACGGTTCATTCATAAACGGGTCCACTGGCTTTGGCATCTTCAATGAAAATTCCAGTGCCTCTTTCAAACTCAAAGATCCTTGTTCCGTGAATGTTGCTGAACTGGGTGCGATATACCACGCACTGGGGATCATTGAAACATTGCCCATCGACCACTATTTTATTTTTTCAGACAGTCTCAGCTCAATAGAGGCAATCCGCTCAATGAAGGTTGATAAACGCTCATCTTATTTCCTAACAAGAATAAGACAACTATTGAGTGTTTTGGTCGAAAAATTATTCAAGATTACCTTAGCATGGGTTCCCTCTCATTGCTCGATTCCGGGGAATGAGAAAGCGGACTCGCTAGCTAAGGTGGGCGCTTTAGAAGGCACTCTTTTTGAAAGGCAAATTGCTTATAATGAATTTTTCCACATTCCTCGTCAGTATACGCTCGTAAGTTGGCAGCGCATGTGGAGTGGAGATGAGTTCAGTCGTTGGTTACACACGATTATCCCTAAGGTCTCGACGAGGGCATGGTTCAAGGGATTGAATATAGGTCGTGATTTCATTCGCGTGATATCTCGGCTTATGTCCAATCACTACAACCTAAACGCGCATCTCTATCGCATTGGGCTCGCAGCAAACAATCTTTGTGATTGTGGCGATGGCTACCACGACATCGAGCATGTTGTCTGGTCGTGTATCCGGTTCCATGCTGCTCGCTCTCAGCTCTCTAGAGCACTAAGAGCACAAGGCAGACAATCGGATATCCCCGTCCGGGATATCTTAGGTAGCCGTGATCCTGATCTTCTGCTTCATCTATACCTGTTCCTCAGAAACGCCGATGTCAACGTTTAATGATGTTTCCTTCGTTGTGTCCCCGTTTCATATCCCTCCTATCCGATCGATAATCTTTTACTTAGTCGCGGCAATACATGCACACACTCTTTACAGACACACGGGCCAAAGGTTGTGCAGTCCACTGATCATTCAACAAGAGCCAAAGGTTGTACCGATCATGACAACTCTACACGAACTGATGATTGCGCCGGCTAGTGACCATTCTATCCTGGATTCCTCGAGTCGAGAAAGACGCACCACGCTAGATATGAGGTACAGACTAGGGGGGCGTTGCTGATTAATGGTCAGCTGCATCCCAATAGGAAGTATCCCGTGTCGGGCACACGTACAGAGCATTGGAGACAGCAACATCCCAATTACGAAAACACTTGTAATACTAACCTCGAGCCAACCGCGAGTAATCGGTTACATATTACTAACATAGATAATAAGAAAAATTGTATTGAACTCCCGGCCCCGTGAGGCTAACGCCATATGAGCCTTTATAAAAATATATATTTTGGATAAAAAAAAAAAAAGTTTGCCACACATCGGACTATGGGCACATTTACACGGAAAAAGTTTTTCGAACAACAACTTTTTAATTTATTTCTTTGAAAACATTCTATTAATGTTTAATTCGTAACATTTTTATGTATAAATTATCGCAATTTATATGCTCTGCTGGAAAAAGTTTTTCGAACAACAGCTTTTTCATGTTTTTCTTCAAAAAAATGCTATTAATGTTCACTTCGTAATATTTTTTTGTATAAATTATCGCATTTTAAATGCTCTGCTAACTTTTCTCTACTTAGAAACATGTCAAGAACATGTCAAACGTGAGAATTTACACACAAAAATGTAACGAGCATAACATTATTTTTTTCAGGAGTCTTCATACAAAAATAACATATATTCCAAAAACTATAAAAGATGGAAAGTTGATGTCTTCGATAAAAGTTTATATTTTAACAAGATCTAAAACTTTGTCGAATACACTATATTGCTATCTTGACTTTAAACAAAATTAGGATAAGTTGTATTTTTTTCAAAGAAAACATGAAAAAGTTGTTGTTCGAAAAACTTTCTCCCTGTAAAAGTGCCCATCTTCCGATGTATGGACGACTTGTTGGAAATTGTGAGGGCTATTTTTTTTTTGAATTTTGAAAAAAAAAGAAAAATTTTAAGAAAAATGAATTTTAATTTTTAAAATAACTTTTTTGTCGGCGAAATTTTTTTCCAAAATTTTTTTGGTATTTTTTGTGAAAATTTAAACAATTTCCTACATTTCATCCTTTGACAAGAATTTTGTAGGTATCATAGTTTTTAAGTCATAATTTTTTGTATGAAATAAAGAAAAAAAAATTGGCTTTTTCCAAAAAGTAGTCTAATTGTTTTTCGAATATTTCAAGTATGCAAAGTTGCTTCAATGACCCATGTCTTTACACCCACTACGTTTCACTACTATCTGAGATGGTGCTGCCAACGGCCAGTCGAGTTGGCATGAAATTCGTCCATTGTTCTTTCTTATGAGTATAATACAGGGTCTTTCAGAGAAAACGCTCACGCAAAATTTTTTAATAACTTCTACAAAAGTGAACTGATTTTTTTTTGGAAAAATGAAAATAAAGATTATTTTAGGACATTATCGATGTGACCACCCCTTTTTTCGATAACGCGTTTTAAACGGTGAACAAAATTCTTCATGCACAACTCTAATATTGCGACTTCGATGCTGTTGAAAATCCGAGTTCTTTCTTCTTTAAGTTTCTCCAAATTTTGTGGCTTATTAACATAGCAACGGTCCTTCACGTACTTCCAGATCAGACGACGAGAAATGTTGAAATTCTTACCAGAAGAGGACAAAGTTTCATTAAGGCTTCGGTTGCTCGAGTAATACGATTTCACTAAAAATACAGGTTCTTGTGAATTGTACATCTTGACATTAAAAACCATCCGATCAGACTGAACGAGTAGCAGAATATTATCCTCCCGAAGTGGAGAATGTAGTGTTACCATCGACGGAGCGAAAAAAATTTTCAAGGAGCTATTCGATTTTTTTGCGTTAGATGTAATTCTAATATTCGATATACTGAAAGACTCCCCGAATAATCAATAAGTTACTTAAATTGGCAACCTTTGGTGTAGTTCTAGGTCTTCCCGGTTATTTTCCCGACATTAAATCCTCGTGTTTATTTACTCTGCCCTCAAAAATTGACTTTTTCACCAAATGATAGGATATAGTAGACTGATGGATGGTAGATGGAAAATAAATGAACTTTGTAATGGAAATTATATGCGTTCAAATGTCCACTTCGAGGCGAGAGCTTTAAGAAGTGGATTTCATGTAATTTGAAGTGTTGATATCGTAGAGATCATGACTGATATTTTTTTTGAAACTGTAGGTTTTCAGCGTTCGTGACGGTATGTCTTCTCATTTTCTAGAAACATTTTTCTAAACACATGTTTGTTTAATAGCAAATATACTTGAAGAATGAAAATAAATATGTACTTGAATTTTCTGTATCATTTAAAAGGTATCAGCCAAAAAATATTCCCAGAGTATTTTAGATAATAGCACTTTAAAATAGATAAATACAAAAAAGAGGAGTTTGTAAAGCCGCCCGAGCGGTCTAAGGCAATTTCTTTCGAATTACTAATTGAAAATGAGCTACACATTGTACTCAGAGGACGCAACCGTACTTCCTTCACAGAGGATGTATAGTGCTCTAAAAAAACAAAAACTATCTTATTCGCTACCTACCTGCCATTAGTAGGGAAAATTTCAGCATTCCTATTGAGAAATTCTTGGATGGATTTTCTCCTATCTCTAGTAGAAATATTCGTCATTAAAATTAATAATGTTTATAATCAAACTATTTCTCAAGGGATGCCTCATTAGTGGAAATGGTCTCGCAAGTTCTCGTCTCAAAATTACCCACACACCTAAACATCTATCATTAGCCGCAAAACGATCATCAAAAATGAATAATTTTCAAAAATGGGTACATTTTACGAAAACGCCATTAAAACAAAAAATTTAAAATTAAAAAAAACTTTTCTGGATTTTTGATATGCTCTAGTAAAAAGGCGTGAATTTTCCAAAAACAATATGAACCGAGAGGATTCTATTAGTTTCGACACCTCAAAAAACGATAATGACGAGAAATTTTGAAGAAATTTTTTTTTTTTTTTTTTAATATTTTGGTTCATCATCACTTTTTCATGGAATTGCTACACCCAAAATTATTTTTAGCGCGTGTTTTGTCATTCCGATTTATTACATTTAATGAGCCTATAAATAACAGAAAATGTCATGACTCTCAAATACTGGTATATCATTTGTATAATATACACTCGACAAAAAAATTATAAGAACAGAGTGCGAAGTCAGAAATTTTAAGTGATTTTTGACATGCTGTAACTTCGTGAAAAATCAACGCATATCGATGGGACGCACATCATTGTGAAGCTACAACTCCCAGGTATTATAATATTCTACATACATATTTTTATCTTGGTGTGTGTAGGTGTAGTGTGCAACAATATCGGGAAGAAATGAAAAATCGATTTTTGTTTGTTTTTCAAGAATATTTTGGATTAATAAAAATTTTTGTTAAACAACTCAACAGCAAATCCATTTAACCATATCAACCAGCTTTCTTTTGGTTTCAAGAACGTTCCTGTAGGACCTTCCCACACAATGATGTTTCTGTTTGAATGAACACTTATTTATTGTAGCTTCAAAACGATGCGCATCCCATCGATATGCATTGATTTTTCACAAAGTTACAGCATGTCAAAAATCACTTAAAATTTCCGACTTCGCCCTCTGTTCCGCTATTTTTTTATGGTCGAGTGTATATGGTATAGTAGTATAAGATCAATATGAGCGAGCGAAACAAAAGACACATTGCAAATAAGCACGTATTAAAGCTTTTCGCATATTTTTCCGCATACACGGACCAAACCGAGAAAGATTTAGATTCATGTTTAGCTCTCTCCTTTTTACTCTTAGAAAACACTTCATTTTATAATGAAGTGCAATATTAGCATGCATTTATACAACAGCACCAGTGACTATGTGGATAGCGTGGCCGTGTAAAACAGCCCGGCATTCCAGCCGGCCTTGATTCGATCCCCTTTGACGCCGTTTGGACTTTTTTTTTTGGGTGCAATCCCAAAAGAGATGAATACAGAAAAAGAAAGAGATGTCTGCTGCCATACATATAAACATTTTAAAGCTTTCGAAACAGATGATATTGTTCGCTCATTTGATATTTCATGACACGCGAAAAAGTCTTTTTTCTGCCGAATGTGAAATGTATTCTGCCAACGCTAGTTTGGGTGTAGGAATAGAACTAACCGTCGCACCGAAATCTATCTATATATAAAAATGGAATGTTGTCTGTCTGTCTTTCTGTCTTTCTGTCCGTCTGATTCTTATGAACTCGAAAACTACTGAACCGATCGACATGAAAATTGGTATGTAGGGGTTTTTGGGATCGGGGAAAGCTCCTATGATAGTTCGAGACTCCTCCCTCCTCTCTAAGGGGGGGCTGCCATACAAATGAAACACAAAATTCTGCATAACTCGGAAACCAATCAAGCAAATGGAGCCAAATTTGGCATCTGAAGGTTTTAGGGGGCAAGAAACGTTTCTATTGTGAGCAAACACTCCACCACCCTCTCGAAGGGGGGGCTGCCAAACAAATGAAACACAAATTTCTACATAACTCGAGAACTAATCAAGAAAATTAAGCCAAATTTAGCATATATTTAGCATTTCAGGGGGCAAGAAACGTTTCTATGGTGAATAGACACTTCTCCCCCCTCTCGAAGAGGGCTGCCATACAAAAATTTTATAGTAAAAGGTAATATTAAAAGGGTAGATGAGAAGATCAATCGATGAACAGCTCTGCTATTGGACCCATGAACGTGTGCTCAGTAAGAACACGTGAATGTGACAACGAAAAATAAATTTTGAGCGGGACGAAGTTTGCCGGGTTAGCTAGTGAAACATAAATTCATAAATCAGTTATCAGGTATTGAGAGAAAGAATGTCCTAATATCCAGACTATATTATTATTGTATTTTCGCATATTTTTATAGAAATAAATTGAGGAGAAAATTTGAATATTTTTTCTTCAAACAATAAATTGAGCATGTACAAAATTTACTCGCTTTTCACAACTATTTATCAATTCACTTTTTCTCAAATAAATTCTTCACGTGAGTCATTCTTCGTGCAATCAAATATACACAGTGTTCCGGGACTCAAAGTATATCGAACTATTATCTATGAGGAGTTTGTCTATCTGATCAAATGGTTCCTGGAAAATACTATCTCAGAGTTTAGAGGCATTTTGGCTGTTTTACACGATAATGCGCCAATGCATAAGTCACTGAACGTCTCTCGTTATCCTCCCGAAATCGTGTCCGTGTCCTAAATCATCCGCTGATTCATCTGATCTACCATCCTGAGACTTTTATCTTTTCCCGAACAAGAATGTAGAATTAAAAGAAAATTTTTGACAACATTATGGCCGATCAAGCCATTTCACCTGAAACGTCGAAGGCCATTGCTCAAAACGAGTTAGGGCACATATCGCTATTGAATCGTTGTAGAGAGTTTATCGAAGCTGGAGGAAAGTACTTCGAATAATAAAATTAACAAATATTTTGGAAACGACTTCAAAAGTGCGTGTTCATCCCTAACTCCAGTAGAGCCGTGTGGTTTTTTTTTATCAACAGCAACACCTCCACGGGATAGATTACTTATCCTATTTAATTATTGACCGTCACAAATCTGATCGATGAGACGGGTCATCAATCATCGAGGCACACAAAATCAGAGGACAACAACAGTCACATGATACTACCAATCAGTGAGGACATTCACGCAGCCGGAAGCATGTGATGATTTATACTAACCATCAAATCAATAAGAATGAGGAATTAAAATTTATAAAAAAAAAACTCTTTTAAACGCTTCTAACAGAGTCATTGATTTGCAGAAAAAATAAAAAAAAATAGAAAAAATGATGATCTGACATAAAAAAGTGTTGGAATTGGTGTTGATATGCATCGATCCTTCCAAATAAGAGGAGGAATATTATTTTATTTAGCAATATACACAATGAATCCTCGAATTTGTTTTAAAATGCAATACGATGTTATGTTCAAACATATTAAAACTAATCTCAAAACATGCATATCTATTACAGGGGGTTTATTATGAACTTTTAAAATTTTGCTTCCTGATTAGATTCGTATGAAACCATCTTCGCTTATCATGATTCATTAATTATTGTCAGAAACAGTAGTGTTTGTTCTCCAATATCTATCAAACTAGAAATCTTCTAAAGATTTCTGTATTTTTCTTATTGGGACTTATACTGAATTTAAAAATCATTGTCTTTTCGGGTACCTTGCCAACTTTTGTGAGGATCTTCCCTTACCCTCCAATAGGTCGAAAAGATGAGAAACAATAATTGAACAAATTTCTACGTCCATAAAATAAATCCAATTGCATAATTTTTTAATTTTTTTTTTTAAAAGAGCAATAAACCCATTCGGGCGCCCGTTGTGAGCGCCGATGGGCTCCAACCCGGCGGCCGGCCGTAACTCTAATGACACCAAACTTTTAACGACATCGGTTTACGAGATCTCCACGTGTTTTTTTTGTTTAGTTTTTAGTGGCAGTTCGTTGTTCGGTCACCGCACGTCTCCCAAAAAGCTCGGTCATAAAGTTCACTGATGCGCGCAAACTCAGTGCTGACTCCTGCCCTTCTTCCGCGCCCTTCGATCCCGGGGGGCTACGGCGGAAAACTGTATGGGTGTTTGCTCAGCGCCGCTCTGATAAATCCGAGAAACCTTTTCGCCCCCTTCGAAGCAGGCTGAACGGCACGCGATAACTATCACCAGATTTATCAATCTGTCAAGAGGAAGAAATTGGCTTCATAAAGCACCACAGACACGATTTACGACAATGTTTTGGTTCGATAGTTGCAATGAAAAGTTGCCGAGCATTTCGAGTGATCGGAGTATATTTAATATTTATACCTACCAGACAAAATGGGATTTTCTCTGTAGGAGCATACAAAAAGGTACATCATGATTTCTGTCGAACCGATCGTCAAATGCACTTTTCACAAAGTACCATCCCAAATTTATCGCATTCTCGAGACCAGGCGTGCAAAATGCAATAATGATCAGTTTGATGGCTATCGCGTTTGTCACACGTGACGTGAAATGTTGTTTTGCAACAAAATCATCGAAATCGTGACTGAGAATCTGAACCGATCGACAAGAAGATGTTGCCGGATATTGTGAGTGCGAATATCAGGTGCCCGGGAACCTGTTTCGCCGCCCCGAAAGCCGCTTTCAAATCGGATCACGAGATGTGTGGTAGCCATTCATTCATTCACAGAACACGGTGTCAATTTGCGTCCCATGATCTTTTCAAAACACTCCGAGTACCAGGCATTTGCAAGCCCATGAGAGATCCAATGATTAGCCGGTTGCAACCTACAATTTCTCAACGCACGGCACAAAACTCGACTGTGTCCTATATCCATGCCATGGTTTACGGCTCAGTGCAAGTACGTTTATGAAAGATTATATTATTAGATGAAATAATAAACATTAATAACCAATTATCTTTTTCGCCCCATGTCCGACGGAGTGGCTTGTTCGGTTTGGCGTTACCCACGGTTTTCACTCTCGATTCGAAGCGTTTCTCCGAACGGCCCGCCATAACCCAGCTGACTCCGGAGCAGGGGAGATTTGTTCACGTCACACCGAAGCTGCCACTGCTCTTGTTTAGCACACCATCGAAACATATATACACATCCACGTAGGCACAAATCGTCGCACTAAGCCGGTGGTACCGTGGCCTAAAACGACAGTGTGGCACGGTGTTATGAAATGTAATCGACAGTGACATCCGGTAGCTTTATGCAATCGGGGCATAACTCGCCGGTTTCGGACTCAGGCAGACTTATCGGCTAGAGTTTTCCTCCCGGAGTGATACACTTATCGACATTGGACAAATCGTCTTTTTCGGAGCATGAGATCCGTTCCGTTTTCGCTCAGAGTGACGGGAGATTACCTTCCGAAGATTTTCAGCGCGTAGGCGACCGAAATCACACGTGAGCTACGCAGCGGTATATTGAAACATTTTACGCCGTCGCGTGGAAAGCGGCGAAATCGTCGAATTGGGTACGGTTTGTTACTCCCTGCAGCGCTTTTAAGATTTTCCCGCTATTGGCTTGGGAAGAAAAATCGTTTGTGCAACCCAGGAAGTGTAGAGTTGTTCACTGTGGTGATAATTTAATTCAACATCTTTAAGGAGAACAATGGGGAGAAAATGAGGTTCATCGCGTATGAATTTGTGAAACAACCCACCCGCGATAGATTTTCACGAAAATAGAACAATTCCAGCGATGAGTTTAATTTTACAATTTTTTAAATTTAATTTTGGAATAAATTTTGTCGAAAATATTGACGATTTCCATGTCAACTTGTCTTAGGAGTTGGCAGCACCATCTCATATAGCGAAGTGAAGCGTTGTGGGTGTGAAGACATGGGTCATTTAAGCGGTGACCGGAATAAATCGCCACAGTAAACAACTGCAACAGAAACAACCGCTTAGAAAAAGTGTAGTAGGCTAGAAATATTTGGCGCGGGAAAAACATCATGTGCCTCACATTTCTATTATAAATTTATTCTCTTGTTCTCGTTTTTCGAAATTTATTCTGAGGACAATGTAATGGGGACGAAGTCCCCATTTGGCGAGGATAAGGAATCGAGGCGGCCCATGCCGCCAAGATGACGCAATCCGAGTCCACCGCCGACCCGCCGTCGGAAGCGGCGGTGTCTCGCACGCAAACCTGGGATCCACTGATTGCCCGGTTAGTTTGAAACATAGGATACGATCCTTTAGCAATGTCCGACCGAGCTCTAGCGAGCGTCGGACGGTATACGTCTGCCCGGGGCGTTACGTTTGCCTGGGGCGATACGTTTGCCCGGTTAATTCTTGTTTTGAAATACAATACCGCGCCACAATATTTATAGCCTACTACACATTTTATAAGCGGTGGTTTCTGTTGCAGTCGTTTTCTGTGGCGATTTATTCCGGGAACCCATTTAAGCAACTTTGCACACTTGAAATACAGGTCGGAATCGATTTTCCGGAATTTTAGACCCGATTATCCGGAGTATTTTATTTTTGATTTTCGGAAATTTTGATTTTCGGAAATTTTGAATAATTTCTATATTAATTCCATATTGAATAGCTAATATGGGTATCAAATGAAAGGGCTTGGCTAGTAGAACACAGTTATTTATGAAAAATTCACCCGGTTCCGATTGATCTGTTATTTGGGACATACATCTCGTTCTACTGTCATTAGAAAAATGGGTATTCCATGACCTTGAAAAATTCAATTTGGCCGCCCCTAAAAAATGGCTGAATGGCTTGATTTTCAGAAAACACTACACAATGAACAACATATATTCGAAAAGGTCGTCGCCACAAAATGGTCCACTATGTATTTTTTTTTGCAATCCCCTCAATATTGGTATCAAATGCAATTACTTGGCTAATAGAATACAGTATATCATCAAAATATTCCGAAGAAAGTTAGGTAAGAAATAAAAATTTTAAAAAAAAACAATTTTTTGAATGGTTTTAATGTAGAGAAGTATACTAATGATACAGATAATTTACCAAAAAGTAGAAAATAAAATAAGTAAAAAAACTTTTTAAGTCAAACGGTTTAATGTACTAAAAGCTAGAAAATAATTAGACAGGTAGCAGTTAGTAGTTATCACATCCGTTCCTTCATTAATCTAGGGCAATTATGAGACAAAAATAAAATCGTGGGGCATATGATGAAACAACTGACTGTGGATAATGGAAATCCAACGTTTATTTTTTACCTAATTTTCTTCGGAATATTTTCATGATGTACTGTATTCTATTAGTCAAATAATTTCATTTGATACCGGTATAGAGGGGATTGCAAAAAATACATAGTCGACCATTTAGTGGCGGCGACCTTTTTGAATTTATGTTGTTTATTATGTTTCGTGTTCTCAAAGTCAAATCATTCAGCCATTTTTAACGACGGCAAAATTGAATTTCAATAGGAACGGGGTCAATTTTCTATTAATGTGGGACAACCCTACAAACATTCAAACATACATAGAAACAGGTTAAGCTGAATGAAACCATTTAAAAAGTAATTAGTTGTTTGGAGACTGTGGCCATCTTGAAATTGGATTTTTCATTATCTGCTATGTTCTACTAGTCGAGAACTTTCTTTTGATACCCATATTGATGAGGTTTTGAAAAAAATATATATGGTGCCATTTTGGATTTGCATTTTTCATAAATAACTGTATTCTACTAGACAATCCCTTTTATTTGATATACATATTGATGGGGTTCTGAGAAAATGAGTTATCCGCCATTTTGTAGCGACCGCCATCTTGGATTTATATTTTTCATAAATAACTGTGTTCTACTACCTTTCATTTGATATACATATTGATGGGGTTCTGAGAAAATTTGTGTTCCGCCATTTTGTAGCGGTTGCCATCTTTGATTTACATTTTCCATAAATAATTGTGTTCTACTGGTCAAGCCCTTTCATTCGATACCCATATTGATGGAGTTTTGGGAATACTCATATTGATTGGATTTTGAGAAAATACGTACAAAATCCGCCATTTTGTAGCGGCCGCCATCTTGGATTTTCAAGATCATGAAATACACAGTTTTATAATGACACCAGAGATAAAGATGTGTTCCAAATTTCAGATCAAACGGTCAACAGGAAGGGGGTTAAATTTCCTTTAATGTGGTACAGCGCTACAGACAAAGTTACAAAGTTACAAAGTCACAAACATATAAACGGGTCAACCTAGATAAAACCGTTCAATAAATAAGTGCAAATCATAATTATATTACGTTCACCGAGAGAAAGTTCGTTTTTTATGACTCGATTATCCGGAGTGAAAAAAACATCAATACTCCGGATAATCGAGTCCGACCTGTATTCGAAAAATAATTAGACTACTTTTTGAAAAAGGTCAATTTTTTTTCTTAATTTTTTACAAAATTATAACTTAAAAACTATGATACCTACAAAATTCTCAAAGGATGTCAAAGGATGAAATGTTTAAATTTTCACAAAAAAATACCGAAAATTTTTTGGAAAAAAAAATCACTGAAATTTTTTTTTTTAATTTAGATTCATTTTTCTTGGGTTTTGGTATGCATTACAAAATATCAAACGAATTTTTGGAAATAAAAATTCATCGAAAAAATTTTTTTTTTGGGAATTAAAATTCATTTTCCTCGAAAACATGTGTTTTCAAAATTCTGAAAAAGTAGATATAAATATCCCTTAGAATTTCCAACAAGTCACCCATACATCGGAAGATGGGCACATTCACGAGGAAAAAGTTTTTCGAACAATAACTCTTTAATTTTTTTCTTTGAAAAAATACTATTAATATTGAATTCGTAACATTTTTATGTATAAATTATCGCATTTTAAATGCCCTGCTTTCTCTATTTAGTAACATGTCGAGAACATGTCAAACGTAAGAATTTACATACAAAAATGTTACGAGCAAAACATTATTTTTTTCAAGAGTCTTCATACAAAAATGACTTATATTCCAAAAATTATAAAAGATAAAAAGTTGATTTCTTCGACAAATATATACGCGAAGGTAGAGAGTGAACGACTGCAATTCTTACTACACAATCAACAAAAGCGGTGCGAGGAATAATACATTCACTTGCGAGACACTATCATGAGCAACGCCGACACAGCGTTAGCTATAGCCAGGCCAAAACGCAATGAATGACATTGACATTGCGCGTGTGTTCAAACACAAAATGAAGTTCGATCGTATTCGTCCCCACATATTGTTGGTTGTATTCTGTTGAATGGAAAAAGCGCAATTTTGCATTCTGTTCAAGCTCAAGTCCAATCGAGTTGAGCAAATGTGACAACCTTGCCACGCAATTCGACGTAAACAACATTGGTCTCCATGTTCCATTTCTATGAAGCAAAAATAGTAATGGTTTTTCGGGTGGAATAAACACGCAATTTGGAATTATTTCCGGAATTATGCCGATCAGATAGAGAGTAAATTGAACCACAAATACGGATGACTTATGTTGACCATTGTTTCGCGACAAGAATTTAAGAGTGTAAAAGTCGATTTCGATCGAATTGTAAAATCCGATCACTCATATGCATATATGAATATTGAGTTCTACAAATCGGCGAAGAGTAATAAAAACATCCATGAATAAAGGAAGCAATATGGCTGTGTTTCAAACTTAGATTACCGATGTGAATACTCCTCGATTGAATGACAACGATAAAATAACGCGATTCCAAACAGGCCGATTAATTTGAACGTTTTCCAATTTATGAACGAGACCAAGCTGTTATAAACTAAACCATGTTGAAAATCACATGCCCGTATTTTCTAACAACGAGACAGCAATATATATTGATTTTCTATATTTAATTTTTTCTACTTTACGACAAACTTATATTACTTTTTTCAGTTGACGTTTAACTTTTAAGAGATCAAACATGTCAGTTACGTTAATGAAATACACCAAGAAACATCATATAACCTTTCGTTCACATCATTTAATTGTTTTTTTTTATCGCTCATATTCGATTTATTTTAAAGATCGTTAAAATATTCAAACACACTTACAATACATTAGTGTGTTTTATTCAACACCCAAAATATTCACTAGAAATAATTTATTTGGCAGAACAACGTTTGCCTGGTCAGCTAGCTATATATATATATATATATATATATATATATATATATATATATATATATATATATATATATTTATTCCTTTTCGGGAATTTAAAAAAAACGTCGAGAAAAATGAATTTTAATTTCTAAAACAACTTTTTTGTCAGCGAAATTTTTCTACAAAAAATTGTTATTTTTTTGTGAAAATTTTGGCTTTTTTTCAACTTCAAGTATGCAAAGTTGCTTGAATGACACATGTCTTTACACCCACAACGTTCCACTGCTATCTGCCATTCGAGTTGGCATGAAATTCGTCGGTGGCTTTCATTAGAAAGAGTTGTCAAATGAATATTTGTCCCTTTGTAAAATTTCAGACAACTCCGTAGCTGAGTTCAAGACCGATTCGATAGGTTTTCATATTGTACTCTGCAATCAAGTTCTAAACCGATTAAATTTATATGATCCTTTGGTCATAAACATGACGATAATTGATCCAACTAATGTCATTGAATGTAAGCATATGTCAATTGCTCCCCTTCTACAAAGTCTTCCGAATATTTGCAATATATTGCAATATTTGCATCTAAGTGATTATTATATTTAAAACAATTTTAAAAATGCCAAAACGTTTGTGTTTCAAACACATCTTGAAAAAAAAATCCATAACTTAAGCAATGGTTATTCCATTTGAATGACTCTTTGTGAAACATTATAAGTTTACCACTGAGTCTAACATTGGTTTCGGTAGTTAATGCATCACAAACATCTCTGTATCTCGTTCTTTTACCCTCCTCTGCTCTACCAGTCCTCTGCCTGTCCGGCATAGCGACCCCAATGACGGCTAATGAAGACAAATGAGCGCGCTCCAAATAGGTTATGCGTAAAACAATAGCCCGCGGACTCGATCATCCTAAATTCTTCACGCGAACTAAATTTTCTTCAACACCCCCCTCCTTTCCCACCAAGGACTCACCATCGTCCACCAAAAAGAAACCCCATTAGCCAAACCCCGCACCCAAATGATCGATGGTCGAGAAGCATTAGTCCGACATGGATTTAGACTCTTCGTCGCGCTCTCCTCCCCGCGCGTGTTTGTCTCCCGCGTTGCAAATGGAGATGACGGCCGAACAGAAATTCCGAAAACAGCGAAATGACACACAGGCGCAGTCGAAATTCCTCCACCTCCGGCCGGGCGATTAGCGAAGAGGAGCGGTAGGACCGAGGTCACCGCGTCTACCGTGGCGAATCCGTGGTTGCCCGTGGCGCGCTATCGGCGCAAACAATACACATTAAATTAGACGTTAACTAATCAACATTTGAACAATTTCCAGCTGTGTACATGCTGGCCGGGATGCTCCTCGCCACGGATTACCCAGAATGCTCACCTCGGGAGGTTCCGTTAGGCGTTCCTTGCGAAAAAAAAACAATACAGGCGCGCACACAGACAGACACAACATGTGACTCGTTGCACGAGTTCCTAATCTTGGAGGTCTCATCTCTTTCTCGCTCTCACTCTGCGTTGGCAAAGGTAGCCGGTTTCCAGCGTTCCAGCATCCGCCGCCAGCATTGGATGCGAGGCAGTCAAAACAGGCGACGACTGTAATTTGGGTTGGCGTGATCAATTTTGTGTTTTTTTCTCTGTTCGAACTCTTTCCTACTTCCTCGATTTTTTTTTTTGAGGTTGCAGTGGATCTCAGCGGGAGAGTGATAAGAGGGATACGGAGGGATTGGGGCTAGTTTCTTGTGCGTTTTATCGCTCTTTCTATTCATGAGGATAATGATGAATTAAAGCATTCAGAGGAAAAGTTCGTTAGATATTTCACAATACAACGCAAATTCAAGGGACTCATCTAACAAATAGGATTCAGGAATTATCATGGGAATTATCCGATTCAGCAAATCTTTGACCCACTTGATGTCTGTTTCACAATGATTCCATCATCACCCTGTTTCACGCGTTAACAATGTTTCAAACGTCACGCTCTACAAGTCGATCAGCATAAAGAAAACGAACGCCATTTCACGTAAGCCTTGGCAGTTTTTTTTACTTCCAATAGTTCCTATGCCCGAGACGTTTAATTAGCAATGTCTTATTATTTCATACGTTTAAAATTTATTCAGTGTATCATCACCGGCATGCAATTGGCACCCCTCCCTTCCGCCTCCTGCCACCTTCCACACTTCTTCGAGTGTGTGGATTGGAATGTAAGACAGCTCCGCGAAGTCGGCGGTTGGCATGTAGAACAAGTTCATTTGCCTTTGATTAAGGCGTTTTTTTGTTCGAAGTGCGATCGTCCAGTAATGTGGTAACTAGCCACCCGTGGCCACTCGGTAGTGCCGCAGGCAATCGGGGATTGTTTCGTTTTCTCGGAAGGGTGCCTCGGATGGATGGGTCGCTGTTTAGTGCAACGATTCTGCTGAAAAAATGCGAAACAATTTCTTCATTCGATTGCGACAATTATACTGATTTCGAAAAGGTTCTGGAAAATGCAGAAAATCTGATGAAAATTCCCACCAAGCTTATATATATATAAAGCATAATGCAATTAAAGATTCCGTGACCTGAATTTTGAGAAGACTTTAAATAAATATTCCGATAAAACACATAATTAAAGTAAAATATTGGTTTTTTTTCGAAATCTTGGAAGATTTTGCGTGATTTATCCAACTGACCAAGCTGACCCGGTGGACTTCGTCCCGCCCAAAATTCATTTTTTGATAAGAATACTTTTAAACATTCACGTTTTCTTTCTAAGCGAACGTTCGTGGGTCTAATCGTAGAACTCTTCATTGATTGATCTTCTAATTCAACCTTCTACCAAAACTCGTAAATACAATATAAAATTATGTCCACACACAATTCTCCTTCAAGATTCATAAAATAACACGATTCTCCGTTACATGGAATACATGTTTGATACAGAAAATATAATATGCCCAAAATCGGACGAATCTTTCCGCGATTTTTGCGCTTACCAATACATTTGGCGATCCATGTTTTGTATTTATAGATAGATGATATAGGAGTGTGTTTTTCCACCTGAAAATCCATTTCCATAAGAAAAATCTGAGAAAAACCAGCCATGGAGGCTGAAGGTCGTTGTAAAGATGACATTTTACACTGAAAAAAAATCTTTTGCTGTTTTTTTTTGTTTGTTCCATTCAGTTGTGATTCACAGGGTGTTAGCAATGAAAGTGAACAAAGAGAAATTTCGGTACATTTTACACTTTTTCTTTTATCAAGGTGAAAATGGAATCTAGACCGGTCAAATTGTGAACGATGTTAATGATACCGATACTGTAACAGTAAAATACCAACAATAATTTTTGTTCATTTATTTTTTTGTTGTTAATTTTTTATTATTTTGTTTATTTATATGGTCAAAACATGGACCGTTTGAAGCTAGCGATTGACTAGAAACATCCAGTATAAGCCAAACATCAAGTATAAGTTTTGATGCACCCACCATCCACCAGTTTCTCCAATTATGACCAACATTTCTATGAGAGAAGCGTAATAGAAATATGAAGCTATCCTTCGAATGATAACAAATTTTACAACAAAACGGCGCAGAGGGCCTGGTTGGGTAAGGGAGTAAAAAGTGCCCCCAAACCAAATCACCAGCTATATGGCAAATATTGTATAGGATATCAAATAAGAAATTTTTGCGATTTTTTTGAACCCCTATGTGGTTTAACATAGGGTCTATGGTGAAAAACGTACTTTTGACGTAGGACTACGTCTTTCATTTCTATACTGGGGTGTAAGTTCAAAGTTTCGAAAACGAAAGCGTTACGTCGGAGAACGAGATTTTGAGCGTTAATAGCTCCTAAACAACTGAACGAAATGGTATGATAAACACTTCATTCGAAAGATAAAATGTCTACGCGTTCTACGCTTGTTACTTTTTGATCCAACAAACTTGTTTCAACAGCTTCAAAATTGCTTTCAAAACATGCTATTGAAATCACACCAATCAGTATATAAGTGAGTGTCGATCTGAAATCCACTTAGTTATGATTGCGCAACGATTGAAGTACCATCGCTGGAATGAATAGATGTTTCTCTAACACGGATTTCAAAACCATGGAGCGTGGGGAAATTGGCATTGCAAATGAGATGCAAACTGTGAGTACTTTTGTACTCGCTTGTATTTTTGCAAACCGGAATGTATTTTCCCAACACAGATTCCGCAACCAATAAGTTGGGAAAATCGGCATTGCAGATCTCGGTACTCTACTATTAAGCCCCCATGCCTTTTTACACTCCGGAATTCGTTTGCTAACACGGTCTACAAACCCGGGTACAAATGCGACGCTTTGGCTCGGTTATTGAAAACTGCATATATTCGTAAATTGTTACATTCATTCACTAGTTTAATCAATAATTTAATCAATACATACAAAAGATAGCTCTGCGCAGCGGCGATATCGTACCCAATGAGGAACATCCGAGGTACGATCATTGCTGATTGAAAAAACACAAATGATTACTAAGCCAACGGCAGTCCTATGTCAACCTTGTGGTTATACCATAGTTTTTCGTTTATTTCACAAAAATTTAAAAAAAATACTGCATGTGCATATTACTACGGTGTATCAAAAAAAAATTATCAAAAGAAAAATTTTATCAAAAATTGAAGTACTAAAAAAAAATTAAAATTTAGAAAATATATTTTTTTTATTTAGATATTCAGTACTACTCTAATTCATATTTAAATGTGTTCCTACCGCTTTTCTAGATATGTGTGTTTTTTGAGATTTTTTCAGTGTTGCGCGGCACAGAAACATATTTTTAAATTTCCAAAGGGTCTGGCTGGGTAAGGGAGTAAAAAGTGCCTTCAAACCAAATCACCAGCTGTATGGAAAATATTGTAAAGAGTACTAAATAAAACATTCTGGCAGTAGTATCATATTTTTGAGTCCTTATATGGTACACCATATGATGAAAAATGCACTTTTTTGTTTTATTCAATTCACGCCATTCTCAATAGCTTTGAGACAAAAATAAAAAAAAAATACTGAAGGTACATCTTACTAAGGTGTACCGATAAATATCTTCAAACAATTTTTTCATCAAAAAATCCAATAGCATAAAAATAAATTAAAATACCCGCTTCTGCCCGCTTTATTTAAATGCTTTCTTATGTGTCTTTTTTTTCACATGTGGCGTAATTTCTTCCTGAATTTTTAAGAGCATTGCGAGACACAAAAATGATTTTCTTCATCGTCTGCATTATTAATTTCGTTTTCTTGAGATCGATTGTTTCATTGTATTGTAAGATTAAAATAAAAAAAAAAATAATAATTAGGATTTTTTTAAGTATTCTTCTCGTTAACCTGAATGATCTTTCCACAAGGACTCTATTTTTTTCTCAGTTCTATCGTAATCCTGACTCCTATGAATTTGGGAAACCATCTAAATCCAATGTAAAGATAACCTCATATATTTTAAGATACGAGAAAAAAATCTTTGTGCAGCGTAATGCTCTAAAAATACCGACGAAATTTAGGCATATAAAAAAAATTTAAATTAATATTGGAGCGGTACTGGGTCTCTAAATTCAAAATAAATTAAAAACGCCCAATGGCTAAACAATTTTTTTTTCACGCAATCTTCTTAAAAATTCAAGAAAAATTACGCTACATGTTACTATAATAAAAATTAGAGCAAAAGTGGGTCTCAAAGTAACAACACATCAAAATTTCGAAATGCCTGAAAATATATATTTTTTTGTACCGCGAAGAACACTCTAAAAATTCTGAAAAAAAATCACATACACCTGAAATAGACGAAGGAAGAAATTTGAATACAAACAAGAATAGTAATGAAACTCAAAATCAAAACAAAAATTAATTTAAATTAATTTAAAATTAATTTAAAATAAGATTAAAAGTTAATTTTAAAAAAAAATTAGTATTTGATTTTTAATTTGACAAAATTGTTTGAAAATATTTATTGATACACCTTAGTAAGATGTATCTTCAGTGTTTTTTTTTTTCATATTTTTGTCTCAAAGCTATTGCGAATTGCGTTAAAAAAACGAAAAGATGCTGTTTTCACCATAGATCCTATGTTGTACCATAGATGAACTCATATATACTCAAACTATAATACTACTGTCAAAATTTCATATTAATACCCTAAACAATATTTTCCAAACAGCTGGTGATTTGGTTTGAGGGCACTTTTTATTCCCTTATCCGGCCAGGCCCTTTGACCCAAATCAGACAATCCAAACAATACACGTTAATTTTTTTATTAAATATTAAAATGTTTAATTATATTATAGAAAATATATTGATAAAGATTTTGAAATTCACTCACAAATAATGGATTACTTTTTCCCCAAAATATATACGTTTCTGACTTTTTGATATGTTCTATAAAAAGGTTCATCTTTCCACAAATCATATAAAAAGCAAGAGTCTGTTTTTTGTCGACACCAAAAAAATCATAAAAATATTTGTTTTTAATATTTTCTTCTTCTGCATTTTTTCATAGAATGCCATACAAATTATTTCTATTTGATGTGAAAAGATCGAAAATTAAACTGAAAGTTGAAATGTTTTAAAATAATAATGTTGCATATTTTTTCAAAAGCAGCGTGAAAAAAATAAAAAAACATTATCTCAAAAACGAAAAAATAAGTGTTCCTGAAATTTGGATATTTTATTTGAAATAGTCTCTCCTTTTTGCGCATGATATGAAAAAGCTAGGTTCTCTTAGGTCTCAGAAACTGGAAAACTAAAAAAGTCCAACATTGAAAAAAATTTAAAAAAAATTTAAGGGCTATTCATATCTATTTCTTTCAGAATTAAAAAATACATATTTTTGTGACAAATTAATTTTAATTTTGAAAATATTTTATTTTAATGAAATTCTTTTTGAAAAAAAAATATTGGTATTTGTAAATAAAAACTCCAACAATTTTCTACATTTCATTCTGTAATTAAAAATTTTGTAGGTGTTATAGTTTTTAAGTAAAAATTTTCTTGAAATTTAAAATTCTTTTTCAACTTTTTTTCTAAAAATTTTAACTCAAAAACTATAAAACCTACAAAACGTAAATTAAAGAATGAAATGTAGAAAATTGTTTGAGTTTTCATTTAAACATACCAATATTTTTTTGTAAATTAATTAATTAAAACTTTGTTTTCTAAATTAAAATTAACTTTTCTCAAAAATATGTTTTTTTTTTTAAATTCTGGAAGAAATAGATATCAATTGCCCTTACAATTTTCAACAAGTCACTTTTACAGAAAAAGAGTTTTTCGTTCAAACACTTTTGAATGTTTTCTTTGAAACTACTATTTTCTAAAAACTACTATTAATATTTAACTCATAACTTTTTTGTGTATAAATTATCGCGATTTACATGATCTGCAAACTTTTTTCTATTTAGAAACATGCCAAGAACATGTCAAACGCGAGAATTTACTCAAAAAAAAAAAATGTTATGAGTGAAACATTATTTTTTAGAAGCCTCCATACAAAAATGCCATACATATATGTAAATCTTGCCCATCTTGCGATGTATGGATGACTTGTTTTTTATTGAGAATTTTGAAAAAATACGTTTTTGAGAAAATGAATCTCAATTTTTAAAATAATTTTTATTCCAGCGTTATTTATTGGGAAACAATTATTGATTTTTTTAAAAGAAGATATAGATAATTACCTACATTTTATCCTTTGACCAGAATTTTGTAGATATTATAGTTTTTGGAGTTATAAATTTCCGAAAAAAAAGAAGAAAACGTTGCCACTTTTCAAAAAGTAGTTCATTTTTTTCCAATATTTCAAGAATGCTAAGCTACTTTGACCAATGTCTTCACACCCACAATGTTGCACAGTTATCTGAGTTGGTGCAATAGGAATAGGAATAGGAATAGGAATAGAAAAAAAACGAAATCAACGGAATTTGGTTCGATTCTTCTTCAATCCATGTTTTAGGGAGGTTTAACTAGCATAAGCATGACCATGGTTCTTCACACTTTCAACAGTTCAACCAATTTTCCCAACAGCAGACTGATAAATCCTGCGTACGCAAAACCGTACATGCTAAATCAATTAGTATTAATAAATTATGGAAAATTTCCTCAATTTGTAGCGCACAGTCAAGAGCAACAACAACATCGACGAAAAAAAAACCAACAATTTCAGCTTGCACCCATGTCTCATGCGATCGGCAGCAGCAGCAGCGGTTATTGCGCATATGTGGACCTCCGTACGTAAACACCCTCCGCTCATCCCACCATCCTTCCTCCTTGCACCCTCCATCGTGTGGATAGTGGGTACTAATAATCAGCTGATTATGCATCAAGACCGCAAAATTTGCCCACCATCTCGGCTTCGTCGTCATCCGCCACCCCCGCAATCCCCCTTTTCTGGTTCACGTCTAGACGAAAAAAAAAAGCTCCAATTATTTCCACCTAAACAAACAGTGCGCTGGTGTGTGGGGCGGGTAATCAATAGTTTCGCATATGTATGGGTTATAGAGTACCCGAATGAATGATTCAAAGTATTGCAAGCGTGCGCGCGAGCCGTCCGCCGCCTGTCCGCGCCTGCGCTCTTGGAAAAGAAAATAATTACCACCGTCTAAGTGCAATTCGCGTGACACACAAAAAAAAACTGCACACTGCTGCCAATTTGCATACTAATTGATAAGATCCTGTTATTGGGGTGGGGCACTTACCTCTCTGATTAAGCAAGTACGACACGGTGGCGATGCAAACACTCTGCGGCCGGTGCTGAAATGAGGAGAAAAGTGAAAAAAAATAATATAAAATCAAAACACTTTCGAGAATAAGCACGAAATGGAGGCCTAAAACAAATTAGGTTGTTTTTCACTCGCTCCGGCATCGCGTTTCGAAAACTGTTTCGCCGGAGAAAGTCTGCGAGCGGGCTAACAATGTTTGGCAGGAGATTTTGGTCCCGCGATAAGACCCCGCCACAGCAAATGGTTAATTCTCAGCTTAGGCTTCGGCACGCTATCGACAGGGCACCACCCCCAAAACAAAAAGCAGAATTAGTTCAAGAGGCGAGCAACGTGTGATTATCGATGGACACGAATGTTGTTTCTTTCATAAGCGACAGTTTTTTTTCTTAGTTTTGGATTAGATGCGTCGGTCGGCCCGTTTCCCAATCCGGCTGGACGAAGGAATTTCGGGAGCAACGGTGTGTTGGTTTTCGACATGGTTTGATGTATTTGGTGATGGTTATTGCTGGAATGTGCCCCATTGACTTGATGAGGGAGGATTTGTCAGGCGGAAAGTTTTACGCTTGTTAGAGCGCCGAGGGAGGAGTAACTCATTCACGCACCGCCGAGTCTAATGGTCAGTTTAAGGAAGCGTTTTATGTTAGGTGATGATTGCGGATAATTGCGGCCCAGTGACTTCGGACGGACAGCTTAAACGGAACGGCATTAAAATGGTTTGTCGTTAATTCCATGGATAAATGGAGGACATTACGTTAATTGGTTCCACTGGTGCGGCTTTCCGAACCGCGCGCGCTATCATCGACTGCACGTAAACCGGGTAATGTAAATATTGAAAAACCTGGTAATGGGACTCGATCGTCATAATTGGAGTTGCAGTAAACACTCTTGTCAGTTATCTTAACAGCTTTTGATGTTAGAATCAGCAATTTTGGTTATGTTTAGACGTCGAAAGTACTCATCATCTTTCCTTCAAGTCAGTGGAAATGTGTTACGGAATATTAAAAATCAAGTACGCAGAATAAATTGTAGGAAAAATCTTGAAGCAACAAGATTTTCGAATAAGTATAAAACCCCCTAGCATCATTTGAACAAGGTCAATACGACGAAATGCAAATGTGGATTTTTTCTCGAGCATTCGCGCTCACAATTGAATTACAGTTGGATATATCACCAGACCAATTCATGACCAAGTTGAATAACTTCCTTCGACGATATTGACTATCATAAGATAAGGAAATTTAAATTGAAAAATGCTACAGCAATTAAATGTGCACTTTGGACATGTAAAGGGTATTGTTTAAAAAAATATTTTCACTTTTACCCATTTTGCAACATTTGTTAATGGCATCGACTTCTCTAAGTACCATCTATCGGATGTGATTACTGTGAATGAATCTCAAACCACAATCGACCAAACGGTTGTCTCTAGGATATACATCTCAAGTTCCAATTGTCAATTGCCATGCTTGACAAATATTTCAACTCTTTCTGAAATCACCGTCTTTACAAATGATAATTTTAGTTTTGAGTTAGCTTTTTTCCAGTATAGGGTTCGTGTTTATTGCATTCCATTAACTTAAGTTTCACAATCACTGACACGTTTAAAAAACGTTTTTCAGAATCGGTCTACAACAAGAGAAAATTTTCATGCAGTCCATTGTGGTATACTGTTATTCACTCTCTAAGGAAGATTGTTCGACTGATGAACGATATTTGAATCTGAGTAACTTTATTTACATATACAGAGATACCCAAAAGATACCTGACTTCAGGTACAATCAAGGCATAGCGTAAACAAGTAAATTATTTTTGTACTCATAACGTCCGGTTGAATCAACGAGATGTATTTGTGTTGTTGGGATTTCAATTCTGCTTCAAAAAGTGTTTATGTTTTGATTGCAATACGAATAATATGCTAAAAGTTTGTATTGAGATAAAAAAAAAATCAATACTAAACGTAACGTGTTAACCCACATGTCTTCAAATGTTTTTCAACGTGACTCCTAAAAATATATTTTTACCATAATTATGTATTTGGAAAAGTTGTTGGAAATTATATACAAATTCATGAAATTTCATAACACGACAAACATATTGAAAGGGCCTATTTAATATAGAAAAGACAATGAATTAGAAATATTTTTTTAAATATTTCGAGAATGGCTGCATTTAGAAGGAGATTAATAATGAGCTTTTTTGTTTTAAATCGCATCAGGATTCATAATTTGTGGCTAAAAATTATTTTAACATTAAAAAAATTCGATGTTTCGGAAATTCATAAAAATTAGATGTTCCACAAAGTTCGTCAAAAATAGTTTCACTATCTTGGACTGATTTTTCAAATTTCCTACACCAATTCTATTTTATATGAAAAAATGAAAAAATAAAAAATAAAAAATACATATTTCAGATATTGCAAATAAAAGTTTTGTTTCGTAAATAAAAGAAGAGTACGATTTTTTTTCTCAGTGTTTTTTCTTCAATACAATAATACTCTATAACTCTTTCTAAGACACTGTTTCAGTACGACTCATAGTTTTTGAGATATAAATTATACAAACTTTCATTCGGAACAAAAATATCAGTTTTTAAAATCTACATTTATAAGACGATTTCATTTGGATTTACTCATAGTTATTCGTAAAATCGATGAAATTTAAGATAATAGAAATGCGTATTTTCTTTTGTTTTGTATAGTTCCAGAATGAAATAGAATGTTTAAAAAATACTTTTTCTTGAAAGTGTAAACGCAAAATACAAAAATCACAATTTTCATTATCGGATGACCAATTTTAATTATGACTGATTTTTTATAATGGTGTATTTGGAATCATTGACCTTTATTGCGAAAAATCATAACTCAAAATCCGGATATCTGATGAAGATATAATATGAAGCAAGCTTGTTGGAAAACTAACGATATGTTCAGGAAGAATTACATTTTAGGCAAATCGTTGAAAAGTCCAATTGTCCAAACCGTTACAACAATTGAATTCACTATTAAAAATGTTTTTTCAACTAGCAATAATCGCACCTCGGAAGTACCTCATTGGTTACGATATCGCCACTGCGCAAAGCTATTATTAAAAATGTTAAAAGGCTCAAAATATGTCCCCTTCGAAATTTTTAAAACTATTTTTATTAGAAAACACTTTTAATTTAGCAACGTTTGACGAATAATGGTGCCGTGTTATACTCATCAAAGAGAAGATATGAATTTTTACAAAAATATTAAATATCAATACTTTGTGAAATCCTAACCATTAAAGAAAAATACATTCGATTTTAGGACAAACCGCTCTCGAGATATATCTTGTTTTATATAATGAAAATAATTTTTGTGAATTTTTTTTATGAGTTATTTTCATTATATGAAACTAGCTGACCCGGCAAACTTCGTCCCGCTCAATATGGATTATTTATTATCAATTCCTCCAAACATTTACGTTTTCTTACTAAGCGAAGGTTCATGGGTCCAATCGAAGAACTGTTCATTGATTATCCTTGCATGGAATACATGTTTAATACAGAAAATATGATAAAATGATGACATCTCAAATCGAACGATTCCTTCCACGAGTTTTCCGCTTATCCCTTTACTTGATTAGCTCTCAAGCTATGCAGAAATTTGTGTTTCATTTGTTTGGCCGCCCTCTTTAGAGTGAGGGAGAAGTGTCGAAACACCTGTTTCCTTGCTCCCTTAAACCTCCATATTTGAAATTTGTTTCTATTTGCTTTATTCGTTCTCGAGTTGCAGCCTCCCCGCATCCCCCTTTATAGAGGCGGGTGGAGTATCGATGCCAAATTTGATTCCATTTGCTGCTTGGTTCTCGAGTTATGCAAAAATTAGTGTTTCTTCTGATGGCAGCCCCCCCCTAAAAGAGGGGGGGGAGGAGTCTCGAACTCTCATAAGAACCTTCCCCGGCCCCAAAAAACTCTACATACAAATGCTCACGCCGATCGGTTCAGTAATTTCCAAGTCTATAAGAATCAGGCAGGAAAACAGACAGAAATCCATTTTTGTGTATACAGCCAATCCATACCAAACCGATATAGTGGTTCTCAGATTTTCGTGAGAAGTGGTAATTTTGTTCTTTATCGCAAAAAATTAGACCAGTATTTTTTAATTTTTTTTATTAGGGTTCCCATTTCGATTGTAGGGTGGTCCAAAAAATCAACTTTTTCCCTTTTTTCCAAAAATGACTTTTTTTTTCAAAAAAATCATAACTTTTGAACTACCTCACCGATTTTAATGATCGGCATATCAAATTAAAGGCAATAAATCAATAATTTTTAAAAATATCACACTTGCAAAACTATTTGATTTTGTTTTGTTTTTCACAGAATCGCAGTTTCAAGGTCTCTGGACCAAGGACGCTATATTCTATCATATTTTTTCTTGGAAGTTGAGAATTTTTTACATTACATATCCAAAAATCAGAGAGTTTTTTTTTGTTTTGAAGTTATGATTTTTCAAAGGTATCCAATGGTGCAAAAAATCATATTTTCCCTTTTTTTCAAAAATGCCTTCATTCAAAAATTCATAACTTTTGAACTACTCAAATTGAAACCAAGCCATTCTTTTTTAAAAAAATAACCCTCGCTAAAAATATATTTACTTTTTAAAAATTAAAATCAAATTTCTACATACATGAATTAATCAAGTGAATGAATCGAAATTTGGCATATGGAGGTAGTAGGGTGCAATGAATGTTTCTATGGTGGTTAGGAGTTGCCTTACAAATGAAAGACAAATTTCTGCATAACAAATGAAGCCAAATTTGGGGTGTGAGGGTTTTTGGTACGCGAAATGTTTCTAGGGTGGTATGACACCTCTTCCTCCTCTGGAAAGGAGAGTAGGTCCCATAAAAATAATGCACATATTTCAACCAAACATATTCCAACTAAACATAAAATTGGAGAAAATCAATCAATGAACAGTTCTGCAAATGGACCCATGAACGTGCGCTTGGTAAGAAAACGTGAATGTGATAACGAAAAATTAATTTTGCGCGGGACGAAGTTTGCCGGGTCAGCTAGTGAAAAAATAAAAAATACGGATCTTATGTTTTACCAAAAAAAACACTCTCCAGCAGGCCTGACCCAACTAAACTGTCACGGGTGACAAGCGAATAGGGGAAATGTCAAATCGGTGGAGAATGATTGGTCATTTCGGCATGTGACTAATTTATTAGCTGATCAGACTTACTAAAGAGAACTCTGCGTGCATTCATATTGATCTGAATTGGAAATTGTAAAACTACCTAGAATATTCTTGTACTATTTACAAGCTTACGGACTATAAGAAGGTAGATGCACTTAAATACTTGAAATAGGGCCATCAAACTTATACAACTACAACCTTAACTATATTTACAGTTAACCTAAAACGTGTGTAAAGAAAAAAACCCCTTCAATTATACTCTTCATAGAATTCCTACACTAAAATCGTGAGTTAAAACGAATTATCATTGTATTTGTCAAACTGAATTAAAAATATATTTTTAGCTTGAAGCTTACACTACAAAATAGTCGTTTGTTTTCGAGTTTTGGTGACATAACCCCACAAACAATATTTCCCCTTTTCACGAAAGTCGGAGAACCACTATATTGGCTTGACATGGAAAAACTGTATATATATATTAGTTATATCTCGAGAAAAGGATTGTTCTAGGATAAAATGTAATACATACTTTTTCATATATAATAACATATAATTTCATTTTTTACTTTTCTTAAATTGTAACGATTTTGCAAAGTATTGAAATTTAATAAATTTTTCAAAATCCACATCTTTATTTCGGTAAGTCACACACGCCATTACTATTCATCAAATTTTGTTAAATTGAAATACCTTTTTTTATAAAAAATAGAAAAAAAAAATAATAATAAAGATCGAAGTGAGTTGAGTCACACACATTTTTCATCGTATATTCAATTTTTGAGCGAGATTTTGTAAAGGTGTGCTTAAAATATTATTTTTCTTAAATAGCTCTGAAATTGTGATTTTTGGTATTTTTGTATTTATATTCTAGGTTTTCAGTATTTTTATGTTTCTTAAGACATCTCTGCACTTGGTTAACCAAACTTCAATGTATATATATATATCTATATTAGGGTGCTATTGAATGTATGGGAAAAAATCGACCCTAAAATTTTAGAAAGTTACCCTATACAGAATGTTTACCACCTCGAAAAAACAAGGGATATTTTGCACAGGGTATATTATCGTGCAAATCAACACTTCGTAGCAAGTACCGAATGAAAAATCGAGACAACTATTTTTATTGGCACCCAAAACCATACTTTTCGTTTCGTACTCCGGAAAAAAAAAGAAGTCCCAGAGTGCCGATTTTCGACAAAAAATTTTTTTTCGAGATGACACCAGATCTAGATTTCATGCAATTTTGAGACATTTGGCATCAAAAATTTTTCTTCGAAAACCCCTGTTTCCTTTACTTCCCCCCTGGGTGATTTTTCGATTTTCAAAAAACTCAAACTTTGACCGCTTTGCGCCACTTTCCCTTAAGTCCGATTGAGCTGATATTCGGCATAGGGTGGTGTTCGAGGTGGTGAACATTTTTTATGGGGTAACTTTTTGAAATTCGAGATAACTATTTTCATTGGCACCTTACTTCATATATATATATAGATCAGTTATATCTCGAGAAAGGGATTGTCCTAGGATAAAATGTAATATATACTTTTTCATGTTGAAGATGTCATGAAGATTTCATTCTTTACTTTTCTTAAATTGTAACGATTTTGCAAAGTATTGATTTAATAAATTTTTCAAAATTCACATTTTTGTTTTGATAAGTCATACACGCCATTACTATTCATCAAACTTGGTTAAATTAAAATGCCTTTCTAATGAAAATGTTCAAAAAAAAAATTAATCTACACACATTTTTAATCGTAAATTAAATTTTTGAGCAAGATTTTTTAAAGTTGTGCCTAAAGTATTATTTTTCCTAAATAGCTCATTAATTTTTCAACAACTTTGTCAAACATCATATTTTAATGAGACATCTGAATTTAGAGTAAAGATTTTTTGAAAGAAAGACCAATGATTTTGAATATGCACTTTAAAAAAAACTAGTCGTAATTTAAATAAGTCATTTGACAATGGAAATTGTGATTTTTGGTATTTCATATGTACCATGTTTGAAACAACTACATGAATATATTTAAAATATTTTAGGGTTTTCTGTATTTTTATGTGTCTTGAAATATCTCTACACTTGTTTAACCAAACTTCGATGTCTATATATCTATATACTTTTGTGAAGTGACATCAATTATTAATTTAACTAATTTGAGTCCCGTTTCGAAACAAACAAATGAACTTTCTTCTATGTTTTGTCAACAATAGATAAACGTAGATTCCAGAATATAGAATATAATCTTGTTTCGACATCCGGTTTGCTGATAATAGTATTGAATGACAAAAAATATAGAAAACCCATACGATACGGATTGTTTATTTTACATTTGTTTTTCAGTAATTCGGTATAAAAATAGTTTCCTTCTTGGTGATGGATTTATCCTCCTATGCTTCCGAAATTATAATGATCGGGTTTTCTTTTGGGTTATGAGTGACTCCTTACTTTTTTCTTGTATCCTCTTTTGAATTTCTATCCTTAATAGTTGCAATACTTTCCCTTGTATTTATTGTTTTTCGCTTTCCTATCCCTTTCATTTCTTGCTTCTATTTCCATGTTTATGTTTAGGTGAGTGTAGTTCGGAAACCAAATGATTCGACCTATGTGTGGGAAATATGATGAATCTGTTTAAATTCTACGATTTTCAATAACTAGGTTCGACAATTTCATTTCAAGTTTATTTCGGTTTTCTGTTGGGATGATTAAAAGTATGGATGAAATAACACTACAAAATATATAAATATAAATGACAGTGAAAAAAATATCGGCAAACGAGGAATACGACACTATGCAGTAAATTTTGTTGTGCCAAGGGGGTTCATCGAATTGAATTCGCTCTTGTATTGGGTACAGTTGTCCAGCGGAAGTCAATTATCGTATTCCGATGCCATTTGGGAATCGAGGATGGTGACTTCCGATTCGTTAAAAACGGATCTAAGTGGTATGAAATCTTATAATTCGATCAGGAATGGTAATGTTAGCATATATCCAAAAGGGTGCCGCCCGTCGTCGGAAGCGGCGGCCTTTCGCAAGCAAACCTGTGTTCCATCGATTGCCCGGTTAGTTTGAAACATAGGAGACGATCCTTTAGTTAGGTCCAACCGAGCGTCGGACGGCATACATTTGCCCGGTTAATTGCCCGGGACGTTGACCTCAGAATATATTTTATTAGGAAAAACCAATTCATAATGAAAATTGTGCTTCGGTGGCGTTTATACTTAAATACTCCAAATCCCAAATACGCATTTTCGTTAAGTTTTACGAAAATGCGAAACACTGCATACAACAAGGCAACAACAATACGAACAATATTTGAAAGTCGAATCGAACAATAAAAATGCTATCTATTGTATTTCGGCTCCGGTGACGCTAATACGATAGTACCGAACTTGGCGTTAGAGCGACGCGTGTGGAGTTAGACAAAAAAAACACATGCACATACAAATTCACACACAACCGTCAACGGTCAAATTGAACGTCAAGGTAAAAGTCTTCAACACGCAAACATAGACGCTCTTTCACAGGTACGCGCACATGTACACTGATGCATACATAGAGTTAACCAAAAGTTTATAATAGTAGAATCAAAAGCGTTCCTTTGGTAGTGAACACCGCTCGATGAGCCAGGCTTGTGCGAGCCATTGATGGCAAGCACCAAAATGAACGAGTTAAATAGTCACGATGTAAAAAATGTATGGGGTTGTATCTAGGACACGATCGCATATTTTCGACGTAGAACTACGCAATTATATTATGCAATCCACTTGTTTACCACTTCGAATATTATTTTGGAATGCATCGAAATTTTTGTAATTGATTATGTTCATCGTTACAAATAAATATGATGAACGTCCTTTCACGTTTGATATGATGCCTAGGACTGTCAAAATATGTGAACGGAAGAATTTTCAAACGAACATTGCATTTTACATTTCCCTCTGAAAATATTGCACATCTCATGTTTACGTAGTTCGAAAGTTCATTCACCTATAGTATCTGAAATGACGATTTTCCAGGCTTCTCAGTTTCAAAGTACGTTTTAAGGAAACATATTCCGGTCTGCACAACGACAAACGAGTACTAAAGTACTCAACACCAAAAAAATACCCCCGACTTGCATGTTTTGACAAAACGGATTCCCCCAGGCAAATTGATTTTGAAGTCCGTGTTAGGGAAACACAGTTCGGTGGGAACAAAAATACCCCCTACTTACATGTATATTTGCAGAACGGATTTCCACAGGTACATCGATTTTGAAGTCTTGGTTGGGGAAACCGTAAATCGGGCCAATCAAAACTTGGCAGTTAGGACGTTTAAAAAACGCTTGACATCTTATAGTTATTCAATTGTTCATCTCATGAAAAATAATATTTTATTAATTGTGATAGACGTGTAGAAATATTTTCTATCAATTGATGCAAACATCTTTCACATCTGTTAAGAAATGTTCGAGTTATAAGCATTCGAAATACGGGTAGGGTTAGCACACAAATCGACAGAACAAATGTATCGGAAAAAAGAGGTTCTTCCAGTTTCCATGACTTTGAACCGTTTAGATATTAGCGAATTGTAATGTATAGCACATCTAACAAATCCTAGAGAACTTCCAATTCGATTGGTATGCAAATCATGAGAATGTGTTCACAGTTAAAATAGTTATTAACGTCGACTTTATTTCATAAAAACGTGACCTGTTTTCTGATTTGGCACCCTTCCTGAAAAACGTAGCTCTACGTCAAAACTGGGTGTCTGTTTAGGACCACCCCGACTTCGTCAGATTCAATTTATATGATTACAACAAAAAAATCGGCGAGGGAATAGCGCTCTGTTCACGAACGTCACTTCACGGTGAAAACGAAATGATTTGTATAGAAAGTTATAAGCACTTCATTCCGTTTTCATCGCGAAATGACTTTCGTGATCAGGTTCATTTTCTGTTCTCTAAACGGACTCAAGATGAACAGAGTATTATGTGCATTCTATTTCACAATCGAAGAGAGGAATTCTGACAGCTCATTGTAGTAATCTATTGAATAGTTTGAATCAATGGATTTTTTCTGGACGTTGACCTCCCTGGTGAAAAGACAACTGCAAAATTATCTAACGCAAGCGACCGCAAAAGCATTTACATACAAAATTTCGAAAATCACTTCTCCAACAATGTCCCAAAAAATCAAGTGATGCTTATCTCCGATTATCCCCAAAGTTGTCTGTCTCATAACTGTATCAATAAATTGTACCCGAAGCTGACATTTATTCCACAACTTCCGAGCTGAATTCTCCGCTGTCTCTGTGTGTGTGTATGCACTTACGTAACCAAAGCACGAAACTCAAACTGCAAGAATGTTGCTTTGCATGCCGGCTAATAACCCCGCTCACAAATGGCAGCGAGTTTTTCCCTCGTGGCTCGAGCAACTCTTTAATTTCTTAATCCCACATGTCTTTTACGGCCACTCAGTGGCCAACAGAAGCCGTGCTTTGCGGCGCTTGCCTGATCTCTCGCTCTCTGGCTCGCCTATCTTTCTATTAGTTCTGTGTTTGATGAGTGTTAATTTGCGTTTAAATTATCACTCTCATTCTACACCACCACCACCACCACGTGTCCGCGTGTCAGACGCGGCCTGACGCGGCCTGACATTTCCGACCCCGCCGATCGCCGGACTGGACATTATAAATTGCGTCTAAATGGTTTGAAAAAGAAGCAATTTTCTGTTTATCATTTTTGTAGGGTCGTTTGATGCACGGGGCGCAAGGGTTCTTTTGTTGGGGTTTTTGCTTATTTCATCTTCAGTGGGGTTGCAGGAAAAAGGGCCACGACTCGCTGGAGTCCGAGCCGTCGCAGCGGCCGCCGCGGCATCGCTCATCTTCGGGGGACTTCAGTGTTGATTGATAAGTTAATTTGTTTTAATGGCTGACCTTTGCTGCCGGGTGCTATTGCTGCTGCTTCTTTCAAAAAGTAGCTAAAATGTAGACACAAGCCAAAGGTACCGAATTGATTCGATTTGACGAGAGCGAGTGGAAAATGAAACCCCGAATTCCGATGCGGTACCAATGGCACCGCTTCCGACACAGGGCCCAGACAGGAAGTCGCAAATGTGTGATTAACTGAAGCCAATCGGCGACCTTCACAGATTGACTACCAATCAGTGTTTGTTGCTCTGGCTTTCCGGGGGCGGACGGGAAGCGAAGTGTCTCGGCGTGGAGATTGTGAAGGAAAAGTCATTCAAGCGTGGATGCATTGCTTTACTGCTGCGGTATCGGAATTGTTTCTTCGGTTGTTTGATTTGCCTCCAAAGAGACGCTGTTGCTAAGACATCAATTGGTTATAAATTACGCGCCATCAATTAGTGCGTCACATCGCTACCGCTGCGCGGTGAAATTAGTGAGCCGCGAAGCATTGCATTTATTGGTGGACGTGTGGTTTTCGAGGGTCTAGCTTTGGAACGGCTCAAGGTTCTACGGAAATTTTCCGTGTATCAAATGATTGCACGAATAGCATTGTGATAAACGTTTTCAAGGTTAGTTGGTGGAATTTGAATTCAACGAAATATACACCCAAACTAGGCGTTGGCAGAAAACATTTCACCTTCGGCAGAAAAAATGCTTTTTTTGTGTGCTGAAGGTGAAATGAGCGAATAAAAGCTTTAAAATGTTTGTCTGTATGGAAGCAGGCGTCTCTTTCTTTTTGTCTTTTTTCATCTCTTTTGGGATTGTATAAAAAAAAAGTCCAAACGATGTCAACGGGGATCGAACCAAAACCGGCTATAACGCATGGCTGTTTTACACGATCACGCTATCCACATAGCGACCGGTGCTGTTGCTTAAATGCGTGATAATATTACAACTCATCATAACATGAAGTTGGAAAGTGTTTTCTGAGAGTAAAAAGGAGAGCATAAACGTGAGTCTACCTTTCATATTTTTCATCTTATCAATCATGTTACATTTTACCGGTATCCAAATGGAATGTCACAAAGTACAGTGAAAGTGATCAAGGTTTATGGCTGAACGAATTTCAGAAATTAGTTCAAGCCCTATCTCTTGCCGAACATGTATCTGATCGGAAATTGATCGGATCTGTTATACATCTCTTCATGGGTTCAGCTCTGAAGTGGTCAATGACTCAACAGTCAACCGGACGGTTGATGAATTGAGAGCTATAATGTCCGTTCGAAACCAGCCCAGTCCCCAACACAACAACAACAGAAGAGATTTTCGGATCCATTGACGGAGTCACAGAGCCAGGATGAGAACCAACAAAATTCGTCGAACAAGTCGAGAAATACACAACCGGCTTATATTGGTGCCTCTCGTGACTCGCAAGAACTCTCCCCTTAAATTAGAATTCTCACAGACCAAAATCGCCAGTTTGCAGTCAATCGGGCTCTTCTTGTCGACCTTAACTCACTCTTCAGCAATCAGTTCAAAGGCACGGACCCTCAGGACCCAACACTTGTTTCAATTGTGGGACTCCTGGTCATCATTTGGCTGTGTGTCGTCAAATGTGAAGCCTTTTCTGTGAAAATTGTGGTTTACATGGTGTAGGAGACAATGTAAGTAGCTGGTTCTCCGGATGGTGGACGGGACACTATTGGCGCGAATTAGCAGTCGCAACGAAACTATAAAATAACTCAGCTCGATAATGTATTTTCTCCGCGATATAATATTCGATGCGTCCTCGCTGATTTGTCTTCGGCTAATGATTCTAAAGCTGTCGTCGCATCCTATTTTATCCTTCCGTCTTTAGGCATAGATACAATAGGGATTAGAAATCTATTATCTGCTTTGTGCCATATGCAAATTAGGTTTGAAGATTTTTATCTGCGCGAGCGATTTGTAACCGATAGCAAATCATTTGAGGTACGGAATGTACCTCAAATTGACCTAATCCTGAACACATGGTTTTCCTACTAGCTTTTGTCCGTATTGTATAAAAAAGCGGACCACGAGCGAGCGTTCCCAGGATTGTTATCCAGATCGAAGAACACTGTAACATAATCCGTTTTTTTAACGATAATCGTCCTTTTGTGACTGTCAATGTTTATGGTTTTCTATCAATGCTCTTTTTTATTTCACTATTATTAGCGAAAGTGTCTTTGGACGGATGAAGCCTAAGAAACTTTATGTCTTCAAATTGCTTGGAACGTCGAGATCTACTGTCATCTGGATTTTTTTTTGTTAAAATTCGACACTTTGAGACTGGACTGAGCAAAACATATGGTTGAGGGTGCAAATGAAAATGGTGATCTCGGTTTTTCATATTGAACTTCGTATGAAATGTTGATTTACACGATAAAATACCAAATGCAAAATATTAGCTCAATCGGACTTCATTTACTAGTGTTGCAGACCTTAAAATTTGAGTTTTTTTTTTTCAAGAGTGTCGATTTTAGACAAAAAAAATCCAGATGGCAGTACACCTCGACGTTTCATGCAATTTGAAGATATTTGACATTTGAAGACTGAAACATTTGGCATCAACAAATTTTTTTTTCGAAAAAAATCATTTTCATGTACCGTTCTGAATCATATTTCGGACAGCTTCAAATTTCAGACACTTCGTAATAATACATTGAAATGCACAATGCCCTGAGGGTATAACTATAAAATTAATATCACAATTGATTCTTTAGAGTAACCCCTTGGTTTCACTATCATTTTATATGAGAACTAGATGACCCGGCAAACTTCGTCCCGCCCAAAATTTATTTTTCGTTATCACATCCAATCGCAAAACTGTTCATTGATTGATCTTCTAATCTACCCTTTGAATTAACCTTTTACTATAAAATTCCTAGTACTTCTACCAAAACTCGTCATTGTAAAATCAGATTATTTTCAGACACAATTCTCGTTCAAGATTTTTGAACCATTTGCAAATAACATGTTTCTCCATTACATGGAATAAATGTTTGATACAGAAAATATGATAATACAAAAAAAAACAGTCCTAAATCGTACAATTCTTTATTCGAGTTTTGCTCTCATCAACACATTCGACGATTCATTTTTATTAATATAGATAGAAGATGATATAGGAGGGCGTTTTATGACATTGAAATCCAAATCCACTTTCGAACGAAAATCAATTTCGCTACCGCAAACAACAAATGAACTAACAACGCTTGTCATAAAATAATTGTAGAACACATGCGAATTGAATTTTTCAAATTTTCCCATTTTCCGTCAGAGTTTTCCGAAAAATTTCAATTGCCATGTTTGGTTAGAATATGTGTATTATTTTTAAGGAACCCCCTCTCCATTCCAGAGAAGGGAGGGGTGTACTACCATCATAAAAATGAAACATACAACATGCCCCCTCTTAGAGAGGAGGTTGGAATGTCTAACCACCGTGAAAACATTTCTTGCACCCGAAAGCCTTCATATGCCAAACTTGGTTTCATTTGCTTGAGTTATTCTCGACTAATGCAGAAATTTATGTTTCATTTGTATGGCAGCCCCTCCTTAGAGAGGGGGGTGGAGAGTCTAACCATCATAGAAACAATTATTGCACCCTAAAAAATTAATTCTTGAGTAATGGAAAAATTTGTGTTTCGTTTGTATGGCAGCCCACTCTTAGAGAGGAGGTTGAAGTGTCTAACCACCGTAAAAACATTTATTGCACCCTAAAACATTTACATGCCAAATTTGGTTTCATTTGCTTGATTAATTCTCGAATAATGCAGAAATTTGTGTTTCATTTGTATGGCAGCAAGCGAGGAAAGTAAATATCGTCAATAATCAAGAAGCTGTGTCCTTTGGTGCCTTTAGATAAAATATATTATTGGAAAATTCTTGTAATCAACAAATAAATTGATGAGTTTGAACTATTTAGTTACAATCTTTATGTACAATATGTAAGAACAGCAATATACTTCTATCTAGGATACATTATTCCTTTAGGCTGAGTTGAATTTGATAAATTTAAATATTTAACGAGATTTTTAAACAGATTTTCTAAGTACATGATTTATAGTTTTAAAATAAAATTGCTATTATAAATGAAGCGCTGTATGGGGATGGACTGTTTTTGATAAAAATATTTGGCATGACGATCTTATCGGAAAAGTGTTTTTCTACAAGGAAGAAGGCATATGGCTATCATTATACTGAACGTTCATTACGGAAGATGTTATTTAAAAGTTGCTGTCCTTGTTCGCTCATCCTATGCTGTCAAAACAGATCAAAAATCACATCGCATGCATGCGGCGATTAATAAAAAAAAAAGTAAAATGTCAATTTTGTCGCTCATGTCGACAGTATAGGAAATTCAAATGAAAAGTACATGAGGTACTTAAAAAAAATAATAATAAATAAAATAAAAACTACACCCAAAGTTTATTTTTAGCACAAGTTATGGCATCCCGATTTATGACATTAAATGAGCTGGCCAATAACAGAAAATGTTCTACTCCCCAATACATGAATATAATTTGTATAAAAGACACATTTAAATGAAGGCCCAGACAGAGAAAGATATATTCTCGTTCATGTTCTTCTCTATCCTCTTAGAAAACACTTTCCAACTTCATTTCATGATGAGGTGTAATATTATCACGCTTCAATATAACAGCGCTGGCAGCTATATGGATAGCTTGCTCGTGTGAAATAGCTTTGCATTCCAGCCGGCCTTTGTTCGATCTCCATTGACGACGCATGGACTTCTTTTTTTTGCACAATCCCAAATGAAATGAGAAAAGAAAGCAGAAAGAGATGTCTGCTAGCATACATTAAAACCATTTTTAAGCTTTTAATACAGCTCATTATTTGCGCATTTGACTCTCCAGCACACGAAATGGCATCATTTCTGCCAACGCCTTCTTTACGGACTTGTGTGAAATTAGCGAATAATAGTTTTTGTTGCGTGCAAGTTTCTGTTCAACGTCTTGCTGTATTTAATGAATGATGAATTATTTCAAATGAAATAAATTGATTGTTTATCAAATAACAACCTTTAAAATCATGCTCATTAGATAGAGAATTGAATCATTCATCTTTCCACATAATTCTTTTTTTTTCTTGATCGTGACAGAGAAAAGTTATAGACTGAAACGTGAGCATGGGTCAATATAGGAAAATTTACAGAATTTCGAAAATCAAAAAATGTTGTAACAACCTTTAAAATCATGCTCATTAGATAGAGAATTGAATCATTCATCTTTCCACATAATTCTTTTTTTTCTTGATCGTGACAGAGAAAAGTTATAGACTGAAACGTGAGCATGGGTCAATATAGGAAAATTTCACATTCTCGAGATAGTACTTATTCGATATAGAATATTTTTCTCTATCTTTAGCAAAATTTACATTGGTCGGAAAAGGGTCTAAGAAAAGTTATAGCCCAAATCCTACACAACTTGTATGGGGTAAATAAATTAATTTAAAGAAAATTGAAAAAAAGTTATTTGAAAGGATAGAGAATATTTTTATCCATCTTCAGCCAAATTTTCGTTGGCCGGAAAAGAGTCTGAGAAAAGGTATGGGCCAAAATGTATACAAGTTGTAGGAGGGAAATTAACAAATTTTTTTTTTATCCAAAATATATATTTTTATTAAGGCTCATATGGCGTCAACCTGACGGGGCCGAGAGTTCAATATTTTGACAATGTTTGCCTTATAACTATGTTAGTAATATGTAACCGATTACTCGCGGTTGGCTCGAGGTTAGTATTACAAGTGTTCTCATAATTGGTATGTCGCAGTCTTCGATGCTCTGTACGTGTGCCCGACACGGGATACTTCCTATTGGGATGCAGCTGACCATTAATCAGCAACGCCCCCCTAGTCTGTACCCCATATCTAGCGTGGTGCGTCTTCTCGAGGAATCCAGGATAGAATGGTCACTAGCCGGCGCAATCATCAGCTCGTGTAGAGTTGTCATGAGCGGTACAACCTTTGGCTTTTGTTGAATCATCAGTGGACTGCACAACCTTTGGCCCGTGTATCTGTAAAGAGTGTGTGTATGTATTGCCGCGACTAAGTAAAAGTTTATAAATCGGATAGGAGGGATACGAAACAGGGACACAACGAAGGAAACATCATTAAACGTTGACATCGGCGTTTCTGAGGAACAGGTATAGATGAAGCAGAAGATCAGGATCCCGGCTACCTAAGCTATCCCGGACGGGGATATCCGATTGTCTGCCTTGTGCTATCAGTGCTCTAGAGAGCTGAGAGCGAGCAGCATGGAACCGGATACACGACCAGACAACATGCTCGATGTCGTGGTAGCCATCGCCACAATCACAAAGATTGTTTGCTGCGAGCCCAATGCGATAGAGATGCGCGTTTAGGTTGTAGTGATTGGACATAAGCCGAGATATCACGCGAATGAAATCACGACCGACATTCAATCCCTTAAACCAAGCTTTCGTCGAAACCTTAGGGATAATCGTGTGTAACCAACGACCGAACTCATCTTCACTCCACATGCGCTGCCAACTAACGAGTGTGTCCTGACGAGGAATGTGAAAAAATTCGTTATAAGCAATTTGCCTTTCAAAAAGTGTGCCTTCTGAAGCGCCCACCTTAGCTAGCGAGTCCGCTTTCTCATTCCCCGGAATCGAGCAATGAGAGGGAACCCATGCTAAGGTAATCTTGAATAATTTTTCGACCAAAACACTCAATAGATGTCTTATTCTTGTTAGGAAATAAGATGAGCGTTTATCAACTTTCATTGAACGAATTGCCTCTATTGAGCTGAGACTGTCTGAAAAAATAAAATAATGGTCGATGGGCAATGTTTCAATGATCCTTAGTGCGTAGTATATCGCACCCAGTTCAGCGACATACACGGAACAAGGATCTTTGAGTTTGAAAGCGGCACTGGAATTTTCATTGAAGATGCCGAAGCCAGTGGACCCGTTTATGAATGAACCGTCAGTAAAGAACATTTTATCAGATCTAACTTTCCCATATTCTGCCGAAAATATCGGCGGAATAGAATCGGAGCGTAGATGATCTGGGATTCCATGGATTTTTTGTAGCATGGACAGATCAAAATTGACAGAGGAATTGCAAAAGTATGGGAAGCAAAATTGGTTGGAGATGCCCGGTGAAGGGTGCACTTCATGGGTAAGGAAATCATGGTACAAAGACATAAAACTTGACTGAGGAGTCAGTTGGAGTAGATTTTCGAAGTTATCAATCACCAATGGATTCATAATCTTGCAACGGATGAGAAATCTGTAGGATAATTCTGTGAATCGAAGAGTAAGCGGGGGTACTCCTGCCAAGACTTCGAGACTCATCGTATGTGTCGAATGCAAACACCCCATTGGTATACGCAAGCAACGATATTGTATTCTCTCCAGCTTGAGAATATAAGTTCTGGCAGCTGATCGGAAGCAAAAACTGCCATATTCCAACACTGATAATATCGTTGTTTTGTACAACTGAATGAGGTCTCCTGGATGGGCGCCCCACCATGTTCCGGTTATTGTTTGGAGAAAATTGATTCTTTGCTGGCATTTCTGTTTCAAATACGCAATGTGTATTCCCCAGGTACATTTAGAGTCAAAATATACTCCAAGGTATTTGAAAAACATCGAGTGCCTGATCGCTTTGCCGGATAGGTGAAGCTGGAATTGGGCGGGTTCGTGCTTCCTAGAAAAAACGACCATTTCGGTTTTCTCCGTAGAGAATTCGATACCCAGCTTGAGAGCCCACGTGAACAGGTTGTTCAGGGTATCTTGCAAGGATTTTTGCAGAACGGCGGGATTAGTACCCGTGATGGAAATTACTATTAACAAATTTATCGAAAATAAAAATAGAACTTTTTTACACTCGAAAAAAAAAATGGAGGAATAGAGTGCGAAGTCAAAATTTTAAGGCGATTTTTGAAATGCTTTAATATCGTGAAATGTCAACGCCTGAAGATGGGATATAAATCTCTTTAAAGCATAATTTACATGGATTTACACGGAATATTTTACAGAGAAATTTGGATTGTATGTTGATGTAGTGGATAAAAATGTCGGGAAGAAATAAGAAATCGATTTCTTTCTGTTTTTTCAAAGATAGCAAATCCAATTAACGTTAGCAACTATCTTTCATTTGAATTCTATAACGTTGTTGTGGACCATTCAGTACTGAGATACTATTGTATGAACGAAAAATTTCGAATTCGAATTTGATAATAAATAGTTCAATAAATAATCATCGAGAAAAACGATTTTGATAACTCTAATAAATTCTATACATCCAGGATTTTTTATGCAGGGGATAGAATTTTGTTATACTTTGTCGCGGTACACCATAGTAAATGTACTTTCTCAAATTTTCATTTCCAAGCCTATTGGGAATGGAGAAAAAAGGAAAACTCATTTTTTCACTATAGCTCTTATAGTGAATCATATAGAATTACTATCTGAGAAAAATCACCCATATCTATAAAAGGCGTAGGAACACATTAAAATACGAATTATAGTACTGAATAATAGTACTGAATCTCTAAATGCAAAGAAAAACCAACATTTCAAGATTTTTTTAAATATTTTATTTTTTTAGGAATTTATTTTTTGATTATATTTCTCGATATATCACAGTAAGATGCACTTTCAGTATTTTTTTCAATTTTTTATCTCAAAGCTATTGAGAATGGCGTGCTAAAAATTGAAAGGTACGTTTTTCACGTTTTCAGATAGGGATTCGAAAAATAGTCAAATTTTCTATACAATTGAAATTTTTACTTCCTATTTACTTTTTACGTCAACTCGTACAACTCGTGAACGTTTTGGCCAATATATTTTCTCATACCCTTTTCGGACCAATTAAAATTTGGCTAAAGATGTATGAAAATATTCTTCATCCTATGAGTATTATCTCGAAAATGTTTTTTGGGTCTTTTCAAATAACTTTTTTCAATTTTCTTTAAATTAATTTATTTCACCCATACAAGTTGTACCAATGAAAATTTGGCTAAAGATAAATAAAAATATTCTTTATCGAATGAGTACTATCTCGAGAATGTGTCTTCGGTCCTTTCAAATAACTTTTTTAATTTTTGTTTTTAAATAATTGATTTCTCCCATACAACTTGTTTTTTATAAGTTCGTTTATTTTCACAAGTTCAGTTACATAAGTTGAAGGAGCCGAATTCTTAACTATATTTTTATAACTATATATAAACAATTTCCTAATTCTATGGTTAGTAATGTAGAAAACCTCTTATTCGCGGTTGACTCCCTCCCATACAACTTGGCCTATAACTTTTCTCAGACCCTTTTCCGATTAATCAAATTGCGGCTGGAAAATAGGTGAAATATTTCTCTATCGAATAACTTCGATAACTCTATTCGAACAACTTGAAGGTTGTTACTTGATAAACAATCCATTTATTTCAACTGAAATAATTCATTATTCATTAAATCCAGCAAGACGTTGAACAGAAACTTGTGGTCCCTGGCGTTTGTCTTACATATTTCTTCCCGGTCCTTAAAGTGTTAAAACATCGCAGAGGTTGGCACGACTGAAAGCGGTGTGAACGAACCCAGACGAGTTTTATCTGGCGGTTCGAGATTGTTCCGGTTGGATCGAGTCGGGACTCAAAACTAGACGTGTTCTCGACGAATCGGGAAAGCAAAAGTTATTTCGTGGAACAAAATTCCCTTACTATCAAATCCCTTCACAAAATGTGAGTCGCACTCCGTCTAAGCAATAAACGCTGAAATCCCAAGAAGAAGGACCCCTGAAGACAACGCAGCAACGAACCGGATCTAATTCTCCGCCGGAAAATCGAGCCAACGCGAGCTGAAGTAAGGAAGGATCATCGGTGGGTCCAGACACTTACACACGACACTTGTTAGTACCCTGTAAAACAAGTGAGGAGCTAGGGAAATAACACAGGAAAGAAAATACAATAAAAACTTTGTCTTGTTAGGAAACGTAAGAACGTGGTGTGTTCCCTTTTCATAACCTGACTAGGCCAACGAGGGCCCTGCTAGGACCTAGCAGGCCTTAGTTAAAAAAAACTATTTCTTCGAGGGCAATGAGAAAATTTGAGCTCTTTAGAGTTCCTCAATGCACTCGCAAAACCCAGTCATCTAGCCGAACCGGTACCGAGCTGCTTATAGCCCAGAATGACCAATTAGTTCGGCCTACGGAGATAATAAAATTCATACTTTATCACAGCGGAGACAGGTCTCCGCGCACAATGAACCACTTTTTTGTGCACTGGTTTGGCTCAGCCACAGATTTAAAGCAGCTGATAAACCTCATAACGAAAAAATAAGTTTAATTGGGCGAACTCCTTATTCTTCTTTCGAGACTTTCCGTCTCGTTGGCGCTTCCAAGGTTCGAGTGGAAGGCGACGACTGACTCACCGACGGACTGCCTATCTTTGTGTCGACCTAGTTCCTACTGCTCATGCGCATATTCAGATGTTTGTTCCGCTGGTCACCACTCGGGCCGATCCCACGATTATGTTTCCTGCCAAGGATGACCCTCGGAATCGGAATTGCAAACGCCAACTGAGGCACAAATATTAAATTACAGCGCGGTAGCAATGTAAGTCGCCTCATAAAACAGCGCAAAAAAAACAGCCAAGGTAACCCTGTAAAAACTGCGCAAAACTTGAAACGGAAATGGTCGATGGCGGAGCGAAGTCTTTTCTGGGTGACATCAACGATGGCGGTGACTGCGACAGCGACAAACCCGTTTCCGACAGAGGCTGCGCTGCGGTCCATTACGCAGACTTCCTCTGCGCGTTTTGGGTCGTCTCGTCATCAATCACCACCGGAGGTGGCACCACACATTTGTAACCTCACAAACACACACACACAAGCAGCCACACATAATCTGGTCGAATTGATAATCGCTCGCATGAGAAAGAGGTTACCCGGCGGATGGTTGCGCCGCTATCCGAAGGTGATTTGAATGATTATTGAGGAAATTCTGACACAACCCAACCTTGCGTCGGAGATTTGCCTTAGCGGAGAAAAAAAATGATGCACTACTCTGCGTAACATTCCCACACTCAGCATGTGATGTTTGCAACGGCAACACAAATCTTGAAACAAGATCTCTATTAGTATTTTTCCGCCGCCGAGCAGCGGCATCCTTTCGGCTGTCAGTCATCTCCGTAAATGATAAACAAACCATAACAATAGCATAATCCTTACGCTTGATCGCATTTCGCTCACGGATAGGCCATCAAACGAACGGACGTCGAACGAAAACGAGAGCTAATCACTCGCAGAAAGTAAAGGCCTATTCTGCCGATACCGTTAACATGCGAGCCGATTGCCCGTTCTCGGATTTCGAAGACCAAAAACCCCAACAACACCAGTGGCAGTGAAATTGATTAGTTCGAAGGAAAGGCACCGTGCGTGTGTTTTGTTGTTTGTTTATTTGCGCTGTTTTTTTTTTGGCGAAGGTATCTCTCTCAACTTTGCAATTTTCTTTCCAGCTGAAGGTTGCGCCCGGCTCGAATGTGCATTTGCTTTCGGGGTCAGCTGGGGGAGCAAGCAAGCGGAGCGCCTGTCGGCCAAACTGTGGCATTGGGGAGGGGGCGAAAGAAAATAATTAGCTCGAATCTTTAGTCTCGAAACGGCGCACGGCATTTGGCAGAGGAAAGCAAAACCACTCGCCGAAGCTTGGGGGAGGTTGCCGAGAGAAACGGGGTTATGGTTTCCGAGAGGCAAAAATCGTCTCAAGGTTGGAATGTGTTTTGTTTTTTCTGCTGCTACTGTTCCTAATCCAGTGCCAGTGCCGCAGCCTTACGTGTGTATCTCTTGGATCTGTTGGCTTCTTTCTACAGTGTTTTTACCTGAGTCTCTGAGGCTGGCGAGAAGAAGGTGAAACTGTGCCTACACAGAGCCAAAAGCACGCGTGACACTGAACGGAGAGAAGCACACTTTCGAAATTATATATTCTGACGCTTCTGGGGCTTCTGGAGTGGATGGGGATGGTAGAATAGAGCCATATAAAATGCTTAACAGTAGTTTTCTTTTTTGTTGCACGTCATAAGTTTTCTAACGAGCAGAATCCAGTCGGGGAATGCGGGTTACCTATGGATGGAGATGTTTAGAAATGATTTGTAGATGATCATAGATGCTTACTGAGTGTTCTCTAGAGATTGAATTGCATGTTACCTAAATAGGTTGCCTGCGTTCCAATCAGTATCGATTTGGGCTCGAGGAGAAATGAGAGAATAATCATGCCAGCGTTAATCAGTAATCTGGCGGCCGACTAAATATAAATAAATAATTGATCAACAATACATTTTGCATCTGCAATATCAATAATGTCGGAATTCAATCTTGAAAACCAATATTGCCACAAACGATATTTGCCCCATACACATAAGAATCTTATTTGATAGTTTAATGCTATTTTCATTTGTTCTAAAAATAGAAAAATTGCGGAAGATGAACAGAATGCCGCTTTGAATTGTCCATAGTTGAGCAGAGGAGAAATAGATATGAACAATTTTGATTCTGATTCTATGACATTTGTCTGAATTCCATTTAAACGAATGCAGCATTCATCTGAATGTTGCATTTACTCAAGAATAACGTTTACCCGAATGTAAGTTTTATCCGTGCTATTTACCCGAAAATACACACGTTTTGCTATTAGAAGGTATTTTTTTCATATGACATGTGATATTATATTAATACAACTTTAAAAAATAAATAAATAAAAAGCGCCTTCTAATAATTAAACGTTTGTATTTTCGGGTATATAGCCCGGATAACACTTACATTCGGTTGAAAGCTCATTCGGGTAAACGTTATTCTTGAGTAAATGCAACATTCAGACGAATGCTGCATTCGTTTAAATGGAATTCAGATAAATGTCATAGAATCAGAATAATCATAGAATATCAGATTATTTTCTGACACAATTCTCGTTCAAGATTTTTCAACCACTTGCAAATAACATGTTTCTCCGTTACATGGAATAAATGTTTGATACAGAAAATATGATAGTATAAAGACAGCCCTAAATCGGACAATTCCTTCCTCGAGTTTTGCTCTTATCAACATATTCGGCAATCCAATTAACAGGATAGCTTCTGAAGATTATTGTTCCCCATCAGTAGGATATTTTCGTATCCAATATTGGATGCATAAAACCTTGTACCTCCAACGTAACGCTCTCGTTTTCGAAGTCCCCCAAATATTCATTTATTCATTCATTCAGAATGGATTCAGATTCAACTTCAAACAAAGGATCACTGAATCAACGATAGTCCTACGTCACCATTGCGGTTATACCATATATATAACCCACTTTCTGTTTTTTTTCCAAAATTCTGAAAAAAAAATAAATATACTGCTCATGTTTGCATAGCAGAAGTAATCACCAACACCATTAGTGTTGCATTTTCGTGTGCTGAAGGGTGAAATGAACAAATAAAAGCACCTTCTTCAAAAGTTTTGAAATGTTTGTATGTATGGGAGCAGACATCACTTTCTCTCAGAGAAAACGTCAGCTTGGAAAAAAAAAACCAAACGATGTCAGCGGGGATCGAACCAGTGCCGGCTGGAATGCAAGCTTGTTCTACACGACCACGCTCACATAGACAATGGTGCTATTGCACCAATGCGTGATAATATTACACTTCATTATAAAATGATGTTGGAAAGTGTTTTCTAAGAGTAAAAAGCAGGACATAAACGTGAATCTTACCATTTCCGGTCTAGGCCGTGTATGTGGCAAAGTATGCAAAAAGCTTTGATGCGTCCTTATTTGCAATGTGTCTCTTGTTTCGCTCACTCATTTTGTTCTTATATAGCAATAGCATGTATATTATATAAATGATATACAGGTCGGATTCGATTATATACAGACTCGATTATATGTGATTCAATTATATACAACTTTTGACTCGATTGTATACAGTTTAAAACATATTTCTTTTATGTTTAAAATATGACTTAATTCAAGAAATAAATGTAACCATTCAACGTTAAAGTGGAATTTAAATGGCTATGATATGTACAATGGGGTAAAAATAGTGATTTTTGAATATTTTCGGTGATTTTTCGTTTTTCAAAAAAAAATCTCAGATTTCAACGTTTGTGACACTAGTAAATAACGTCTGAATGAGCTAATATTTTGCAAGTCCTAGAATGCCGATTTCTGACAATTTTTTTTCGAGATGACACTAGATCTCGACGTTTCGTGCAATTTCAAGACATTTGACATAAAAAAAAATCGAAAACCCTAATTTCCTTTACTCCCCCCTTGGGTGATTTTTCGATTTTCAAAAAACTCAAACTTTGATCGCTTTGCGTCACTCTCCCTATGGTTCGATAGAGCTGAAATTAAAGCTGATAGTCTTTTCTGAAAAATATTAGAATTGCGAAAAAAAAAATGGATTTTGATTTCGTAATTATTTATTGTACTAGTTTTTTTATAGTTTACATGGTTTCGGGACCAAGGATGCTATATTTTTTAATATTCTTTCTTGAAAGCTGAGATTTTTTTACATAACATATCCAAAAATTAGAGATTTGTTGTTTTTCGTTTTTAAGCTATTTTTTTTCGAATTTAACATCTTTTCAGTCTTCGTTCAATATATCTATGCGACTAGAATGGATGTATGCGACTAGAATTCAATCAATTGGCAAATGTATATTTTTTTCAAAAAAGCAAATTGGCTTTAATTTGATATTTCGATTATCTGAATCGGTTCAGTAGTTCGAAAGTAATACATTTTTTATCAGAGTCATTTTTTGGACCATCGGTTAACTTTGAAACATTATAACTCAAAAACGATAAAGAAACGCCTCTTTATTTTAGACATATGTTATGTGAAAAATCCTCAGCTTTTCAGACAAAATATAAAAAATATAGCGTCCTTGGTCCCGAGACCATGAAAACAATAAAAAACGAATACAATCAATAATAACGAGAACAGAATTCGAATTGTAGTAATTGTAAAAAAGACCTGGTAATTGACTTTAATTTTATATGTCAATAGTCAATTAGTTCAAAAGTTATGAAAAAGTTGATTTTTCGGACAACCCTAAGATGGAAATGGTCACCCTACTGAAAAAATTAAAAATACGGGTCTAATGTTTTGCGATAAAGAACAAAACTACCACTTTCCACGCAAAGCTGAGAACCACTATATCGGTTTCGCATGGAATGTATATGAGCTGACTCACATCGTGTTGACTTGAAATCGTAAATAGTGCCTTTCTCCCAGCCGTTCCTCTGTCTGTGATTTTTTATCTTAATTTGATAACGCACCCTATTAGAAGTAAGAATATATAACGCCCAAATTTAGTTCAATAAAGTAGTTCCTATTATGATCCCAATCTGTGCGTTTTGCTGCTACGTGCTGCACATCAGAAAACACTTCGGAGAAGTGCAATATTATCCTTGAGAGAGGATACCGAAAGCGGTACTTCTTAATCAAGTGTAAGGTCCATAACTATTTTCAGTTATTATTGTTTTAACAAATTGTGTGTTGTCGATGTCTGTTATTCCGCTAGCATCATCAATGAAATTAGCATATGTAACGATGTTTTTTAATAATAAATTTCTTTTTCTATGATTGATATGATTGATATATCGCAATTGATCCTCACAAAATAGTTGTTGTTATTGTCCTAATGTTTCTGACATTTTGCGCTGCATTCTTGCCCAAGCTGCCGCAACTCGAGGGCTTTCGCTCAATTTGTGCACTAACGTCTCTTCAAATGCATGAAAATGCACACAGCTCGCTTCATCTGGCCGCTGCATAGTGTGCATCAGTTTCCTATGCTGTGTTCCTCGTTCACGATATCTCGACGAGATCATCCCGGTTTGCGTCTATGTTGCGTCTTTTTTTTTATTAATTCGTTTATTTTTGCAGGCTCAGTAACTTAAGTTTAAAGGAGCCGAATTCTTAAATATAATTTTATATATATATATAAACAATTTTCTTACATCTATGGTTAGTAAGGTGGAAAACCGATTACTCGCGGTGTACTCGAGTTTAGAAGGGTGACATATTTTTAGGAGAAGGATGGGGTATAAGGAAACTGTAACAATGTTGATGAACACTCAATTCTTAAATCTGTTCGTATATCTATAGTGTTTTTACATTTCAACTTATTCTACTATTTATAGAAAGGGGACGAATTACCCGCAAAGGAAGGAAAGGAGGGTATAAGGACATAGGGACAATCACACACGAAGATCGATAGCTTTAAGGAAAACATATATATGGGACATGTAATCAAGGTCTAACCGAGCCAACACATCTCTCACCGGCACATTGGGCTGTCTTCCTCGGGCCCGAAGGGAGACTACTAAATTCGATCTGGCGACAAGATACAGCTCGCACGACCAAACAACGTGCTTGATGTCGCGATAACCTTCGCCACAAACACAGAGATTGCTGCTGGCAAGATTGAAACGAAAGAGTAGTGCATCTAACGAACAGTGATTGGACATGAGTCGGGAGAAGGTGCGAATAAAGTCCCGACTCAATTCCAGACTTTTGAGCCACGGATTGAGGTTAACCTTAGGGATAATCGAGTGAAACCAACGGCCAAATTCATCTTCATTCCACTTGCGTTGTCAGTTAGCGATGGTATTTTTGCGGACTAAAGAATAAAATTCATTGATTGGCGCTGATAAATATCGCCTTCAATTGCACCTACCTTTGCTAATGAGTCAGCCCTCTCATTACCCGGAATTGAGCAATGTGAAGGGACCCAGACAAAAGTAATGACATAACAGCGTCTGGATAAAGCTCTCAAAATTTTTCGTATTCTCTCAAGGAAGTACGGCGAGTGCTTTTCCGGCCTCACTGAACGGATAGCTTCGACAGAACTAAGACTATCCGTTACAATGTAATAGTGTTCAACAGGTCGTGAGGCGACGCTGTCCAGCGCCCAATGAATTGCTGCCAATTCAGCAATATACACTGAGCAAGGATTCTGAAGACTGTGTGAGGTGCTAAAAAATTCGTTGAACACTCCAAATCCTGTGGACTCATTTATAGTGGACCCATCAGTAAAGTACATATTATCACAATTGATACCCCTATATTTTTCATCGAAGATCGTTGGAGCGATCCTCGATCGTTGGTAATCTGAATATCCATGGATATCTTGCTTCATGAACAGATCAAAATATACAGAGGAATTGATGTAGTCAGGAAAACAAACACGGTTGGGAATATACGAAGAAGGATCAACCTGCATGGAGACGAATTCATGATATGAACTCATGAATCCGGAGTGAAAATTTAGTTCGATCAGCTGCTCAAAATTTCCGATCACCAAAGGGTTCATGACCTTACACCGGATGAAGAACCGAAGAGATAATAAATTGAAGCGATCTTTTAGTGGGAGTACGCCTGCCAAAACCTCGAGACTCATGGTATGCGTTGAGGGCATACATCCCAACGCAATACTGAATACGCTCGAGTTTAATGAGGTGTTTTTTGGTAGCTGATTAAAAACAGAAACTGCCATACTCCATCACTGAGAGAATAGTTGTTCGATACAACATTATAAGATCTTCGGGATGGGCTCCCCACCAGGTGCCGGTAATTGTACGGAGAAAGTTTATTCTTTGTTGGCATTTTTTACTCAGATACCTAATATGGCCCCCCCAAGTACATTTGGAGTCGAACCAGACCTCAAGATACTTGAATGACATAGCATGCGTGATCGGTTTACCCAAAAGTTGAAGCTTTGGTTTTGCTGGTCTATGCTTCCTAGAAAAAACCACCATCTCTGTTTTCTCCGTGGAGAATTCGATCCCTAGCCCAATGGCCCAGGTTGAAAAATTGTTCAAAGTATCTTATAAGGGTTCTTGCAGGTCGGATTCGTTTGATCCTACGACAGACACCACTCCATCATCTGCAAGTTGTCTTAGGCTGCAATTTTGTGTAAGGCAATTGTCAATGTCGCTTACATAGAAGTTGTACAAAAGGGGGCTTAAACATGAGCCCTGGGGGAGGCTCATGTAAGAGACCCGACTTACTGCCGAATTTCCGTGAGAAAAGTTCAAATGTTTCTCACAAAGCAAGTTATATAACATATTATTCAATAGGGGCGGCAGACCCCGAGAGTGTAATTTGTCTGACAAAACCTCTATTGAAACAGAATCAAAGGCCCCCTTTATGTCCAAGAATACTGAAGCCATTTGTTTTTTTTCCGGCGTAAGCCATTTGAATTTCTGAAGAAAGCAACGCAAGACAATCATTGGTCCCCTTGCCCCTGCGGAACCCATATTGTGTATCTGAGAGTAGGCCATTCGTTTCAACCCAACGATCAAGGCGAAACAAGATCATTTTCTCCAACAATTTCCGTATACAAGACAGCATTGCTATTGGGCGGCACGAATTGAAGTCGGACGCGGGTTTTTCGGGTTTTTCAATAGCTATAACTCGCACTTGTCTCCAATCATCTGGAACAATATTATGCTCCAGAAACTGATTGAATAAATTCAACAAGCGATGTTTCGCCACATCAGGGAGGTTTTTCAGCAAGTTGAACTTAATTCTATCCGATCCCGGAGCAGAATTGTTACAAGAAAGGAGAGCAAGAGAGAATTCTACCATCGAAAACTCGGAATCAAGATCGCACCTATCTTGTGGTATACCTCGAACAATTTTTTGCACAGGTGCGGAATCAGGACAAACCTTCCGTGCAATATTAAAAATCCATCGATGTGAATATTCCTCGCTTTCATTCGATGAAGAGCGATTTCTCATGTTTCGAGCCACTTTCCATAATTTTTTCATTGACGTTTCTCGTGATAAACCTCCCACGAAATTTCGCCAATAAGCACGTTTTTTCCCTTTGACCAAATTTTTGAACTGATTCTCAAGGGCTGAATACGTTTGAAAATTTTCAGGGGTTCCACGTTTCCGAAAAGCTGTAAATGCATTCGATTTATCCTGATAAAGCTTGGAACATTGGCTATCCCACCATGGATTGGGAGGCCTTCGACGAATAGTGGAGCCTGGGATGGGTTTCGTTTGAACGCGAACCGCGCTATCATATATCAAACGAGAAATGAAGTTATACTCCTCCAATGGAGGCAAACCATCTCTAGAATTGATGGCTAGAGCAATCGCGTCCGCATACTTTTTCCAGTCAATGTGTCTTGTGAGGTCATATGCCATGTTTATAGATTCAGAAGAATTCGACCCAATGGTGATGGAAATTTTGATTGGCAAGTGATCACTACCGTTGGGGTCCTGGATTACATTCCACTTGCAATCTAACGATAGTGAATTCGAGCAAAGCGAGAGGTCAAGAGCACTTGGGTTAGCAGGAGGTTTAGGTACACGTGTTGTTTCCCCAGTGTTTAAAACGGTCATATTGAAGCTGTTACAAAGGTCATATATCAACAATGAACGATTGACATCGTACTGTTCCCCCCAGGCAGTTCCGTGAGAGTTAAAGTCTCTCAAGATCAACCGTGGCTCAGGAAGGAGTGAGCACATGTCATCAAGTTGCTTGCGGCAAACCGCATGTTGCGTCTTGTTGCGACCCGAATTGAAGAGGGTATTTTACCACAGCGTGAGCTGTATTATTCAGTTGAAAACTGATGGTGAAAATTTGTTTGCTGCGTTTATTATCGAATCCGGCGTCACCACACACTCGATTCGGTTTGGATTTTGTGTTGCCGTTCTGTGAAAGATGCTTCATAGCATAATTTGTCAATTATTTCCTTGGGAGTGATGTTTTTGGGAGCGTTGGAGACGATATTTAGTTAAGAGATACAGAAAAACTATTTCGATATTAAAAATATTCAGTGTTTCATTGTCGCTCTAGACAGCAATCAACAGTACACGTTAATACTGAGGCTGAGACTTAATTTCAAAATTTTATTGCTTCACTGATTTGGGACTGGTTTGCGCCGCTTAGTGCAAGCTAAAATTGCACTTATTCTGTATATACTATATATACTATATATATATAGTATATACTATATATATTTACTTCTTATTTCCAAGGCCGAGAGACTGAGATGAGTTTTTTAAATCGGCCTTTTTCAAGGCTATAGGCAAATGAATTGAAAAATTCCAACGCCTGTACAATTCAAGACAACATCCAAAGGAAGTGAAGGTAGAAGGAATTGTGTAGATTTATTTTGACATATGACTAAGTCTTTGATTTCTATATAGGGGGGTAACTCTAAGACAAATGTAACGATTCGTTAAGAGTTTTCAAACGCATATTACTCAAAATCGATATTGCTATATATGTCGTGTTGTAAGCAATTTTTTGCTTGAAACACAAACAGAAAATATAGTTAAAACAGTTAAACAATTTGACGATTGAAATGAGTAGGTTTTTTATGTAAATCGATGCGTCTTCTGAATTATTCTCCATTAGCCGATAATAGGCATTTATCAGTTGTTGCAATGTATGTTGTCCAATAAATTCGGCGAATATATAATTGATTAATCTATATATATATATATATATATCTATATATATATATATATATATATATATATATATATATATATATATATATATATATATATATATATATATATATATATGTATATATATATATATATATATATATATATATATATATATATATATATATAGATATGAATGGATTTCTGTCTGTCTGTCTGATTCTATCTGACTCGGAAACTACTGAACCGATCAACATGAAAATTGGTATGTTGGGGTTTTTGGGTCCGGGGAAAGTTTTCGTGATAGTTTGAGACCCCTCACCCCTCTCTAAGGGAGGGCTACCATACAAATTAAACACAAATTTCTACATTACTCGGAAATTAATCATGCAAATTAAACGAAATTTCACATATGGAGGTTTTAGAGTGTAACAAATGATTATATGATGGTTAGACCACCCCCTCTCTAAGGGGGGGCATACAAATGAAACTCAAATTTCTGCATTACTCGAGCAAATGAAACCAAATTTGGCATGTGAAGGTTTTAGGGTGCAATAAATGTTTTTACGGTGTTAAACACTACACACTTGTTAAACACTTGTGTCCGACAGATATAGCCGATCTGGTATTTACAATATCATCTCTTTGGGCGACTGGCCGCAATAGAAAGACAGACGACCACCAAAGCCACGAAAAGGTAAAATAACACGCCTATATACATCTTTTCATCGGTTCCGACCAATAACACCATGGTTCAGGTTCCGGCCAACTTCCGTAAGACCGCCCAGCGCTTCATTTACGATACTTCATGAAACAACTCTGCCTCTTCCTGTCGAGTATACACTAGTTCTTCCGGTTTATTTAAAAGCCTGTTAAGCCCTGACCGAGCTAGGGGACCAAAGATGAACTTTTCGTCTGACTCACGATAGTCCCTGCGGATCAATAGGGGACTTTTATAAAAATCATTTTCCAATTTTGTTGCTGTCGCTTCCAGTTGACACTCTCTAAACAAAAAGCCCAATGTCGGTGCGATGAAACCAGCTCAACGTATTAATCTTCGGATGCATTAGAAGCGCTCTTGAACAGTCTGCCAAATAAAAGTTTTTTTTTTTTGAGGTTCATCCATTTAAGAAAATCAACATGATAAAATTTGGTATTGAAATATCACAGAAACGCGGGACATTTTCGTTTCTTTTGCCAAATGCGGGACGTTCCGCGGGACGGAATCTTTGGCGGGACTGACTTCTGGTCAGTTTATCCTAAAACTAGATTTGAAATTTAATTCATTGATGCATAACCTCATGGAATGGGTTATATTCCTCTGAAATATACCAAATAGCTCGTAAATAACGATTAAAGCTGAAGCTGAAGGTAGTTGCAATGAATAATGACTACCATACTAAAGGTGAAATCCTGAAATTGATCAACTCCTTCAACATTGAATTGAAATATCGTACGTACGAATATAAGTTTGAATTAATTTTCATACATTCGCTAAACTACAATAATTTTTTAAAGAAATTAAACGCATTTTAGCATACCTTTTTACTCCCGTGTGATACTATGACTTTATCTAAAAAGAATGTTTCGAAAGATTGTTTTCGACTTTCAAAAGTAGTGACGTACGAATTTGAGTTTGAGGCACTGTATGTTATCCATAACATCACTACATTCAAAGCGACTTGACCAAAAAAATGACATTACGGAGTCTTTTTTTTGTTTAAAAAAACCCACTCACGGTTACAAATCAACACGTCAACCAATCACTTCTCTTTACTCTAAGCCAAGAGAAAAACAAAATACGAAGAAAAGCTAATCCGGCGCACGCAATGGATCCGATAATTCACGGCCATTCCGCGCCGGTCTTGGTGTTGCATTGTTACGCGAGAGTGTTTGGCCATTACACTTTTTACCTCCAATGATCATCACATACACGCACCCACACACACACACAGAAGCGCTGAAAATCGATAGCCCCCTCGTTCACCACCGCCTGTCATTATTTAATTGTTCTTGCTTCGGAGCAAAACACTCGTTCGTTGTGCAGCAGATCAATCGGCGATCCGATCGTCGGCAGCTGCGCGAAGTGCCAAAGCCAAACCACACAAACGCTTTTGTGCGTCATAATTTGCGCGATTTCAGCAATCACTCGGCCGAACGGCGCGACGGCGGGGCCTTGAAAATGAGTGAATTTCTCAAATCACCGAATCGGCCGGTGACGAACCCAATTCCCCTTCTTTCCCCCCGGGGCACTGTTTTCCGATAGAGAAACCGTTCGATTCTTGGCCATCACCAAACTTCTGAGATGACTCTGTGGATGGGGGCGCCGTTGGAGAAACAGCGGCAAAGAATGGTCCGGCTGATGATCGAATTTTCTTCGCTTTGCGGGTCATTCCATGGCCATTCAAATGATGATGATGATGATGATCATGATGATGTTGCTGCTGCTGCTGTTGATGGATCTATTGTTTGGGAGAAAAATGAAGTGAAAATAGTTGGCGGTGGCGGTGGCAGAGGCGCAGAGGCATGCGAGGGTGGACAAGAGAAATATGTGCGTTAATAATGATGCCAAAAGTGGACCACCAAACAAACGACGAGGGGACGAGGGACCCCTTGCAACTGTGTCTGTATGTTAGAGAGCAAGTTGGGCCGTGAATACCTTCTCCTCTAGGCGTGCAATTATCGCTCGGTTCACTTTGGAGGCTTTGTGAGCAGTTCAATTGCACGCAGCTTAATGGACAATGGTGGGCCCGAAATTGGTTGCCCCACGAAGAGGGCTAATTACGAATCTCTGGCTGGCCTTAGAAGACGAGACCCGGCTACCAGGCCACGAGTCTATCGACGGATTCGGCCGCAGGTGTGTGTGTGTGTGTGCGGCGGTGTGAAGGCGGGGGAGGCTTGAGTACGAGAGAAAGAGAGTTGCTTGCCTAAATTTGGGTAATATCAATTTGCTTGTAAGCATAGCTTGCCGGGTAATTGCCTTATTTTATACAGAAATTCAGAAATATATTTGCTCTCGCCGGAGCTAACACGTAAGTTAAATTGACGTCATTTTCGCTGTGAGCAGGACGTGTCGTAAGTAGCTCTCTAGTGGCGGCCGGGAACATAATTGCGGGTGGTGCGAAAAGGGTTTGTGATTTCGTAACCTTGGTTTCCGATTGAACCTGCAGAATGTTTTTTTTTCTGTTGCGTTAGCCCCTTCGAACAATTTTTCTATTTGCACAATATTTTGATCAATATTCGTATGGTTGTGAAAAAAAATCAGCCAATATATTAAGAATCATGAATTATTTTTAGTATTCAATTAAACAACAATAATCTGCGAATGAAATTCACAAAATTCACGCTAAGATTATGGGGATTAGAAAGCGTTTCTGTAGACTGAGATCTTCACATTTATATGATTGTAGGTTATACCTTAAATTTGTGTCAGGATGGTTAATACCCAAATCGGATAATCTGAAGAGTCTTAAATAAAGTTTTAATTTCACGCAAACATAATGGTTTTCTTTTTTCCTCTTTCTGGAAACAAATTATTCATCGTTATTTTCCAGTCAGGCGACTCATGAGCCGACTTTTGTCACTTCCGGTCACTATTTTCGTTACCATATTTCAACAATTCTTCGTCTGGCGATGTTCGCGATGCTATTTTGAACTATTGGAATTAAGGATTGTTAGGAGGATTCACTTACTTGATTATGAATGGGACTCTGTTATCCTAGTACACTATATCACATTTTTTTATATATATTTTACATTATATACTAGCTAACCCGGCAAACGTTGTTCAGCCATGTACATTATTTCTAATGAATATTCTGATTATTAAATAAAAAAAAACTAATGTGTCGTAAGTGTTTTTGAATGTTTTAACGATCTATAAAAATAAACGAATGAAACGATTTGAACGAAAGTGTATTTGAGGTTTATACGGACGGTGTGCATTTTCATTCGATGAACAAACGTGAACGAAAAACGTTGCATATCGGTGCGGAGCAATTCAATCACTGCAATCAAGCATTTCATGGCGTATTTTCCCGAGTAAATATGATTACGGTCCATTATTTTGAAAAGATCATACGAATATTTGGGGATGGGATCTATCACATACTGATGAATGGATTGCTATAAGCGATGAACGCCGACGAAAATAGAAAGAAACAAACCATCCATTTCTTAATTCAATGCATATAAAAAATGTGAAATGTGAAATGCTAAATATATGTAAAAAAAAAATAAAATTATTACTCGAAGTTATTTGGATACTTAAAAGACATAGTTCTGATCCTAACTTTACTATTTTTCTAAACAACCTCGCATTTCCGTCAAAACTTTATTCATAAAACAAAATTATTATCAGACACAACTTTCGTTAAGATATTTCCCAATTGCATATTATGTGTTACTCTGTTACATAAAACACATATTTGATACGGGAGAGCTTGTTTTCAATAATAATTTCTGTTTTAAAAGCGTGTTTGTAACACCCGAAAATCTGTTACCATCTTCGCTTCGGAGAAATGAACACGAAGCTCAATGTCGTTTATGTCGAATTGCGTGGCAAGACTGCCACATTTGCACAATTCGGTTGGACTTGAGTCGGACCGATCTGGAATTTGAGAGGGAATCACACTCTCGATTTCCTCAGAGCGTATTTTGTCCACTAATCATGCTAAATATGTGTGTATGAGGCAATCTTCGCTTCAGCCATCCAACCGAATTCATCTATCAACGTTTGGGACCGAATACGTGTAATGTTGTGACAAAGCTCATTGAAGACATCATTTTCTGTTTGAACAAATGTGCTGTAATGTCATGAAAAAGCATTGCGTTTTGGCCTGGCAATAGCAAAGGCTGTGTCGGCGTTGCTCATGACAGCGTCTCGCAAGAGGAATTCGCAGTCGATTGCTCTCTACCTTCGTGTAAACGTCGCTAATGAACTGTTGACACAGTCAGCGACATCGCAGAACGACGTTGTCCTGACCGCGTAGAATCGTCGTATAATACACAGTGTTTGGATTTCGATCAAAATCGAATGATACACAATGTGTCATGCAAGTAACCTCTCACGAACATATAACCAAATATGAGAGAATCATTCAGACACTTGTATGGATGACAGTAATCACTTGTGTTACACTAAATGATTAAACCAAGAGAGGAACGAAGACTGTTGTTTGCATATTCGAGCTGTATCAAACATCGCAAACCATTTTCGAAACCTGCATACAAGTTTGAACCGCATATATCGTCACGCTCTACTATAGCGAAACCCACTGCACAGACAAGTGCAAAGCAATAAATGATACAAGAAAAATTACGTCATCATTCGGTCACCATTTGCGGAGAGCAACGAATGGGAAAAGAGAGCGCTGTTGCTAGTAAAACTATGCGTTCTATATGAATATACATATTTTAAGGGATAGCGGAGTTAAAAATGGAAAATATGATCTGTCTACTCTTCCCTTAGCCTCTATCGAGCTAAATAATCATATAGTTTGCACTCTCTGAGACTTAAAAATCAGGATCTGCTATATTAGCTGAATATGAATCATTCGCTTTGCGTAGTCCGTACGATCCTGCTGTTTCATGATGCATGGAGAGGTCGATATGCATATGTTAGAGGCAAGGAAGAAAATAAACTTTCTGCACCGAAAGCGTACATGATGGTTTTGCATGCGTGCTGGTGTATCATGAAGTGCGAACCGATGCAGAGTTGTCTCGTTCTCTTTTGTGTCGTGATTTGCAGCACGTAACAACAAAAGAATGCCGCTGGGGGAAATGATTTGTGTATGATCATATTTGAACGAACTAAACCGATTTTTTCAGTGCATGGATCATTTGGCGAACACTGATAATACACATAAAAATCCTTCGAGCTCTCCTCACTCTCTTATTTATTTCGTCTCCTCTAACTTTATTAATTCAAAACGAGAATTGACGGTCATAATGAATAAAGTAATTGTGGCGGGATCTCGTTGTTTAATGTTTATGCAATATCTGTCTTGTCTCTACAAAACGGCGAGGGATTTTTCTTCAAAAATACATTCAAGGCGTGTTGCTTGACATAGAAATAGCTAACTAATTAAAATGACGCTAGTAATATTACGCTGAGAAAGCGAAATAAAAATGTTAGTGCCAACAGTGCCAACGAAGAAGAAGATGGAGAGTGTCGTATGGATGGTGTGTGTCGACCTCGAACTTCAGATTATTGTTTTTCCTGTTGTTTTTCGACATTGTGTGATTTGCAGAATTTTCAATAATTCACTGTACTCATTCATAAAGGTTTCCATCTTGCCGGCCTGGCCTGGCGAATTGACGTTGAAATGTGTGGATGAAGGATCGATGAAACGGACGTAGCGCGATCTGTCATTTAACAACGTATATAAATTCGTTCTGTTTGATAACAAAATGACAATTAAATTATTTGGATGGTTTTTTTTATTCAAAAATACCAAAAACGCAATTCAAAATTTCGGATCGGGGTAAAAATTTCGGGTTATATGTGTTTATGAAGCAAAATTTGAGAAGAAAATTCAAAAATTAAACTATTCAGAATTTTTTTCTGCATAGGACCACCCTAGTCGGTATTAAATAAAAGGTAATCGGTCCTTAGCTGTTTTATATATAGTTTACGACCTATTCTCATGCCTATCATTTTTTGTGCATAATTTCATACAAATCGTTAGAGCCGTTTCGGAGGAGTTCGAGCACGAACATCGTGACACGAGATTTATATATATATATATATATATATATATATATATATATATATATATATTTTGCTTTGCTTCGTACGCCAGAGCTTTAGAGCCTTAGAGAACAGTCTTTCGACGTCAACGCTACTGCAAGCAGCAGAAAGAAAAGCTCTAGCATATCTTGGAACTTGGGAGCAATGCTTAGACTGACCACTGCATATTTCAAATACGTAGATCTTACTCTTACACGGTCAGTATCAAACTTGTTTCGATATATCCACACAAATCTCGATATCATAATATAAAATAATTATCAGGAAAAAAAACAGTTTCAAGATTTCTTGTAGAAAACTTGATAATTGATTCATTCTAAACGAAAAATTTAATATTTTATCGATTTTTTTTATTCAAAAATGTATTTATTTCTCCCTTAAATGTAACACTTTATTTGCTGCACCTATGTATGTAGTTCCACACAGTTTCGTATTCCCAATTAAAAGGACGAATATTCGTTATCCGGTATCCAGCTAAACCCCAATCTGTTCGATCACTACAAAACATGTATTTAAAGGGTGTGTCACATCAAATTGCATCACGGAAAAAACGCTGTAGAAATTCGCCCAGTAGACCGATCCTTTTGAAAATTTTAGACAGTAAAATAAAAACTATTAAACAACTTTTGGCATTTTCTTTTTATTCATACTTCGAGCCCAAGCCCGTATGCTCGCACCTTCCTCTTTACCCCGTCCATAAGATTCTGTACAACGTCAGGTTGTAGTTCTTTTTGAACAGATATCCATTTTCTCTTGAAGTCCGCCTCCGTTTTGACAACTTTTGGGTTCTTCCGGAGGGCCTGCTTCATAATCGTCCAATATTTCTCTATTGGGCGAAGCTCCGGCGCGTTGGGCGGGTTAATTTCCTTTGGCACGAAGGTGACCCCGTCGGCTTCGTACCACTCCAACACGTCCTTTGAATAGTGGCACGAAGCGAGATCCGGCCAGAAGATGGTTGGGCCCTCGTGCTGCTTCAATAGTGGTAGTAAGCGCTTCTGTAGGCACTCCTTAAGGTAAACCTGCCCGTTTACCGTGCCGGTCATCACGAAGGGGGCGCTCCGCTTTCCGCAAGAGCAGATCGCTTGCCACACCATGTACTTTTTGGCAAACTTGGATAGTTTCTGCTTGCGAATCTCCTCCGGAACGCTGAATTTGTCCTCTGCGGAGAAGAACAACAGGCCCGGCAGCTGACGAAAGTCCGCTTTGACGTAGGTTTCGTCGTCCATTACCAGGCAATGCGGCTTCGTCAGCATTTCGGTGTACAGCTTCCGGGCTCGCGTCTTCCCCACCATGTTTTGCCTTTCGTCGCGGTTAGGAGCCTTCTGAACCTTGTATGCACGCAGGCCCTCCCGCTGCTTGGTCCGCTGGACGAATGAACTTGACAAATTCAGCTTATTGGTGATATCCCGGACCGAACTTCTCGGATCACGTCTAAACTGCTTAACTACGCGCTTGTGATCTTTTTTCACTGACGGAGCATCCATTTTTGCCGTTCTTCATCTTCCGGTCGATGGTTAGGTTCTCGATGTATCGTTTTAGTACTCTGCTGACCGTGGATTGGACGATTTCCAGCATCTTACCGATGTCCCGATGTGACAACTCCGGATTCTCGAAATGAGTGCACAGGATTAATTCACGACGCTCTTTTACGTTCGACGACATTTTTCCAAATTTACGAAAAATTGACAGTGAAGCATGGCCAACGTGATCTATACACTCTTATCTGATTATAAGCGAAAGCTGAAGATATAATTCCTAAAAATTAAATTTCTACAGCGTTTTTTCCGTGATGCAATTTGATGTGACACACCCTTTATTACCATACAAAGCGTTGATAGTTTGAAGAAAATTTATAAAATGTGCTCGAACTCACAAATTTCGAAACACTCGAAATCACACTGAGGAGAACGACAATATTATGATTAGTGAGCTGTTTAGTGCAGTTTTTATGTGAACTTTTATGCTTCCACAGTAGCTTTTTATATGAACCTAAACAATAAAACAAATAAATATGGAAATACAGAAAAAAAAACCAAAGTTTGGTTTGTATGACTGTCTGAAGTTGAAATTTGAAGAGTCACACTTGGTCTGTTGTAAGTTTCAAATGATAGAGGAGGTTGATCACAGCAAATCTGGATAATTAAATAACTACAAACAAATATTTTCCTCGCGATTTTTTCCTCTTAATCCACATTTCATTAGGTGAGAGATACACCTGAATTCCATGTAAGATGAAGGGGATCAAAAACTATGGTTATTCATCATTAGATTGGAGTTTTTCTTCAATGCTATAACAATCCAAAAATATTCTTTTTGTCGAATCCAAAAATGTGAAATATGAAGTTAAGTCCAACTTCTAGTTTCACCATACATCATTTGATTTGAGTTTTTCATGTAACAATGTAACAAAATAGGAAATTATAATTTTATCGCTCTCGATTCACAAAATTTTACGATGTCCTCTTATAACTTTATACTCAGAATCGAAAAAAAAAACAATCTAACTTTTTTGCAGTTTTACACGATCTAATCTGAACTATAATGATGTAAATTTATAGTTTGTCTTCTATATAATTATTGAAATCAGAGACTGAACCTTACCTCTTATCTAATGTTCATCATCAAAATGTTAGTCGAACAATTTTTTTCCTTCCCCTAAGCGCGGCCCTGGTTTGCATGTATTGACGATTTGAAGGTTTGCAGTTTTCAACTTAACTATTTACAATTTCTACACTAACTATACATGTTTTGAGCCCTTGAGAGTAAATCTACTGATGTATATCCCTCAACACGTTGAGCCCCGCGTCGATCCTTGAGGGCTAACACTGAATTCCTCGTCTGATTTACGCCAGTCTCATCGGACCGACAACATTCTTTCGTTTAGAGAGCGAATTATTACATAGGAAAACTCAAGGATATCCTGTGCTTATACACTGCGTTTCACAATTATAGAACCACTCAATTTTTCCAGAGTTTCTAGAGATATGTAAGAAGTCGGTTGCATTGAAGTATACAGTGTAGGATATAATAACTATCTTCATTCATAAGCCTGGCCATTTGAACTTTATTGTTGTGTTCAGGCGCGAAACATTAAAAAAACTGAAATTCCACTGTTTCATAACTATAGAACCAGATGGAAAAACTCTCACTCCTATACAAAATTAACGTCAATTTTCCGTTTATAATGAATTAATTATCAAGTTTTCTACAAGGAATCTTGAACAGTTTTTTCTGATTAATTTTTTTTCTTCATACTCGAAGGACTTACGGAACGTGCCATGTAATTTTTCAACTCGTAACTTTGCAGGCGGCAGTTTGATGATCTGAGGAGAATATTTTCAAATAGGCCTGGGTCAGATAGCTTACCATCAACACGAATGAACAGTCAGAAGTGCAACGAAGTACTCCGGAATCATTTAGTGCTGTTATTGTATCAAAAACAATGTGATAATTGGGTAATTTGGCATCAATTCATAAAATCCAGAAGGTCAGGGCATGGTTTCATGAATAGGGACTTCAGATTCTGGACGGGTCAGCTTGTTTACCAGATAAAAACCCTATCAAGAACCTCTGAGGAGTGATGGTACGAATAGTAGATGCAGCTTACAAGCAGTATGAGTGATTTGAGGAGCTTAAACGAGCAGTATCCTCTGCATAGAACGAGATACACACTACAGCATGGCACAGCTTGGTCAAAACCACCCCGAATGGGTCATTTGAACTGATCGAGAACTAAAGATGACCTACGAATTAGCAGCTTATTTTAATTCATGTGAAATTGTCGTTAATTTTGTATAGGAGTGAGAGTTTTTTCCATCTGGTTCTATAGTTATGAAACACTGGAATTTTAGTCTCAAATTTTTCCAGTCCCAAAAAATGTTGGACGTCGTACACTTTTTGACGGTTCCACAGATGTCACAAAGTTGAGATACAGTCCCACGTATAGAATAGCGAAATAATTTATTGTTACATGATACACTGTCATTTAAAATCATGAATAAGCATTTTTCCACTTGTGGATAGGAGACACATTCCACATTCTAGACTTCTCTTGGAAGCAATCTTATTCTCGGGACGATTTCCAGTTCATGCATCAAGCTTTTGTATTAAGGACGGGATGTTTTAGATCGTGTATATTTCTTTTTTTTTTCTCTGCCAATTGAATCCATTCACGAGTGTTGCGAGTAAGCAACAGATTTCATTTTTGTGATATGATGTGTCAATTTGCTAATCATCTCGCATGGAAACAATGTTCCTCATAAACAATGCTTTCCTTTTATTTTCTACATCAATTAAAGATAAGCCTTCATTTTCTACATCTAGGTAGAGTTGCTGCATTTAAACGTTGAAAATCATTGAATTGAAAATAATATTCTGTCAAATTGTTCGAATTTGTACAATTTATTCATTTCCAACCGGGAATATTTGAGCAACATACCAAAGTTTATATAACATGCATGAATTAAGAATGTGGACTTTTTAAAGCAGGTTAAAGCTTCTTTGAGAGTGAATCTTTATGGCATATTTCACATTATTAATGATTTCATCATAATTTTCTGCTATCATTGCTTTGAAACTCGTAATGAAACAATTGTATTGATCATTATTATGCATGTTAAGGTGTTGATTATCAGCTTAATTTATTCATTTTATCTGTTGACGTAAATATTGATTTTGTACTAGTTAGAGTTCTTGGGATGTGCAGTTCGTTTCAAATTCGTCCTAGTTTGTTTCAGTTGACCGAAAAGCATTCAAGATAAGGGAAGTCGCCAAACAAACTCCTATTGGCTGATTTTGTTTGTGTAGTATTGATAAAGAAAAAGGTTACACTACGTCATGTATCACAGATCGTATGATCATATGGACATGACAAATCGAACATTTCAAGGATCTGTTACTTGTTACTTGTGAGTGAAATTGTTTATCCCTTGAACAGATCACATTCCAGGATATTATCTATCTCCAAAATTTTACATTCTAAATTGGAAGTATTAATTTTATTATTAACCGCCTAAAATTATTGTTTGACATGAATACATACAGAATACAGAATTCACATTCACGTTTTTTACTAAGCACGATCTTGCGTTCAATCTATTCAGTAATTGATCTGTCCATCGGTTTACAATTTTCTCTTTCTATAAATGTTGTAATACTTCTTACAATTATTATTACGGCAATCCGTTTTTATTTATATAGATAGATAGAAGACATACGAGTGCGTTATTTCAATCGAATTCCACTTTCGAACAAAGATGAATTTCGTTAGCGCAAACATCGAATGGACTGACAACGCTTTTTTTGGTGTAATTGTAAAACATACAGAAATGTAATTTTCCAAATTTCCCGATTTTTCTCTCCGCTATATTGATCTACGGGAAGAGACAAATACAACGAAATAAAGTCGGCTCCAATCGAACCATCCTTTCTTCGGGTTTTGCACTTTCCAACACATTTGGGATTCCATTTAATTTTTTTTAGACATTATGATAATGATAATAAAGTCAAACTATATACAAAATATCTGTATAAACTATGTCCAGAAGTTAGACAAAATAAAAAAAAGACTTGCAAAATTTCTTCAATGTTGCCCAGATGAACCCCTCGAAAATATGCCCATTCAGACACAATTGATTTCCAGATTTTCATAGGGGATGTTTAAAGTTGCATTTTTCATCTTTTCGTAGTATGAGATTTTATTTCTGATCTAATCATGTCAGAAACTATAGTTAATTGTGAGTTTAAGGTCATCCGAGGAGTCAAGATCCGTTGCAACCCAAATATAACCATTTTCACAAAATCAGTTTCAGAAAAGTTTTTAAAAGTTTCTTTTTATTTTTTGATTTGTGTCAATGCGGGGTCGAAGAATAGATGGAAAAAGTCAACCAGTTGCAGGTGTACTTTCCAATGATTTGTGATTATTGGAATTTTGACAACATTTTGTTAATTTCTTTCTTTTTGTTTAACCCTCGTATATTTCCAGTAGTTTGGTTTCCATGAAACACACACTGAAGTCGCTTTTTACACGGCTTTCTTACGCGGTTTCTCAAGCGACACGTATCAACCGCGTAAAAGTGACTGTAAAGGGTGTGTCACATCAAATTGCATCACGGAAAAAACGCTGTAGAAATTTAATTTTTAGGAATTATATCAGTGAAAAAGATCACAAGCGCGTAGTTAAGCAGTTTAGACGTGATCCGAGAAGTTCGGTCCGGGATGTCGCCAATAAGCTGAATTTGTCAGGTTCATTCGTCCAGCGGACCAAGCAGCGGGAGGGCCTTCGTACATACAAGGTTCAGAAGGCTCCTAACCGCGACGAAAGGCAAAACATGGTGGGGAAGACGCGAGCCCGGAAGCTGTACACCGAAATGCTGACGAAGCCGCATTGCCTGGTAATGAACGACGAAACCTACGTCAAAGCGGACTTTCGTCAGCTGCCGGGCCTGTTGTTCTTCTCCGCAGAGGACAAATTCAGCGTTCCGGAGGAGATTCGCAAGCAGAAACTATCCAAGTTTGCCAAAAAGTACATGGTGTGACAAGCGATCTGCTCTTGCGGAAAGCGGAGCGCCCCCTTCGTGATGACCGGCACGGTAAACGGGCAGGTTTACCTTAAGGAGTGCCTACAGAAGCGCTTACTACCACTATTGAAGCAGCACGAGGGCCCGACCATCTTCTGGCCGGATCTCCACTATTGTGCCACTATTCAAAGGACGTGTTGGAGTGGTACGTAGCCAACGGGGTCACCTTCGTGCCAAAGGAAATGAACCCGCCCAACGCGCCGGAGCTTCGCCCAATAGAGAAATATTGGGCGATTATGAAGCAGGCCCTCCGGAAGAACCCAAAAGTTGTCAAATCGGAGGCGGACTTCAAGAGAAAATGGATTTCTGTTCAAAAAAACTACAACCTGACGTTGTACAGAACCTTATGGACGGGGTAAAGAGGAAGGTGCGAGCATACGGGCTTGGGCTCGAAGTATGAATAAAAAGAAAATGCCAAAAGTTGTTTAATAGTTTTTATTTTACTGTCTAAAATTTTCAAAAGGATCGGTCTACTGGGCGAATTTCTACAGCGTTTTTTCCGTGATGCAATTTGATATGACACACCCTTTAGTGTAAACAGATGTAATGTGCTCATGGATGTGACTGATCACGAAATAAGTTTGTATTGTATCACTGATTAGTAGCTGAGAAATAAAAGGAGAAACAGATACCGTTTTGTCTCATATTCCGAACACTTAAGCTTTGATGGCCATTAAACAGTGTCTCATTACTCAAAATGGTACTTTTTCGAGAATTTAATTTGATTTTTGAATACAATAGAGCCATCTTTTTCATTTGACTACAATAAAATTGATTTACAAATGCATATTCATGGTGAAAAACTAAAAATATGTTTTATCACTTTTGTCTCAAATTCCGAACACTCTTTTTGTCACTGACTCATATTCCGAACACTTTTGTCTCAAATCCCGAACAGCAAAAATGCAATTTAAAAAAAAAATCATAACTTTCAAACTACTAGACCGATTTATATGATCGATATATCTAATTGAAGTCAGTTAGCTAGTTAGCTAGCTTTTTTGGAAAAATGGTATGGTCGCAAAAAAATGGATTTTGCTTTTGTAATTATTGATTGTATTTGTTTCTTATAGTTTACATGGTCTCGGGACCAAGGGCGCTATATCGGTATCGATACCTGTAAATGATGTTAAAATGAAGTCTATGGCCCAAAGAATGTGAGGGTTTTGAAAATTGAATTATTTATAACATTAATGTTCAATCAAATCACATTCAAAAATGAAGTGTTCGCAATTCGAATCAAGCGTAGAAACTTGATTCATATTCCGAACACTAATTTTAATGAAAATTCCTGCATAAAATAGCATTTTTCATCCATTTATTATTCTTATCAATTCTAACACTTAACATGAAAACAACAAACAAAATGGAGGCGATCTGGCGTAGTGGTAACATCCATGCCTCTCACGCTAAAGGTCACGAGTTCAATTCTCACTCCCGACATCCTTCCAAAAATGGAATTAAAAGTGACGAGCCAGCCAAATGAGTTGAAAGTCACTATAATACAGATAAAAAAAAAAAAACAAACAAAATAGTCGAGAAAACTACAAAAACTGAAAAATTGACGATGCTTGTTTTTGACAGAATTTGCTAACGCAAACATTTTATAATTGGTTTTGACTGTCACTTTTTTGCAAATGTTTAGTATTATAAATTATAGGCTGTATCGATACCTGTGAATGATGTAAAAATGAAGGCTACAACCCAAAGAATTCCAGGGTTATGATTTTTCAATTATTTATAACATTCAAGTTCAGTAAATTTACATTTGAAAATGAAGTGTTGGGAATTTGAATCTGTGTAGAACCTTGATTCATATTCCGAACACTACCTCAATATTAATTTTAATGAAGATTTCTGCATAAAATATCATTTTTTCACCCATTTAATGTAGGTTCATACATTCTCTAGCACTTTACATGAAAACAACAAACAAAATAGTTGAAACAACTACAAAAACTGAGAAATGAACGATGCTTGTTTTCTACGGAATTTGTTAACGCAAACATTTTATCATTGGTTTTGACTGTCACTTTTTTGCAAATGTGTAATATTATAAGTTATAGGCTGTATCGATACCTGTAAATGATGTCAAAATGAAGCCTGTACCTCAGAGAATGTCTGTGTTTTCATCATTTAATTATCCATAACATAAAAGTTCAGTAAATTTACATTTAAAAATGAAGTGTTCGGAACATGAGACAAAACGGTATCATGCTAGTAGCATGCAAAAAATATCAGGACATTAATTGTTAGAATATGGGTTTCATTTTAAACTAATAACTCATTGTTTCTTAGATTTTAACACGGCTTTCGAAATTCACGCGGTTTATTTTACGCAGATTTTGGCAAGTATCCCCCTCGTAAAATGTGAGTCCAGTGTATAGTGAATACTGTAGATTCTAAGGACTGACTACATCTAAATTATATATGGGAAGGGCAGCCCAAACGCTTTAAATGGTATAGAGCAATTCCATGCCAAATCTGTCGAGAAACAGAAAAAGGTTGACGCAACCCTCCTCGATTTTTTGTAAAGCTGGTACACATGGTGAAATCTAGCCAAAATCACAAATTTCATTATCAATTTAAATTACGACTGATTTTTTAAAAGGGCGTAATCCAAATCATTCATTTTTTTTTTCAAAATCGTAACTTTAAATCCAGATATCTGATTAAAATATGATGTTTGACAAAGTTGTTGGAAAATTCATGAACTATTTAGGAAAAATAACATTCTAATGCACTGTAAAAAAATATTGAATTTAATATTTCAAACTTTTATATCTCAAATGAACCCCATTCGATACTTTTTTGTATATTATTTTGTAAACACGTCGAATTTAACAAATCTTGACGCGCACTGGTGCCGTGGCAAACTCACCAAAATAAGGACATGAATTTTTGAAAAATTATATTTTAATTCCTTGTGAAACTGCTATCAGTAAAGAAAAGGGACATAATCTACATGCGATCCTACATGAATAACTATGTAGATCGTTTTATCCTAGGACTAACCGTTATCGCATCATATCGAAACTTGTGCCAACATAAATCAGACTCAGAGTTTCTCCTCGAGGTCATAAAGAATACACTTCACGTTGTAAGGTACTGTCAAATCATACACTGTTGTCTATGGAGAAACATCTCCTTTTTAAGCTTGCTTGTATTATTTCAGTTGATACAATATTTAATTTGTTTGATGTTACTAACGTTTTCGAGTATAGCTGCTTGAGTGTAAGCTGATCGAGTAACGAAACATCACCGAAATTCCGAGAACATAATTTTCAGTGAACTTCTTTCCGAAATGATGCGCGGAATCACACCCTAATATTTAAATATGTTTAACGGCAACACCTGCAGCGATTCCCAGTCCACAAAATCTCGCCTCATGCAAAGGAGTCTATTTTTATCATCTCCTGCGGTGGTAACCCGTTCATCGCAGTTTTGGAGTTGATTTTATGACGCGCTCAAGATAAAAAGCTTCCAAATCCTCCCCCAAAAATCCGACGTAAAAGCACCAACAGCGACGGTTTTATCCAAATTTCAAATGCGAAAATAGAAGAGAATGATTAATGACAGCCGTGCATCGTGCTCCGGATGACTCAACCAAGTCGCAACCCCTTGAGGTCGCGAGACGAGGTCCAAACAAAACCTTCCCCAGAGAGTGAAAAAAAAACCGCACACAAGATATCATTTACATGATACATATCAAAGCCAAATCTCCATAAATAGATCGGAAAGCCGGTTTTGTCGATTTGTGTCGTTAGAGAACGCGAGGGGCAACAAATCGAATGGCGGCGATAAAACAGATAACTTACCGAATCAGAAAACGCGAACGAATCGCCGTCGGATGACCGGTGTGGAATCCCAACGGGCAGGCATTTAAAATCTGACACACAATCGAAAATAAAAATCCGGACTGATGAAGTCGCCGTTTTTTTTTATTTGTTGCTCTTAGACAAAATGTCAAAAGTTAATCCGTCGCGACACAGTGCTTTTCTCTTTCTTCTTCCCTCACTCACATCAATCCATCCGATAGGCCGTTTTTCTTGGTCTCCACACACTTGTCAAATGCCACCTTTATTATTATTATTTTCTCGTGTATGATTAACTGTAAATCTGTTATTGAATGATTATTTTTTTTTTCGCTTCTCCTTCCCAACCACGGACTGCTTTCTCACTGCACGGCGATTAGATTTTCTTCGGCACGACACGGCGAAGTATCACACGAATTTTGTCTCACTTGTTTGCCATTTTCACCTGCTAGCACAATTTTTCACCTTTCTTCGCACGGAGCCAGCACCCACTTCCCGAGTGATGATGATTCCACCGGAATGAACAAAGATAACCCACCGCGGGGATTCCTCTCACGATGGCCCCCTTCACAGCCAAGATCAAGATCGCGTTATCGTCGATCAAACTTTTCACCGACCATTCCGATTGTTTCGCTGTGCGCCTGGTTTAGCCTGTTTATTTCTACCAGCTCCACGTTGTTGCTGTTGTTGTTTTTTTTGTGCTTCACTTCTTTCTCGCCGGATTTTTACTTTGCGAGCGCACAGCGCGCAAGAAATTTGCATATAATTTTCCACTCGGCAAAGTAAAATTAATTAATGATCTATGGTGTGTTTTGCTGCGGCTCGGCTCTCACCACACACACAAAAAAAAACGATTTAAAAACGAAAAAAATTAAACCAAACTGTTTTGCTTCGGTGCGATTGGAGGATCTGTCGGATTTAGCTTCCCCAACGTTGATCGTTGTAACTTCTTTTCATTATCACCTCGGCCGCAACGATTCGACTGCGCGTTAAAACAATGTTTTATACAACACTTGACCACTTGAACGCCAAAAAAAAAACAAAAACGATTTTCAACAGTCCTTCTTTGGCTGCCCGAAGCACAGGTTTCACACATTCACTGATTTCTTTTTCGTCTTGGAAATTGAAGTTCCCCTCGAAGACGACGGTGACGACGAGGATGGGAGAATCAAGAGGGAAGCCTCTGTTGGTTCACACCCACTGAAATCTAATCAACATCACCACTTCTTCGTTTGTTTGTTTATTTTTGTTTTGCGAAAGGGCATCCAGCATCCGTCGGTTCGTCGCTTGCACCCTTGCTGAAGTCTTCCGTCGGATTCCCGGCCGAGAAAAGGATTTTTGCGGAGTGCGACAGCGCGCGCGCGTTTGCCGGCGGCAAAATCTAGTGTAATCCACACGAACGCACACACACACACACACACACACACACAAACACACCCAAACACACCCCCTCCTGCACAAACTGCGATCCAGTGGGCGAAGGATAGTGGACCGATGCTGCTGCTGCGGCTGCGGCTGCTGTGAGGAGGGCGGTTTCTTTTCTTTCTCCCGCGGGTCAAAATGCGCAGTCTCACTGAAAAAACGTTATGTTGATGTCGTACCTCTAGACCGACTGACCGAGTAATACAGTATTCGGTAGGCTCGAGCCCGATCCACCAACGAGCGAGCGCGCGGCCAGAAAGACGAAAGACGACGGCCACGACGAGATGGAGCTGCGAGTGTGTGTGTGTGTGTGAGTCGACGAGGACGTTCGTTGGTCCCGCGCGCGCACACACGAACAGCGCGAACGGAAACCAAATCTGTGAAGAACTCACTCTCCTCTCCGGCTGGCTTTTGGTGCTTGTTTTTATTCTCCTGCGAGAGACGCCGTTAAAAAGCGCGCGCTCGCGAGAAGGAAAGATTTCAACCGAACTCAGCGACGAACCTTCGAAGTGCGATTGAGTGAAGGCTGGATTTTGCTCCTGTTCCGCATCGCTCAGGAAGGGGTCTCAAATGAAGGTGAAATATTTCAGGCATGCTAGTACTCGCGTAGAAAATAAAACGCGAGTCAATGGCAGTCTGTGAAACATTTAGTATGACGTCAATGAATACGGTTTTGCGAGTTTTCGTCAGTACGTTTTTAATTATCTTTTTTGGAAGTTGTTTACCCATGATAAGTTTAATTTGGGGTAGATTTGCTGATTCAAATCAAACACTTATCTCCAAAACGAATCATCACAATTAAATCAATCTTGATTCCGTTTGCTCTTGAGGCAGGGAGTTCCACAATGCGGCGAAATTGCTTCATGCGGAGATCGGGATTTATTTGTTGTTATCGAAAATTTACCAATCGATTATCCAATAGAATTGTTCCAAATTTCGTGAATAATATTGAATGATCAACATTAGTTTTTTTTTCATTCGCAGGCTTTTGTGCGTTTTGCAACATTCCTTTAGCTGCTATTACTAGATGATTATCGATGTCAGTGCAAATCGCGCTTGCCTCCCTGTTAATTACTTTGAGTTTAAGCGCCACTGAGATCGGTTTATGTATTAGGAAAATTTTGGCAAAAATCTGTATTCATCATCACAAAAACGTTTAGAGATTGTATTGTTTGAAATTTGAACACAATTACAAACCGATTGATCTGAACCGACGTTTCTCGACCTCTGATTAACAAATACAACAAATAATCACCCTTATTCTCATTTACGACCGTATCCGTATATTCATTCGTCGGATGCGATACGTCGTCATAGAAAAAGCTATCCTCATTTACGGCCGTATTTCTGTGTACTAGATTTACTTGAGCAAACTGCTTTATCGACAATGATGACAGATGTTTTTTTATTTTTACACTTTTGTTTTCGATTAGGAACATTGTGTACAGTCTTTATCGGAGGAAGAAACAGAAAAAAAACCGAAGTTCCCGTTTTGCTACAGACATTTTGTTGTGCGAATGTCGATTATAGGCAAATTTATCGTGTTACTCCAATGACAGCACGATTGATCTAATGTGATAACAATTCGATAGTTGCAGTGACCCTCTCCCACGAATAGAACATCTCAGATAATTTCAATATGAATAAGTATTTACAATAAGAAAGATTCCTACTGTAGATAGGGGAGAATCCAACCAAGGATTTTCCAACAGGAACGATGGAATTTTCCATACTGTCCAAGTTGAAAATTCCCTACACATAGCAGGTAGCCAGTAAGTTAGTTCTAACGTTTTTAGAGTTCTGTACATCCTCACAGAGGGATCGAGGATTAGAGAGAAAAAATAAATGAGTTGATAGTTGAACATCGAGAAGAACAGTTGTTTCTCTCGATAGAACAAAAAAGAAAAGTGCCCCAGACCGCTCGGGCGTTACATTTGGTGACAGCGGTGGGATGCTGTCCAAGTGGGGACAGCAGCCCACCCATAGAAGTGTTTCAATTTTGACTGCTGCTGTTGTGTATTTTGGCGTTCCGCTGCTGCCAGAAGGGACGAAATTTTGTGCTATCAAGAATTATTTTTTGTGACCCATGTTGGTGCATGTGAGATCGAAGCTAAAGCAAATGAAGAGATCGAAAGAGTAAAAAGAATGTGACGTTGAACCGAAAAAGTGCTTACCAAAACAAGAAAAGATAATTCCTAAATTAAATGCCACTGCGCAAGTAAGTTAATCTAATGGTGGCTAAAGTGTCCTCCGTTCAACGCTGAGCGGAGTTTCGAGGAAAGGAAGTTATTAGATAGGTCGTAAGACTGCCGGAAATTTAGTGCGACCAAAACCTTTTTGACTTGGTAATCGAAGTGAACACATAAGCCACACCAGCACCGGGGTGAACTTCGAGCAGCAGAATATCGAGCCGCTGGTTTTTGGCCGCCAACTTCACACAAGTCGAGGTAATTACAACGGCGGAAAAACAACTAGCAGCTGATAAATACCTAATAGTGCAATTATGGCAGCTGCACTAGATCTGGAAGCTGTGGATAGACGGGTGAATATGGAAAACCTGAGAGAGAGGAGCCAGCTCGCTTTTGTTGTGATCACCCTTATGTCAGCGCGGACCAGTCATGGTGAACCAAGGGGAAGTATTGAAATATGTAGAAAATTTCAAAATGACATTTTTTTGCAAGACATTTTATGTGAAAATAATTTTGACGTCGGACTACATCCTTCATTTCTATACAGGGGTGTAAGTTCAAAGCTTCGAAAACAAGAGTGTTACATTGGAGAAACAAGATTTTGAGCAATAAAACCTCTTCGCCGGTTGAAAGAAATGTAATGATAACCGCTTCATTCGAAAGATAAAATGTCTACGCGTTATATGTGTGTTACTTATTGATCCAAAAACTTGTTTCAATAGCTAAAAAATTGCTTTGAAGGCAAGCAATTGAAATCACAAAAATCTGTATATAAGGAATATAAGGTGCAAGCTCGGAAATGCACTCAATTATAATTGTACAGCGGTTAGATCATTTTGGAACAGTTACTGCTACAAAAAAAAACTTGCTACTGTGAAGAAGGCGACCAGCAAGAAGAAAGCTGCTGATACTGCTGGTGTGGCTGCCCGAAAGCAAAAGTCAAACAAATCCTCAAAAATCGCTGCATGCAAGCCGAAAACGCCGAAGCCATAGAAATCAGTAGCAGCTTCGAAAAAAACTACCATAGCCACACATAACGCACAACACGAGAGAAAACAAGATAGTGTTTTCAGCAAATCAAATCCAGTTCTTTTCAGAAAGAGTTTATCAAATACTGCGGTCAAATACATTCTTTTTGTAATTTCTTCGATCAAGTGCGATCAACGTAAGATTACATCTTTCGAGCACTTTTTAGGGGTACAATGAATCTTGAGAAAGACAATTCATTCCGGATCGACACTCACACAAACAATGTTCACTCATCAATGTCACAAAAGGAAAGTGAGTGTTGTGAGGGAGAGCAGAGTGAGCGCTTCATTTATGTAGACTGTTTGGAAGCGACAGTTATGTTGTCTATGGGAAATGGTATACAAATTAAATCACACATAAAGGGGAGAAAGAATCTTGACCCTTTTAGTTTTGTGGACAAGACCAATTGGTTCACCTTCACTATCGGTCAATTCGATTGGATCTTCAGTGATACTATTGCCTTGATTAGCAACCTGCATGTCAAATTTAAAATTTGCATATGAATGGTCCATCAGTGATGGGCAGGAATATCATGGCAAAGATGACGAGAGACTGGTAGGATAATTCTCATCTTCATCCGAATCGTGATCACTGCCTGTTAAAATTGCAGACACAGCATCCTTTTTAGTCAACCTACTATTATTTCCATCGGACACAAACAAAATTCCATCAAAATGCACCTGAGAGAAATCAATGTTGACTCTTTTAATTGGAAGATTAGCACTTATTTTATATATTCCACATACGTTGCATATTCAAATTGCATCGGAGAATATACAATCATCGCCCACATTGCAAAAATCGATTCACTGAGCTTGCAGCAATAGATCAACCTGGAACCAGTGAAAGAATGAATGAAAGAATGAAAAAAAATTCGGATATTGTTTTAGTAATCATCGAAATAATTCTTTAGAACACCTATATCGAAATTATCAAAAGTAAAAAAAAAAAATGTTGGAATGGGCCGATACTGCTGGAAGCCATGATGTGGGCTGGCCTGGTACATCTTTTATTATTTCCTACATGATCCTTCTTATACCCCCCATATATTCCTGTTAGACGCAGTCCTACGTCAGAAATCAAATCGGGGATAAAAACGCACAAAAATACTCACAAACAAAGGTTCACGTCAAGTTTGAACACTTTTCTCATAAATGAATGACAACAACATGCTTGATTGAAATTGTCAGATTGGAATTTTCTTGATGATGATGCGTAAGAAGAATAAGAAGAAAACAAACTATCTGTCATTCAGCTGGCTCCTCTCTCTCAGTGGAAAACCATCCGTTGGTCAAAGGAGGCGGTAAGAAGCTACTTTATTATAGGAGAAATAGTAGTCGATTCTGTTAATAGGCCGAGTGTTGTGGAAACATGGACATGGATAAGTTTAGAAGTTAATTTTCTAATTTTTAAGATGGTTTTCGATTAACAATGAATGTAGAAAAGCAAGACAAATTAGCGTGAATTGTGATTAACAAACGAAAAAAATATATATACATATTTCTATGTGAATAACAACTGAAACTGAATGATATTAAGGATATGCTAATCGTTCAATAAAATTAATCTGGCGAGGGCTAATCAATGAATGGAATTATTAAATATAGGAAACATGATACTACCTAAAGACAAGCTACAGGATAACAAGATAACAAGTCTTGAGAAACATGAATCAAAGAAGGGAAATTATTAGTTGAAAGTATTTCTTCAATTCTGTAAAAACTGCTTATTTTGTTTGGAAAAAACTTTCCTGTCTCCCATACTTTAAAAGTATGAACAGGGCAATCTGGGGAAATGGACTTATCGAGATTTAAACAGGTGTGATTTCAAATTTAATAAACACACTTCGAAGTGGAATTTAAAAAAAAGTAAAAGATTGAACCATATATGTCTACAGCCAATTTAACAAAAATGTGTCCATCAATCGCAATCATAGCTTTTGAATGTACCGAAGGGCTGGAAAACCAGGAATTCTTTCCTGTAACGGCATGTATGTCCCAATACTTACTTAAAAGTTCATGAGTAATTAAAATGTGGGTTAAAATTATATTATCAAACATATGAATGAAACGAAATAGCGCTATAAATGCGAAGAAAATTAATGGAAGAGGTATACACACCCTTCAAATATATGATGAATGAATTAAAAGAGTAAATAGGGGAGTATTAATAAACGTATTATACGAAGAAATTTGAAAAGAAAAGAAAACAATTTTTATTGTAGCTGTAAAAGCACAAGTGTTTATCGATAAGGCGTTTTGGAAAATTTTATGGAGATATGATAATTTTATTTTTCATTTGGAATTGCGGAATTTCAGAATTGAGGGAGTTGAGATAAATAAATACAGATATCATAGCAAATGAAGAACACACAAAAATTGAAATAATATACAATCAGTTATATATAAAAATAACCTCACAGACCAATTTTAGAGGAAACTCTTCTAGTTTCCCCTAAAACTCATTGAGTAGGGGGAGATGCAGTGACCCTCTCCCACGAATAGAACATCTCAGATAATTTCAATATGAATAAGTATTTACAATAAGAAAGATTCCTACTGTAGATAGGGGAGAATCCAACCAAGGATTTTCCAACAGGAACGATGGAATTTTCCATACTGTCCAAGTTGAAAATTCCCTACACATAGCAGGTAGCCAGTAAGTTAGTTCTAACGTTTTTAGAGTTCTGTACATCCTCACAGAGGGATCGAGGATTAGAGAGAAAAAATAAATGAGTTGATAGTTGAACATCGAGAAGAACAGTTGTTTCTCTCGATAGAACAAAAAAGAAAAGTGCCCCAGACCGCTCGGGCGTTACATAGTATGTGAATGGAATCCGCCGGATGATAAGCGCATTGGCGTAGTCGCGTGAAATTCATGCCAGCTTGTGTGCAACTGCCTACGACATTACATCGCAATTAAAGCAGACAAGTTGGTGCAAAAGAGGTATGAAACGGCTAATTGCACATGTTCACAATAATAACGTTCTTTTCCCTCAGCACTATCACACTCACCCATGAATGAAAGCTCCAGCCGTTCGAAACTGGTTGCAGTAGGTTTTTGGACCGATATCTATGTTTGCATCCTTCGCATACCTAATCTTGAATTTGTTCACACTGAGAAACTCGGAGGAGGTATGATTATGAGAAACATCTCGGAAAAAATGAATTTATTGTTTGTTTTTTATTTTAGAACCAATTCTTCGCTCTATTTTGATGGGTTACTTTGAGGGTATCTCTTATTTATTGTGCGCACTCGAAGACGGTTCAATGTTTTACTTCGTCATGGAGAAAAATACCAACAGAGTAATAGACCAAAGAAAGTTACGCTTGGAATCCAGCTGACTTCTGAAAATTTTCCGGTCACTTTCGACAACAAACGTGTTCGCCTGTTCTGATTGCCTAACCGATATTTACAGTTCTAACAACAAGTTGGTTTTCTCGAATGTCAACGTGAAAGAAGTAAATCATATGTGCTCACTAAATGCCGATCAGGCTCTTGCAATCAAAAATTCGGTTATTTTTGGTATAATTGAGGTTCAACAGTTGCACATTCGAACGGTACCAATGGGTGAATCGGTACGTCGTTTCGGTGTTATAACGGTGCGAATGGATCTTCAGGACTCGAGTGGACTGACTCCTTCGAGATAGAGCGCGCCAACTCTGACGACAAATGTAACTTCCTCAAACAACATGGGTCTGCTTAATCCAGGAGCCAGCAATGCCAAGTTCGGCTAAGAAGCTGACATTCAAGTCTACATATCAACGAGCAGAATACGTTGCTACATGCATCTCAATTCATGCAAACGGAG